>NC_056737.1:1500554124-1500729124 GCF_019279795.1 Protopterus annectens | reverse complement strand
TGAAAGTAGGGTAAGTTCACTGATAGGTATGCCAGAGCAGTTAAATTCTGTTTTTTTTCCTGTTATTCACAACTGACAAGCATAGTCTTCCTTTGATGTTTTTACTGTGCTATGAGATAAATGATACTTTGGTTTCTGGTGGGTTGAAAACAATATTAGCTGACAGGTTGATGTGACAAACTATTATTCTAGAGGTGCAATTCCTTAAAAGCTGTCTCAACATCAGTATGGCATAGAAATGCTTGTCTTTTGGCTTTTCCCAGTTAAAGGTTGCTACAGCAGAACTTCGGTCTGCTAATGATTGGCAGTGGATTTTTACAGTGCTGAGGTGCCAGCCCAACACCCAACCTTCAAAGAAGGCACACCCATTCATGCAAGTACCTACCTGCATGTCTTTAAATGTCACTCAACCATGGGGAGGACATGCAGACTCCACACAGAAGGCGCTCCAGCTGAGAATCAAACCAGAAAACCTCTTGTTGGGAGACAACAATGCTAACCGCTGCACCACCGCAGCCATTATGGCATAGAAATGCTAATGATTCTAAATCAGATTTGTAATGGTTCTAAATCAGATTTGTAACAGTGGAATGGCTATTTCTATTACTGTGACATGTGAAACAAGTTCTCTCCTTTGTCAAGGTCCATTTTACCAGCTGCACAATATAACATATAGGAACTACCAGGTTTTGCCTAATGATTGACCTACTTTAGTGTGAAGCTTGTCAACCTCACTTGTAAAGTATATTATATTTAAAGATACAAGAAGTTGAAATTGTCAGTCTACAAATTTTGTACTATGATTTGCATCTTCTGAATACCTCTCCCTGACAGAATTTCATCAAAGTTGGGCATGACAAAATTACACTTGTTACCTCTTTGCTAGTAGATTACCTTATGAAAAGTGGTTTAACATATAGAGCTGTGAAAATTTGTGATCTGTGATACTTGCAGCAAAATCACAACTGTGCTGGGCATGAGTGAATGTAATCATTGCCAGAACTTTTTGTTTTTCTAGCAACTGCCATTCCAAAACAATTATCTTCCTAGGTACTGGATAAGGAAACAGCTACAAGTCTTAAAACTGCCCTGGGCTCATTTATCACAACAAGTTAACAACCTACAGCATTCTCACAGAATAGTTTTCAGTCTTATTTCAGGCTTGTTTCAACTGAAGTCTAAGAAAAGACTCATTACAATTGCTTTGGTTTACTGTGTTACTCATCATATGCATTTATTTTTGTGCTTATTTAATGTAATGAGAGATGGTACCGAGAAAAAAAACTCTGTATGTGAAATGCTGTTATTAACTGCTTTTTCCCTTATCCATATATCTTTAATTGTGCGTTACTTTAGTGTGAATATGTTCCTACTGTGTGTTGCTTGGTAAATTATTTAACATATAATTCTGGCTAACATGGTCTAGATTAAAAAAAATAAGTCTAGCTGATGTTTATAGCATAAACAGATGTTCATTATAACTGATCAGTCCCAACTAATGGCTCATAGTCCCTTACTAATTCTATCAATGATTCTATTTTTATTCTGGCACTTACATTTTATAAGTTATTCACCTTGACCTAATGCCCCCTGCTCACAAACATTTCTTTAATGCGTACCTTCTCCACATAACATTTCTAGGTAACTTAATCAAAAGAGGAGAGTAATACCCAGTTATTGTTGCTTTTTCACTTCGTCATTGGATCCATAGTTTTACTTCTCGTTTTTGATGGCTGTTGAAGATGCTGTTATGTGTATTGATTTGGAGATTGTAAAAGGAATGTCATTTATCTCTGAGTGGGTAGTAACACTAAAAGATAATGACTGTCAAAGCAAATCTTGACACCCTCAGACTGTCGTTTAAGATAAACATGAGCAGCAATGAAAAAGTGATGTTTATGATGATGAATTTTTCATTAGAAAATTAACACACGCATTTTTGTCTTCTTGACTGCTGTTGACATGTCTTTAAATCTGCAGTGAGAAGAATGCAGTCAATAGTTCCCTCATTATTAAAACTTTTAAATAATGGCACATATCGGAGCCAGAGAAGGAACACAAAAACACCTTTGTGTTTCAGAAGAGTGCTCCACTTTCATTGATTTAGTTTAACAATACAGGAAAATGACACATTACAGACATTGTTAAAGAGTGATTGCAAGCCAAAGTAATAGTAATTATCAGTTATTCACCTTGGCAGCTTGTCAGTGCAGCAAGAAAAATATCAGAGAACAAGCTAATTTGATCACAGCAGGCATAGCAGTCATATAGCAAGCAATATTAAGAAATTATTCCTTTCTACCATAAAACTAGACAGCAAAAACATAGCCTTTGCCACCTCGACAAATGACATGGAAATGAACATTCCGTGCTACAGAAAGGTGATGGTACAAAGCAAATATATTCCTAAATAACATGCTTTCAGATTTAACATTGCCATGCATAAAGGAATAAGACACTCACAAATATGTCTCAGCTTTCTCTAATTGACATGCATTCAGTGCAGTATGTATTGATTAGTGTCAGTGAATGTTTCATAATAGATGACTGCTGTTTTAACAATGTTCTCATTTTGTCCAAAATTTTCTGAACTTACGTCTTCAAGCTCACCTGTACTTCTCCAATAAGAAATTGTAATTGTACAGTTAAAACTTTAAATAGAACTACAAGTCATAAAATAAGTATTATAGTTACATAAGTGAATTAGCATGATTTTAAACTGTTGTTTTAAAATAAGACAGAATTATGTCATATTCCTGTCATAGCATTTAAATCTGCAACAAACACAGCTCAACTGAATACTCAGAAATATAAACCACCACATTATACCAGCATGTAAACAGCTGCATAGGTGCACCTGCACCCTGTAGGAACAAATGCAGGGCAAACCTAGAAACAAACTCACATGGTGGAACCATAATCTCAGCAAGCATTATAATAAAAGGAAAATAAAAATTTGACCGAAAATAAGAAAAGTAATTATCTGTATGTTAGAGCTTTTGTCACTGAAAAAAAAAACAACTCAAAAGCTTAATAAAATCCAGCAAAGCCAAGTTTGAGGCTAAAAAGACAAAGACAATCTCAAGACTTTTTTTTCGTTATGTCCAAAATCTCAAAAGCACAACTCAGCAATGCACGATGCTGATTGTGAACAATGTTACCTATACTGAGATTGAAGATATAGTAAATCTACTGGCCAATAAATTTAGCTCTAACTTTGCTGTCTCTCCTCCATCTGTCCCTTAAGATATACCTGAAACTGGCTCGTCTCCAGCTATCACACAAGACCAAGTACTTAACTTGCTACAAAAAGCTAAAACTACTGCATCGACAGGTTCTGACAATATACCTGGATGCATCTTAAATAGCATGGAGAATGATTTGTCCATGTCCCTAACAACACTGTTTAGTCTCAGCCTCCATACAGGTTTTGTGCCAAGTGAATGGAGAACAGCTACAGCCATTCCCCTGCATAAGGGAGGACCTTTCATAGACCCAGGCAACTACAGACCCATAAGTCTGACCAGCAACATATGCAAAGCCACGGAAAGACTTATCATTCACTTAATCATTTAGCGCATAGGGAACCTCCCAACACTGGACCCCTCTCAGTTTGGAGTCATCAAGGACAGCTCGTAAAACAAAACTCATCCCTGCCAATATACAAGCACAATTTAGATGTATGGATGAGAAACAGAAAATCTACTACAGTACTGCTCCCTATTTTACTAAATGACATATGCAGCTTCTCAATGCTTTAAGCCATGCATGGGTCCCCTCAAATTATCTATGGTATGATCCAAGGTATTCTTATTACAGATAATATATAATTATCAACCATGGGATGGGTAATGCCAATCTATAACCAAATGGGATAGGTTATTTTGAAAACAAAAAGAGAAATCTATGAGAAACACCAGAAGAGAACTGACTCACTACACACCATACTTCAGGCTAGGAAAATACCCACTATACAGCATAACTATAATGGAAGAACATATTCATTCAGTTACTGATTTTAAAATCTTTTAGAATACTTGTAATAAAATTAACACGTATATATTTTACATGATCATTTAGGAATTCATAAAAAGGATAGAGTTTTGGTGAGATTTTATTACCATTGTATTGTGATGGGCATGGAGAACTTCTCTATTATCTTTGCTGAGTGGTAAAAGGCAGGAGCCTTCTGAGGTGTTAAAAAAAAAAAAAAAAACAAGACCAGACAACACTGACTCATTTCACAATGAATTAACATGCAATTATATTCTTAAATAACATGCTTTCAGGTTTAAGATTGCCGTTAATAAAGGAATAAAAGACTCAAAAATATGTCTAAGCTTTCTCTAACTGACATACATTCAGTGCAGTATGTATTGATTAGTGTCAATGAATATTTCATAATAGCTGATTGCTGTTTTAAGAATGGCATCATACTATCCTCCTTATCCCATCAATGAACTACCAGATAAAAGTGCAATGGTTTGATAGCTATTTCAACAGCTGTCACAATATCACAATACTGCAAAAATGCCATGGCTCAGCGTCACTTTTGACAGCTATCAAAATAACTGTTAAATACTATAGTTTGACAGCAACATAGCTGTCAATTTAACTATAAAATTTAACAATTTGACTGTTATTTCAATTATTATGAAAATCAGATCACAGCAAAAATAGCTATTAAGCATTTGTAACATTATTAAGAAATGTATAAATGAAGCATGCTTCCTTCATTACATTGAATCTGTTGGTATAAAATGTATTTCAACAAAAAATGACTCTGCTACACACCTCATTTAAAAAAGTAAGTCAATGAGATAAAGTTAACATACAGGACTTATTAAAAGAAAATAGAGACCAGTTGTCAGCATTGGTACTCAGAAAAAAAAGCAAAAGAAAAAAAAATCAAAACAGAAGATCAAAGCTATAGTCCATATTGAAAAGCTCTGCATTGCATAATATTGATTTTCATAAATATTTTAAATAGTGTGTGTTACTTGTCTTTTGCTATAAAATATAATATAGAATGGATGGCACAGCGGTGCAGTGGTAGGGTTGTTGCTTCGCAGCAAGAGGTTTTTTGGTTTGATTCTCAGCTGGAGTGCCTTCTGTGCGGAGTCTGCATGTCCTCCCTGTGTTTGTGTGGGTTTACTCTGGATGCTCCAGTTTCCTCCCACATTACAAAGACATGCATCTGGAGTGTTTTTCCCCAGGCCTCTGCTGAAGACTGGCTTTGTTCCAAGTCGGACTTTCCCATAAACGAATGTTAAATAAATGCCTCAACTTGACTACAAACCCCACCCCCATATCATAGCTCTAGTCAGAAAAGTACAGTTTATGTATTTCAAAGCAGAACTGTGTTGGTAAAACATACTTCCCAGATAAAAAGTGAAGAAAAATGTCATAGTTCCAGTCAGATAAGTGATACAATCCCAAATGTTTTCTAGAATTAAGGTAAAACACACATAGGCAGACACAGAGAGATGCAAAGCAACATACCTACAAACAAGCGCACTCACAAATACTCATGCACATTTACCCACCCACACACAAACTGCTTTAATGCAACTCAAGCAATAAATACACACACACACACACACACACACACACACACACACACACACACACACGCACACACACAAAAGCAGTCTTCATTCCGCTGAATGGTTGCTTTAATTCCGAAGTAAATGAATAGTACTATATATCAGCAGCAATTTCTATGATGACTACAGTTAACAGAATAAAATAACATATAACTGTTAATATCTATATCTATAGGTATTATACAAATTTTATTTTTTTCGGTAGAAATCTCCACTGTACTTCCCATGCTGTGAAGTTTAACTCCCGCATTTCCTTAGTTACTTACCTATTCTCATGCCCAGTGTGGGCCATCTGCTATCATACCTCTCAACCTCTTAGCGCAAGAAATCTGGACAAAGCCATAAATAATAGTGGGACAAAGGCCCACAAATAGCGACAATTTTTAAATATTGCTCTTACAAACTTAGAAATTTGATAGCATAACAGGTTGTACATTAGCATGAAAGTCTGAAACTCAAATGCTCTTCATTATTTTGTAACTTAAGTCTTTAATGTTATGGCACTAATTTGACAGAAAACCACATTTTTATCAAAAATGGACCAAAACTATGAGGCAAATATCTGGACATTCTGCAGAAATCTGTACAGTTGAGAGGTGTGTCTGGTATTAATAATGTTATTTCTCTGAGTGGTTGTTTTCTTGGTGTCAGAGTAATGGAATGACAGAAAGGGACATTTTCAGGGGTATGAAAAACATTTGCAATATGGCATTAAGTAAACAGCACACCGAATGGTAATAAACAGGAAAGGGGCAACTTACAGACACATAGCATGATTACTCTACTGGAGAAATAGTGTAGCATTTTTGGTATGCACATACTGAATCACAACATACAAATGAATACCTACATGCAAATGAGACAGACGTCATATGCAAAAGATTAAACCAGCATAATGGAGCAATGCAAAGATGCACACGCCTAGTGCAATGAGTGATAATTTCTGGTTGACAGAGTTTTTGGTGTACGGTAGCTTCACTTATATTTACATGCTAGGATCACCAGCTTTTATAATGGAACAACATGCTTTAATGTTTACTCTGCACATTTTGAATTCTGCTCTCTCTCGGTCACAGAGAGGTCAATTTGGTAAAAAAAAAAAATATATATATATATATAGAGAGAGAGAGAGAGAGGGGGAGAGAGAGGACACACAGACCCACACACACACACACACACACACACACACACACACACACACACGCAGTGAAATGCACTACATGGTTGGCATTATAGGGAAATAACAAGCTGCCAGGTGGAGTGTCTGTCATGACAGGGAAAACAAGATGTTTCTGTATCTTCTGCACATGGACTGTTATGTGAACTCCTGACAACTGCTTGCAGGACAATGAGTGATGCCACTGCTGAGCAGATCAGGCATCAATAGGAACCTGGAGTAGTGTCACCTAATCTGCCTCTTCAGTGCAAGGCATGGGTTCGGGAGATTGTGTCAACCATTTACTATAAGCACTGTATATCTGTATTGTGTTTATTTAATTTTTTTCTTTCTTTCTTCCTTTCTTTATGTTCTTTTGTAGCAAATTGGAAGTGAAAGTTCATCAGGGAATCTTGTTTCAGGAGAGCTGAGAGCCTGTGGACTGCATATACTACTTCCATTATTGCACTGTGCAAATGTGATTATACACCTGATGTATATAAGTAGTAATGCATTTTATTTGTATTCCCTTTCATTGTTTCTATTATTTAGCTGTGGAGTAGTTTAAGGAGTTGTAACAGATACCTGGCCTGTGCTAGCTGATGAATCTGGTACTGGATTACTCACCAATGGTTGGTAAGTGTGCCTGTCTTTTGTGCTGTGATGTGATTTATATAGATTTAACTTCAGCATTTGACAGGGTCATGCACAAAACACTGATCAATAAATTAGTACAACTAGGTATTGATATACTATTGATAAGATGGATAGCTGCATGGCTTACAAATAGGACATGGCAAGTATCACACACAAATTGGACAGGTGAAATCCTTAATTACAGTCAATGTGTCCCACAGGGCCCTGTACTAGGCCCTTACTTGTTTATATTGTATCTTTTAGACCTTACTTTTTCATCTGAGGTGTTCTACAGTCTATATGCAGATGACCTGAAATTGGGTAAACTGATTACAAGTGTTACGGATAAGGCATGTCTGCAAAATAATTTGACTAAATTGACCATTTGGGCACAGGAGAATAATATGTTGATAAATACATCAAAAACTAAGCATATGAGTTTTAGGAGACATAAACTGAAAGGTGAATATTTAATACAGCACACAGTGATTGAAACTATAGACTCATTTAAGGACCTGGGTATATGGGTAGATTCAGCTATGAGTTTTTCTAATCATATCAACCAATTGGCTAATGATAGTTATAGAACTATAGGTTGTATAAAAAGATTTATAAAGTCTAGGAAATCAGTCATAATGAAGTCATTGCTTGTTAGTTACATTAGACCCAGACTTGAGTATGGAACAACAATATGGAAACCCTATAGGAAAACAAGCATGAATAAACTGGAAAGAGTACAGCAGAAATATACTAAGGGCATCCATGGATGTGAAAATCTAAGTTATTATGAAAGACTAAAATATTTGAACTTGTACAGTCTCATAGATATTTAAGAGGATATCTTATTCAGGTTTATAAGACATTTAGGGACAACTACTTCTGGGAATGTTTGGGGTTATCAAAAAATACTAGAGAATCGTCAGATAACCTATGTAGAAGATTCTATAGGAATGAGAAGTGTACTAATTGGTTCTCTGACAGAGTAGCTGATGCTTGGAACAGACTACCAAATTACATTAAAGCAAGTACTACTTTAAATATTTTTAAGAACAGCCTGGACATTTATTATGGGAACAAGTGTTTTGACATATTGGCAAGCTAGAAGGGCTTTAATGCCCGTGCTTGAAACATTTGTATGTATGTATGTCTGCAGGAGAATGGAAGATCACCCTGTTGAATGTGACCTCACAGGATCATTGCCAGCCTCCTTAGCTATCTTCAGGGGAGAGAGAGAGAAAAAGAGGCTCTTTTTTAAAGACTGCCCAGGAGGGTTGCCCCCATTGTTGTGCCTAAGGGGTACCAGCAGATGGGCACTTCCATCTGTACTGTGTAGCATCACTTGACATGGATAGTAGAGCTGTGCAGCCAGTCACCTCTAACTGTCAGGCCAGAAGAGGCAGATCCTGCTGTTGCATCAGCCATGACACACATTGATGTTTTTGCAGGGTCTCATCTGGGCTGCTCAGATGAGCCTCTTGTGTTATGTCTATCCCCCATCCTTGTGTTCTTCTCTCTTACATGTATCTCTCTCCACATCCCATTTGCATTTCAGACTTTCCTATCACCATTTGTCCTCCCTTTTGCTTTTCACTAGTCTGCAACATGAGTGTCTGTACCACCCTGTTTGTATATGAGTTTATGTCATGCTTGTTTGTCTATCTCTGCTACGTTCCCTACACCTTCTAGACTTCCCACGGATTCTTCTTGCTATCTTTTCCATCTTTTCTTCTGCTTCAGATGTATAAAGTGGACACATCATAAAAGTGCCTTTCTTTCTCCCTAATATCACTCTTTAAGCTATGCCTGCATGCATTCCTCTGCTTACTATTTCTTTCCTACATTTTCTATTGCCACATTTCTTTCTGTTTATATAATGGACTGTGCCGGCCTCCTTTGGCCTGCTCACAGTATCAATGATATCAGAATGAGGCAATTTGTTGTATGCCTCACTGCTCATATTCTCATGTATGCCACCTTACTGTTCTTGTCAAATTGGTCACGTGACTGTTAGCAGCATTACCCTTTTCTTGCAGGTAAGTAGTGTAACTGCTGTCAGTAACATTACTGCATTAACTAACAACACAGTAGTTTTCTTAGAACTTTAGCAATATGCCAGTCCAAAATCATAGCTAAGTGGTAAGAGGGCACACTTCCTGCTACAGAATCCTTTATATTTAGTGCTGCATTACAATGAAGAAAATGTATCTGAATACCATTCCCCATTATTACACATTTTAAGGTGTAACTGTAAAAATTTCTTGATACTATCAGACGTCTGTTCTAGGTGTTAATTACTCTATTTTTTTATTTTTAACAAACCTTGAAGAACTGCAGACATACTTGACATTCTTCTAATTTAGAACAGTAATGCAGAAACTATAAAGTATTTAAAAGGCAAACACAGATGCAAAGTGTTTTGTAGATTATCTGATATAAATTGGACAATGCACTTGAGTTTCTCCACCTTCAAATTGCCTTAGGCAAAATCCAATGCCATTTTCTTCCAATCTATAGGTCTCTCTCTATGACCCAGGAAACCCAAACCATGTATTTAAACTTATTGGAAGCACTCATCCTCCAACCTAGTGCCAAATTCATGGGTAACTTTAATTACCCCATTATTAAATGGGAATCATATATGATACCAAATGTACAGACACAGGCATTCCTGAATTTTGTATACACAGGTTCCCTGGACCAGACTGTTAGTATACCAGCCATACTGGTTCTGGTCTTCACTAATATGGGAGAGTGTAGTGTAATTTCCTCTCTGATAAGGTTAGACCACAAAATGGTCTCCTTTGAAGTAAAAATAAAACCTGGAACTCTAGCTAACCCTGAATATTCAGGAACTACTCTAAGGCTAACATACTACTATCAAGTGATAACCTAGCAAAATTTCAAGCCCCCATAAACCCCAATAAGCCCTGAGGGCACTGTTACCTACACAAGACTGTTCAAAAAAATCCTATACAAGCATGTTAATACCTGCATAGTACTGTGTGAGCTAACTCAAAAAACAAACCACTCTGGTAGAATCACAACATCAATAGATTATATAACAGAAGGAAGAAAATCATAGTAAAAATTAAGAGGTGTGGCAGCATCAAGCAGGATAAATGCACTCCTATCAAACTACGCAAACAATTCAGAGGACAAATAAAGTCTATCAAAGCCAAATTTGAGGTAAATTTGGCCTCCCAGGCCAAGTAGAACCATAAGGCATTCCTTAGCTATGACTGCAACCACAAAGGCAATGCACAGTTGTGTACAGAGCTCACTGTTATTGGATCCATCTATTCTGAGCCAGAAGATATAGCAAACCTACTGGCTGGCAAATTCATTTCAACTTTCTCCCTCTTTCCCCCTTAACCTTTCCTTAGGAAATAGAATTAAATATACCTTCCTCTACTATCACTAGGGAAACGTTCCTCAATGATCTCTCTAAGGCCAAGAACATGGCATCAATGGGCTCAGACAATATCTCAGGATCCTTTCTAAATAGCTTGAAGCATGACCTATCAAGCCCTATGGAACTGCCATTTAACTGTAGCTTCCAAGATTCATGCCTTATGAATGGAGAACACCAACAGTCCTTCCTCTGCATAAAGGTATGCCATCTATAGACCCTGGAAACTCCAGACCCATAAATCTTACTAATTTCATACACAAAGCCACTGAAAGAATTATCATGAAATGATCAGTGATGACATAGGAAACCTCCAGACATTAGACACAGTCCAGTTTGGTTTCATCAAGGGTAGGCCATGCCTAATCAACCTGGTGAACTTCTTTGAGAAGGTCACCTAAGCAATGGATGAGGGCAAGATGGTTCACACTGCCTACTTTGACCAGGCCAAGGAATATGACAAAATACCTCTCTCAGGCATTGTTGAGAAACTTAAGAGGTTAGGTACAAACCCTTATGCTATGCAGTGGATAGCCAGCTGGCTCACAGTTATGACTCAGGAGGTTACAATTTGGGAGTCCACCTCTACAAAAACGCCTGTCACAAGTGGAGTCCCTCAGGGATCAGACGTAGCACTGCTCATTTTTGGCATTTACTTCTCTGAAGCAAAAGCCAATGTCAGTAGCTTCTGGCTGATGAAATTTGCCGATGATTGCAACTTTTAGGAGCTGCCATTGAATCCCCCGCTGGCACAAATGTTCTCCAAGAATGGCTGTCACTGAAAAAACAACTGGTGACAAAGCCATGGACTAAAACTAAATGTTAAGAAATGCATAATAGTATCCTTCATCCACCCTTAGTAACTATCATATTGACAGCACACCCCTAAGAGATGACCCAGTAGTCAGGGACTTGGGAACACACATAGACAGTAATCCAGCCATGGACCATCACATGTCTACAGTAGTGAGGAAATCATTCTATCTTGTGCAACTTATAAACAAGATAATGGCATGCAGGTCCAAGGAAGTTATTATTCCACTGTATTTGGCATTCATCAGATGTATCATTGAGTACAATGACCCCTTTGGTATGCATCTAACCAGGCATATTCAACAATTGAAATGTTCGTAGAGGTTCCTCACTAAAACATTACAGAGTATAAGTACCATATTCTCTACTAACTACCCCAAGGCTCTACCCCTGTATTCTGTCTTCTGCAGGCTGTTGATGGGAGATCTGTGCCTGGCATACAAGGCATTGTCAGACCCTACTGTGATGGAGTACCTGCATATCTGCAAAACAAACAGTGCCAGAATTATCCATTCTAAAAACTATAACCTTACCCATTATATAAATAGGACCTGCTGGAGAGACAGGTATGTATCCCAGAGACTAATCTTTCTCTGGAACAAGCTCCCCATCCATGTGAAGCAGAGTTCCTTCCTAACCCAATTCAGTTGTAGTTGGGACAGCTGGATGGGGAAAAGGAAATTCATCCCTGGTTTAGCAGCTATATCTGTAATGGACACAGGAAGCCTTTAAATATTTCCTTTCCCAGGCAACTGCCTGTAAATGTTTCAGCTCCCAAGCCCCTGCTTACACTTATTAAGGGTACCAGAACTTGTTAGAGATTTGGGATGCATGACTGGGCTTAAAATGGCCTTTGTGGTCATTAGCCTAGTAAACACCTAAGAACTTACGAATCTACTACTTATTAATGTCTTAAATAATTTATAGTTGTTGAACAGTGGGTTAGGCTGAAAGAGATACATTTAAAATGTTGAATCTCAAAAATGTTCTCATCTTTAAGACAAGAGATAAAGATTTGTCTGTTAGAGATTAGCATTATTAGCAATTTCTCATTTTTAAGAGCTAACTGCAAGAATTTAAAAAAATATTTTCAAGAGTTTCCACTTTTAAGAGTAGTAAAGACCTGCAATATTTATAGGAAGCTATAAAGAATTATTTTTCAGTTCTCATAAAAATGAAGTCTTAATGTGAGCCTACTATGTGTGAGGAACAGAGATTTGATAGTATGCTTTTCTCTATCTACCTACGTATCTTTCTACCTATCTATCGATTTATCTGTTTCTTTGCTACACTGAATATAGGTTAACTGACAGGATGCAGCTTGGAAATGAATACCATGCTGGTAAAGAGGACAGTTATTGGCTGGGATCCAGAGTCACCTACATAGCTGGGAGAAAGATGACTTGGGAATTATAGTGAAAGAAAGTTTTATGAAGGCAGTGCAGCAAATTAGTGACAGACACATGACAATCAGAATCCAATATAAAGATAGTGATAGCTATAATCTCAGTTTATGCCTTATAGCTGGGTTGTGATGATCAGGAAAAGAGTGTATTCAGGAACAGCTGCATTACTTACTACATTAGCAGGACAACATGAGTTGGAATTGGTAATGGTGGACCTGAATGTTCATACTCGGACAAACAGTAGAGAATATAAGGACTGATGAGGTGGGACAATAGGAATAAAGAAGAGGCCATTTTAGACTTCTGCCTGACAAAAGCCTAGATGCTATTCAACACCCAGTTTACCAAGAGAGACAATCACAAAATCGCATACAAGAGTGGTCAACAAGCTGCTCAGGTGCTCTTCCTCAAGGTAAGAAAAGGGCAATGGGGTAGGATCAGAGATTGCCAAGTTACCCACAATGAAACTGTTGGCCCCTAGCATAAACCATCGATGGCAAAGCTAAAGAACTAGAACTCAACTGGAGGAAATGCACAGGCATTCAAATAAATACTCAGGGCTTTAGCAGCTCAAGAAAAAAAAGGAAATATGTGAAGCTGCAGATGAATGGGATGCACCTTGAAACAACATATGTGAAGGCTATAGAACAGATATGCAGCAGAGACAAGTATGGGAATAAAGTACATACGGAAAGCTAGTGGTGAAATACAAAAATACAGGAAGTTATCAAAGCAAATAAGGAATGCAGAAGGAATTAGGAATTAGAAAAGATGGACCAAACTAAGAAGGAATACTAGATGGCTTTTTACTGGCATTTTCTGCTGAAAATTGAAAAAAACTTGAAAAATTTTTTTTTTTTTTTTCTCCAATGAAGAATGAAGAAAAGGAGGGAGGGGCATGTGTCTGGGACAGGTTGTGCATGCTGCCTTTATTTTCCCAATAAATACTGCATGAGAAAGGGGCTATGTGTCTTGGAGGGGGTGCATTTTTGGAAGGCGGTTTGCATGCCACACTGCCATAAGCAGTCTATCAGAGCTGCCGTTTTTTGCTTTTTTTAGCTTTTCTTTTTGAGCAAGGGGGTTTATACAAGGTAATTAAAGTCTCCCTTCAGAAGGGAGTTATGTTGGATGGTAAATGTTTCCTGTAGGTCCAAGTATGCATTGTCAGCTTCTCGGGAAATGGAGGGTGACCTATAGCTGGCTAAGATACAGTGTGGGATTTGGTATATGGCAATCTGAATGTGGAAAAACTCCAGTATGTCATCCTGTTTGACCACAGTAGATATATGCTTGTTAATGACCTTTAACCCTTATCTGTGCAGCTACTGGTTTAAAAGTGTGGAAGGCACTGAAAACTTGAACTGCCCGGGTATTGTCTGCCACTTTAAACCATGTCTTGGTAACTGTACAGATGTCTATATTCTTGAGTAAGAGGAGGAGGGCTTGGATGGAAAGTATTTTTTTTTTTATTTAGGCAGTTGGCATTGCACAGTAACATCTTGAGGTTCAGTTGAGTTAATTTTCTTTTGTTAGTGGGTTTGGCAATTCAGCATTGCCTTAAAAGACACTGTCAGGGAAGATAAGGTTTTAGCAAGTATTTGAAAGCCTAGATAAAAACAGTGCAGACCATCCTTGACAAAACAACGTGGTTTGGTAACCATGTCCTCCCAAGCTTACAAATACTGGACCCCCATAGAATAATACCAGAAAGATAGCCAGTTGTTGAAACCAATAATTTTTTGCAAATATTGTGGCATCATCCCAGTGATGACAATATGCTGCTCAGTGCTAGGCTCAAACCAGCCTGAGGCACATAGTCTGAAAGCTCCATAATGTTTCTTCATATTGTACAGGGAGGTACATCTTAGGTTATTTAGACATAATGTAGACAAAGAATCCCCCCCCCCCATTACAACATTCTACTGCTGGACAGAATGCACAAAAAAGGCAGAGGCGTTGCCATTATGTACTCTCACCTCCTATGCATATCTCCCCCAATTAACCCTCCCCACTCCTTTCACCCAGTTGAACTTATTATTGTCAACTGCAAACTCAACAATCATAATGCTCTACCCATAGTTGCCATCTATATACTCCCTCAAGAGAACATACCCCTATTAGAACAAATCCTACAGTGGATGTCTGACAATATACATAATGAAACAATAATACTAGGTGATGTAAACATCAATTGGCTCACCCTCATCTCTAACTCTCCCACCACCAGCATAAACCTATATGGATACATCCAACATATATCTTCACCCACTTTTCTTCATAAACCCACAAGTACCTGCTCTATCTTGGATTGGATACTTGTCTCTAAGCCTGACCTTTATCACTACCCTGAATCCCTACCAGACTCAATCAGTGACCACTTTCTTATAAGTGTCCAAAGATTCTCCCCCCACCTCTGTAGACCTCATAAATATAGATAGTGATGAATATTAACCAGCTGCAACCAAGATACATTCAGTAATTCTCTCTCTCCTATTGGCTGGTCTTTCGTCTCTTCCCTACCTCTAGATGAAGCTGTCCTTCAATTCAGCTCCATCTTACTAAACTTTCTGAACTTCCTTGCCCATCCGAGAACTGTCAGAGTCAAATCACAGTGTTCCCCTTGGCCCTCCAACTCTACTCGGTCTCTTATCCATAACAGAGAGTGAGCATGGAAACTCTGGACTTAGACCAAATCTGCCACACACTACCAACAATATAGTGGACTCATAAATTTAACCAAAAAACACAAACTCTGACAAAAAGAATAACTACCTCTCACCTCAAGATACTGAACCCAGGAACCCTAAAACATTTTGGAATACTATCAACAAAATTCTCCACCCAAGAAATCACTCCCAGTCCCTGCCCCAATAACACACCCCTTGAATTTGCATCAATTTTCAATTCATACTTCATAGATACCATCAGCAAACTTGTGCAAACTGTCCATCTAACCAGTTCCACACTCTCTACCACCCCCCAATTGTAAAACAGACCTTTCTCACTAAAACCCATTCCAACCAGCTACATTAAAAACCTTCTTATCAAACTTAAACCAGCTTCACTTTCAGCTGATAACCTGCCGTCTCTCTTCCTAAAAGCAGTTACTGTCTCCAAAGCATATCCTGTCTCCATCTTCACAAACTGCTCAATTAGTGAATCCACTGTTCCTGCCCTCTGGAAAAAGTTCCACACTATAGCAATCCACAAAGGTGGAAATTCTGATGAGCTGACCAATTGCCATACTCTCTTCCCTCTTCAAAATTCTTGAGCACTGTGTTTACAAACAAATCGCAGCTTCTCTTACTCATGAAAACTTAATTACCCCTACTCAGTATGGCTTCTGCCCCACCACAGCACCACTACTGCACTTATTTCCTTTACTAAATCCATCTCCCTAGATGGAGACAATGATAAACTAGTGTCCTGCATCTTTTTTGATCTATCTAAAGCCTTTGACACTCTCTCTCACCCCATCCTCCTCCCCAAACTCTCTCAACCTAACTTCTCCTCAGCAACTATCTCCTGGTCCAATAGTTACCTCACAGATAAACTGCAATCTGTAAAATGACTCTCTGTTTTTTATCCTTTTCTCCCCATCAAAATAGGCATCCCTCAAGGGTCTATTTTAGGCCTCCTCCTTTTTAACATTTTTACTAACTAACTTCACACATCCTGTCTTCAGTCTTCCCTCATACAGTATGCAGATGACTCCACCATCATTTATATCGCTGACAGTTCCACTGACCTACTAACTCTGACACAAACATCTTTCAACCTCACTGAAACATGGCTTACTAACAACCAACTCATACTAAACCCTAAAAATACAAAACTTTTCTTCTTCCTAAAATCCTTTTACCATCTTAAATTCTCATTCACCATCTCTTCCGTCAACAACACTATGATCATAGCTGAATCACACACTAAACTGCTTGGAGTAATAGTGGAAAATCAACTAAAATTTTACCTTCATGTACTTAACTGCATCAAGAAAACCCACCAAAAGCTTGGTTTACTCTATAGAAACAAAAGGATCCTCAAACCCATCTCCAGAATCTCACTAGCGCAAGCTTACATTCTCACCAATCTCTTTTACATCTGTCAAATTTTAACCAACTTGCAGTCACTACTTTCCAAACCTGAAACCACCTAAAACAAAGTTGGTAGATTTGCAGCGAATCTGCCTTCAAGATCACACCACTGTCACACTCTCCAGACACTCAGCTGGCTAGAGTTTCCTAACCAACTGTTAGTTACACAACTTCTCATTATCCATACTATTTTGAATAAGTCCTCCTCTTGCCCTAGCATTTCCTCACTTGTCTCCCTCTATAAGCCCCCTCAATCCCTCAGAATCTCTAACCAATGTATCTTATAAATTCACAAGCCTAAAAAATCTATTGAATAGAATTTCTACAGCTACTTCCCTGCTTTTGCATGGAACAAGCTCCCCATGAACCTTAGAAACATTTCCTACATCCACAAATTCAAGAAAACTCTCAAAAGGTACCTTAATAGCACATGGATTTGCCTCTGTAATCATCCCACATGAACCCGCCCCTTTCTCTATCACTATCCTCTCTATTCCTCCCTTTCCTACTACCATAACTCACTTAACTGCTCTGTATCGTACAATTACACCCTGAAGATAACCCAATGTGTTATGTAAATTAATTCAAATGTTTTATTGTATATTTCTTTGCTATGGTTTTTCTTCAATGTTATAATGTCTCTTACTGTATTGTACTGTGGAGCTTTATCTACATTTGCTTAACTGTTTTATTGTAAATTTTTCACTGTATTCATCTTCAATTTTGTAAATTTTCTTGCTTACTTGTACTGTGGAGCTTTTCTCCCTGGGCCTCCACTGAAAAAGGGCTTTTGCTCAGATGGACTATCCTGGTTAACAAATGTCAAATAAATAAATAAATAAATAAATAAATAAATAAATAAATACAAGGACTAGGATGCAGAGCTGGATCATGGTCAATTGAGGCCCTAGGCAGGGTAATGGATTGGCCCCCATACATTCACCCCTCCCACCACAGTTATTCCAGAGTCCAATTTCTTGGCTGTTTCTCCCCAGTTACCATTAAATACTGTTCAAACCTCTCAGTGACCATGCTATTTTCTCCTTTACTTCTGCAGTAATTATTTGGAATTAATTTAAAGCTTATTTCAAATTTCATAACACAAACACTGACAGACATTTGCTAAACAAAGCAGTACAGTCTTACAATGAAAATGGACTTAGCATTAAAACTTCTCTACCCTTGAAACTCACTTTCATTGAAACAGCATTGAAACCACATTCAAAGAAAATAAATCTGGCCAGTGGCAGGTAAAGTTTATTTTTGGGTTGTTTTCAAATCACAGGCCCCTTGCACATTAAACATACAGGTGTTCTTTGATTCACCTTCCTGATTGTATTAAATTATATTCACTGTATAATACAGCACCACTTGTTAGAGCATGTCTAAATTTGTAGTTTTGAATATTTTTCCAATAAGCAATGAACCAAAATGTATGAACCAATAATGACAAACCTGCCAAATTCAGAACATTCCATCACTAAAAGTCTACTCAAACTTCTCTCATGACAATCCACCAATATCAGTCAATATGCACAATCTCTACAGAAATAAGTCATCTGAATAATTCCACATTAAAGGGATCTGTAACTAATGAAAAGGTTGCATGTAAAACAACTTTATGTTTCATCTACAAATTCAGTGCCTGCTTCCCTTGAAGAGTAAATTGACCATGTTACATTAAAAAATGGTAAGCTGGTAATGTTGCAATAGGGAATGGATGGCAAACTGGCAAGAGGTTCATTGTTACTAGGCATCTCCTCCAAAGGAGGACATATGCAGGACTGCAGCACCCCACCCCTTTTAAAGCACAACACAGTATCAGCAATCCATATACATACTGTTGGAGTAGAACCACAGCCTTCTGAATCAAAACCAAGCAGAAGCCTGTTATGCTACTAAGAATACGTTTAAAGACTTTAGCACAATAGTGACCATAGGATCAAAGGATCATAGAAGGTTACCAGGCTATCGACCTGGAGGTCATTTCAAGCTTAGCTGTTTTATCCCAGTGTAATACCATAGATACTCTAGTCAATACCCAGGATTGTATTTAGTAATGACTGCTCATGTCCAGTAGGGTTGTGGACACTATCCCCAGTAAGAATTTACAGTGCCCCATCCACTCATCCAAGTTCCTTTTGAACAGTGTCATAGAGGTGGTCTGCTTCACATGAATTGGCAGCGTAGTCCAAAGATGTGGCAGGCACTGACAGACAAATCTGTCCCTACAATACATTTAATTCAAGTCACAGGCCATATTTAGGTCTCTGAATCAGGTAGCCCTAGTCCCATTTGATTTACAGATGTGCAGCAAATTCATTAGGTATGGGTCGGAGATTTCTCTGTTAGTCAGGCATAAGTCTTCCCTAAGAAGTCTATATGGTGCTGAGTATAGTGACAGGTACTTTAGTGGCCTGTGTGAGGTATATGCTACAGTTACTTGATCTTCTTAGAAATGTCTGAGGTCTCCAATTGCTGCAGGTGCTTTGTACGGTGCATGCCGAAAATGGCATTATTCTCAATTATGGGCCTGATTAGTGAAGATTATAGAGGGTTACAACCTCCTTTGCTAATCAAGTGGGCTATGTAGAAAGCCTCCTTACTACAGTAGACACATGGTGGTCAAAGCTAAGGTCACAGTCTTCTTGTGATCCCAGATATCTTACCACTTCGTAGGTACATAGGGTATTGTTGTTAATTTGATAGTGTGAAGGGATGTTGTTTTTACCAAAGGGAATGATGATGCATTTCTTTGCATGCAATTTGAGACCATGACTAAGACACCAGTCGGTCTTTATAAGAACATCCTGAAGTATAATGACATCATTTGGGGATTCAATAATTGCACCATTTTGCAGTTATCCACAAACGTGGACAGTCACAGCCTCTTAGTTTTGGTCTGAGCTTCTGAAAAGTATAAAATGAACAGTAGGGGTCCAGCACTGACCCTTGTGGCATCCCCCTGGTGACAAGTCTGTGGGTTGATGTGGAGTCACCCACTTTGATAGTGTGTGACTGGCTTGTGAGACAGTTGGCAATTCATCTTACAACTAAGGGGTTTACATTCAGTTTGCTACATTTATCAGTAATTCCTGAGCATAGGATTGTGTCAAAAGCCTTTGCCAAGTCGAGGTATGCTTTGTGCACAGAATTGCTACCACATAGCCTGCTCACATTTTCAAAGAAATCCACCAGGTTTAGCAGGCAGGATCTACTCTTGATGAAGCCGAATTGGGTTGGATAAAGGATTTACTGGTCGCCTATGTCTTTATTTATGAGGTCCATGAAGATACATTCCATGGCTTTACAGATGAGGCCGGTCAGGCGTATGGGTCTATAATTCCCTGGGTCTGTTACTAAGCCATCTTTGTGGAGGGGAATAACTGTTGCTGTTCTCCATTTCACAGGAACAAAGCCTGTGGTTAGGCTGTGATTGAATAAGTTAATTAATGGTGATGCTAGTTCATGTTTTAGTTTGTTTAGAAGACAGCCTGGGATGCAGTCTGGTCCCAAAGAGGCTGTGTTTTTTGCCTTAGACAAGGCTTTAATGACCTGCTGTTCAGATTTGTAGTGCTGGGGAGAAGGGGATAAAGGAGTGAATTTTTCACCAAATCTGTTCGCTAGCAGGTTTGCTATCTCTGCGGGGTCAGTGTGTGTGATACTGTTAGTCACTAGTTCAACACATGCTTTGGTCCTACCTTTTAGGCTATGTATGTAGCTGTAAAAGGCCTTATGGTTATCCTTGGCTGTGATTGCTAAGTTTTTTCTCAAAGTTACCCTTAGAGGATTTGACATGTTGTCTTATTTGCCTGTTCATAGGTTCATAGGTGTGTACTAGGCTGATGGCACTGGAGCCTTTACAAGCCTAGTCCATAGGATTATCCTGGTATCGTGCCACCTGACCTTAGTTCTCAGTGTCTCTGTCAAGTAGAGCCACTGGAGTGATCCCTGGGGTGAATTTTCTATTTCCCATACACTCATCAAGATTTCTCTTGAAGAGGGCCAGTGACATGCTCTGTTTGACATGTATGGGGAGTCTATTCCATAGCATGGGCAGTCTCTGGGTTATGAACCTATCCCTCCAGCAAATTCTGTTGATTGTGGTAATGAGGTTGAGGTCTCTGGAACGTGTAGTGTGGACGTATTTGGATTTTTTTAGATGTAGCATTTCTAACAGACCTGGGTCAGACATGGCTTTGTAAGTCAAGCAGAGATCGCTTCTAAGTAGGCAATATGTGACAGAGAATAGTTGGTGTTTTTTTAAGTCTGTCCATATAGGACAAGTGTTTAAGGCCTAGAATCCTCTTTGTGAGGTACTTTTGTGGCCTCTCCAGTTGTTGTAGGTGTCTAGTGAGGTACATGCCAAATGGGGCATTGTACTCGATGACTGGCCTAATGAGGGAAGAATCGAAGGAGACAATTACCTCTTTCTTCCTGGATGCAAAACCCTTAGTAATGAGATGTGCCACATAGCAGGACTTTCTGACAACAATGGCAATGTGGTGGTCAAAAGAGAGGTTGTTGTCAACCTGTGTTCCCAGATCTCTTAAAACTCCTTCTGTGTTCAGTGGACTACCTTCAATGTGGCAATTCATGGGAAATGGGTTTTTCCCAAAGGGGATGATGCCACATTTTTTGCCATTGGGCTTAAGGCCATGTTTCTGACACCAGTCGTTGGTCTCAGTGAGGCCTTTCTGTAGGATGTCAGCATCACGTAGGGAATTAATAATAGCTCCCAACTTGCAATCATCTGTGAACTTTGTCAGCCAGAGTCCCTTTGTGTTGGCCTGGACTTCAGAGAAGTATATACCAAACAGGAGAGGACCCAGGATGGAACCCTGTGGGACTCCACTCGTGACTGGTCGTCAGTCTGACTTAGAGTCAGCTACTTTCACACTGTGGGTTCTATCAATTTGCAACCCACCTAGTGATATAGGGGTTGATGCCTAGCTTACTGAGTTTTTCTATGATTCCTGAGTGGGGAATGGTATCAAAGGCCTTGGCCAGATCAAGGTAGGCTGTGTGAACCACCTTGCCTTCATCCACAACTCTGGTGACTGACTTAAAGAAGTTGACCAAGTTGCGCAGGCATGATCTACCCTTCACAAAACCAAACTGTGGGGGATCCAGAGTTTGGAGATTCCCTATATCCTTGTTTATTAGGTCCATGATTATGTGTTCCATAGCTTTGCATATCAGACTCATTAGGCTAATTGGGCGATAGTTCCCAGGGTCTGTAGTCGCTCCTCCTTTGTGGAGAGGGATGACTGTATCACTGTGACATTCAGTAGGGACAAAGTTTGAAGTGAGGCTGTGACTGAACTGGGCACACAGGTGAGGTGCCAGTTCACTCTGTAGTTCATGTAGAACACAGCCAGGGATATTGTCAGGTGCCAGAGAAGCTGTATTCTTGGCCTTGGACAGTGCTGTTTTAACCTATGCAGCAGTAATGCTGGGTGCCTGGCGATCTACTGTTAATGTGATAGGTCCTTTGCGAGGCGATAGAGTTGTAAAGTTGGCACTGAATCTGTCGGCCAGTATATTGGCAATATCTGTTAGCTCGGTATAGGAGGTAGCATTGTGCAGTAGCTCAGAGCAAATCTGGGTATTGCCATGGAGATTCTCTACATAACTATAGAAGGCCTTGTGGTTGCCTTTACTATCTGCTGCAATTTTGTTTTTGTAGCTAGCTTTAGAGGATTTGATGAAGGATCTCAACTTTTTGTTGTGGCTGATATGGGAGTTTTTCCAGTCTTAGGACTGTTGAGGCTGACAAGGGTGCTTTTCCATTTTTGGGGCCTGGCCTTAGTTTTCTTAGACAGCAACATTATGCATTTGTTATAAAGTTTGTTGATGGTGGGTATCCACCAGGAATGCTGTTTTTTTAACTTGGGACTCTGGCTTTGATTCTTCTGGAACAGCCAAGTCTATACAGTTATACAAGTAGTTGTACAGGGCTTCAGTGTAAGCTTTGGTGTACCACTTCCAGCTGGGAGTGGGGCTTGGAATGCATTTATACCTTCCCCTAAAAGGGTATAGTTTCCTTTGGTGAAGTTTTTTATTCTGACTTTACCTTTTGTGAGTTCTGGTGTTGGTGCCAGTTTGAAGACAAATGATTTGTGGTCAAATTTATCTAATGAGGGTCCAACAGTTGTGGTGGTGAATCTGTTTGTCATGTTTGTGAGGACCAGATCTAGTATGTTTGCTTCTCTTTTTGGGGTTTGAACAATTTGTTCCAGGACATTTGAGTTAACAAAGTCAAGGAGCGTTTGCACTAGGGAGTTAGGGCTAGAGTATATTTCCCAGTTGATGGTGGGATAATTGAAATCGCCCATGACCAAAGTGTTTGACAAAATTTGGATTGACTCCAATTTGGTCGAGTAGCCCTGATGTGCATCATGATCCATTGAGGGGGATCCATAACTAGCTCTGACTTGAAAGAGGCTCTTACCCACAGTAATCTGAACTTGGAGTTACTCCATGGTGTTGTCCAGTCTAACTAGTTGGGAGGTGAATTTATCTGTAATATAGAGAGAAACACCACCTACTTTGGTTCTCACACATTTGTTTTGTTGTCTGAAGGTGTGGAAGGCATTATAGCCTTGCAAGGCTGTGATACTCTCCAAGGCCTTGAGTCGGGTTTCTGTGACTGCACACACATCTACATCTTCCAGTGATAGAAGTGCCTCCCAGGTAAGCAGTTTTTATTTAGCAGCATGACCCTTGTTTTGTTATGGTTGGAAATTTTCAAGTCGGCAATTTTGTTTTTGATGCATTACCTCAAAAAGGCACTATGGGGGAGGCAAGAGCCTTTACCAGTAGTTGAATGCCTAGTGATGCCTGGTGCAAACCATCTCTGGCAAAGCAGATAGGTTTGTCAACCATGTCATCCCAGGCTGACAGAAACTGGATCCCCTTTGAATTACACCAAAAACTAAGCCAAATATCAAAATCAATCATTTTTTGTTTCTATTGTGACATCATTGTAGGTGAGGGTAATATACTGTTCAAGGCTAGAGACATACATGCGTGGGACACATACTTGGAGAGCTTAATCATATCCCTCTTCATATAGTCCAGTGAGGTACATTTCAGGTTGTTCACTCCAATATGAGCTATGACAGAGTCATAATGGTACTTGTTACCAAGAGACCTGAGTGCATGCATGATCTGACGAATCCTGGAACTGGACAAGCAGCTAACAGTGACTTTCTCTTTTTCTAACCTGGTGAGTGGGATATCCGTGTGTCTCACCATGGAACTCCAATGACAAGAACAATTGTTTTTTGAGTGTTATGCTTTAAGGGCTTTGTAGGTGAAACACTGGGTGCTAATACCATTTGCTAAACTACAATTGCACATTGTAAACAGACTTAACATGAGCAGCACTAAACTTCTCTTCTCCAGAAGCTCTCAAGTCTTTATAAAATGCACTTGACACTCAGTTTCTTGTAAAATGTACTTGACACTCAACCATACTCTCAACCTTGTAGCCCAAGAAATCTGGACAAAACCAAACGTCATGAGGGCCAAAGGCCCAAAACTAGGACGTATTTTAAATATTTCTTGTATAATTTTAGAAACTTGCTCAAATAAACGGTTTGTGTTACCATGCATTTTCTGAAGGATATAAAGATTGAAACTTAAATGGCTGTCATTATTTAGTGAATTTTGTCCTCACTAATTTGCCAGAGAACCACAAGTTTTATGTGCAACGGACCTAAAATATGAGGCACAAATCTGGACATTCTATGAAAATCTGGGATGTTGAGAGCTATGCACTCAAATCCTTTAAACATAAGTGGTGGTAAGGGAAGAGGATTCAGGCTCTTTTTTTCCTGTACTTAAGGTACAGGGTTTGAACCTGAGCAAGATAATTACCACACACACAAACACACACACACACACACACACACACACACACACACACACACACACACACACTTACTTGTTGAAGAAGATGAGTAGAAGCAACAGCATAAATCTGTCCATCAGTGAGTCTGAAGCAGAATGGAACATTAACTTATATGTGGTGAGTGGAAAGGAAGAACAGGAGGAGGTCTGTGCAATGACGCATGCAAAGACGCAATAGGTGTGTTTGACCAGAAGGTGTTCAAGAAGAATGCCTTTAAAAACATGTAAGTTAAAAAAAAAGGATGAAGGTCCCTCAACAAGCAGGCCTGCTCCCAGCCAGCAGGAGACCCCTCTAAGCCAGTGGGCCCTAGGTGACTGCCTTGGTAGTATAGTACTGGATCCGGCCCTGCTATGACAGAATCTTACTGGTACCTGTGAATGTGTGCACATGATTTGGGAGATCCTGGCTCCAGATATGTTACTAACAGTTATGTCTTCTTGTTCATCCTGATTAGAAGGGCATCAGTATATCTTATAATGGAGTCTCCTATGTTGAGAGTCCTGGGAAGTGTATTTGCCTGCCTTAGGGGTTTAGTGTTGAGGCTCCACTGAGCATGACAGTATATGTGGGATTAAGTGTTGTTTTTTCAGAGTCCCTTTGAGATTGCTGAGGCATAGCTTTGGCAACTAGACAATCTTTGTTGTTTGGTAAGATTGCCTGTAAGTGCCTCTGCATACATTAGCCTCTGTGTGTTGTGTGCTTTGTGAGGTGGATGCTGTTTGCATGGTTTCAGCAACCTAATGATGTGAGCTTGTATATCAGAGTTTCACCTCCAGTGTCATTGTATAAGTACAGGTCCTGCATAATGTGTCTGTTTCTTTAATGATTAATTGGTTGTCGGTAAACATGACACAATTACTACATTATTTCAAGATGCCCATATCCACTAAGCTGGCTACAGAGAAGTTAGAAAATTGCATATCCATACTGTGCAATCCTTTGGTGAGTTACAAGAGGATGGGGTATTGGGGTTAAAAGGATATTAAAGGTGCTTTGTTGGTGCAGAGTAATATGGGTGGTTTATTGGGAAATATGCTAATCAGTACTACATTTTTATAGCTTTAATGTCTACAGTTTACTATCATGAAAGGCTTATTTTTGAGTGTTCAGATTACTGAAAAATAACGTCAGAAACTGTCATGCTGACTATTCAAAATGTCAATTCATTTGGAGGGCAAAAATCAGCATTCGTCATATTCTGTGTCATTCAAAAGCTGCAAAAAGGCTCTTGACAAATCATACATTTTGTTACTGATTTGTAGGGGACAACTCCAAGATTGTACTACAGTGAGAAAAAGGGTAATAGTTTCATAGTTTCATAGTTTCATAGTATAGTACTAGGCTATCTGCCCTGAAGCATTTGTAAGCCTAGCCATAGTGATGTGGCATTTGCCACCCCATGAAATGGTACAAAAATGTACAGAATAAATTGAGAATACTGTGTCTAGTAGTGACACAATGAAGGTCCCCTTATATAATAGAATTAGTTTACTGTGCCCCTGTCTAGCAGTGACACAGATGTGACCCCTGGGGTAAACTTACGATCTCCCATCCACTCATCAAGATTTCTCTTGAAGAGAGTCAGTGAGGGGCTCTGCCTAATATGAACTGGGATCTTGTTCCAAAGCATGGGAAGCCTCTGGGTTATGAATCTTTCCCTCCAGCATGTCCTATTCATACTTGTGCCGAGGTTTAAGTCTTTAGCTCTCGTGGTCCTGATGGACTTGGATTTTTTGAGGTGGAGCATGTCCATCAGATCCTGATTGGACATGGCCTTGTACGTCAGGCAGAGATCACCTCTGAGCAGGCGGTATGATACTGAATAGAGCTGAAGTTTCTTTAGTCTGGCAGAATAAGACATGTTGGAGACCCTTGATCCTCTTGGTGAGGTACTTTTGTGGTCTCTCCAGCTGTTGCAAATGCCGGGTGAGGTACATACCAAATGGGGCATTGTACTCAATCATGGGTCTGATGAGGGAGGAATATAGGGGTACAATGACATCCTTGGATCTGGATGTGAATCCCTTCATGATGAGGTGTGCAAGGTAGAATGTTTTTCTAACCACTTTGGCAACGTGGATATCAAATGAGAGGTCGCTGTCAACTTGGGTCCCTAGGTCTCTGATTACTTTTTCAGTACTCAGTGGGTTGTTGTCTATGTAATAGTTTGTGGGTACTTTGTTTTTCCCAAAGGGGATGACTATACATTTTTGGCATTTAGTTTAAGGCCGTGACTCCGGCACCAGTTGTCCATTTCTGTGAGGCCTTGTTGTAGGATGTGTGTGTCTGCTGGTGTATCGACTATGGCGCCTAGTTTGCAGTCATCTGCAAACTTTGTCAGCCACAGCCCTCCTGTGTTTGCTTTAACATCTGAGAAATAAATGCCGAACAAGAGGGGTCCCAGGACAGATCCCTGTGGGACACCACTTGTGACTGGCTTTGAGTCTGACATTGCTCCAGCGATTTTAACTTTATGGGTTCTATCCTTTAGCCAGTTTGCAACCCATCTAGTGACATAAGGGTTTATATTTAAGCTGTTGAGCATATCTATGATGCCTGAGTGGGGTATTGTGTCAAAGGCCTTAGCCAAGTCCAGGTATGCTGTATGGACTGCTTTGCCCTCGTCAATGGCTCTAGTGACTGTTTTGAAAAAGTCAACCAGGTTTAAAAGGCAGGATCTGCCCTTTACAAAGCCAAACTGGGTGGGGTAAAGTGTCTGTAGTTCCCTTATGTCTCTGTTTATGAGTTCCATAATGATTCTTTCCATAGCTTTGCAGACCAGGCTGGTTAAGCTTATGGGGCGGTAGTTTTCAGGGTCTGTGGAGGCACCCCCCTTGTGGAGTGGGACCACTGTTGCTGTACGCCAGTGTTCAGGTACATATCCTGAAGTAAGGCTAAGGTTAAATAGCATTTTTATGTGTGGGTTTAGCTCCTCTTGGAGTTCACGTAACACGCAACCCGGGATGCCATCAGGTCCCATTGATGCTGTGTTTTTTGCTTTGTTTAGGGCGGTTCTCACTTGGACATCTGAGATGACAGGGAGATTACATTCAGCTGGGATAAGTATTTCTTCTTTTGGGGGTGAAGGAGGGGAGAAATTTGCACTGAATCTGTCAGCCAGAATGTTGGCAATATCTGTGGGTTCATTGTATTTTTTATTGTTGTGAACCAACTCTGAGCATATCTGAGGGTTTCCGCCAGGTTTCTAACATAGCTGAAGAAGGCTTTGTGGTTATCTTTAGTGTCCTTAGCGATTTTTCTCTCAAAGTTGGCCTTGGATGTTTTTATGAGAGAAAGTAGTTTTTTGCTAATGTTGATCAGAGATGTCTTCCCTTCATGGGATTTTGCTCTGACGTGCAGTAGCTTCCTTCTTTTGTTATACAATTTGTTTATGGCTGAGGTCCACCAGACAGGACGCTTACCTTTGGTGGAGAGGGACTTGGATTTGTTTGGGATTGCATGATCCATGCATTCTTTGAGATGTCCATAGAAAGCATTTGTGAAGGATTCGGCATTGTGGGATGTGGTATCCACTGACACAGTGGGCTTAAAGGATACCATCTCAGTCTTAAGAAGAGTGAAGTCTGCTTTTGAGAAGTTTTTCACTGTGGTCTTTTGTGCTGGGGGTGGAGATGAGATATGTATATCCAGGGTGATTAGTTTGTGGTCAGATCTCACTAGTGAGGGTATACTTCGGTGTGGAGCATTTTGTCCCCATGTTTGTGATGATCAGGTCTAGTATATTATCTCCCTAGTGGGAGAGGTGACTAATTGTTCCAGTGCATTTGAATTTATGAATTCCAGGAACCTTTGGGCTAGGGTATTAGGGCTAGAATAATGTACCCAATCTATGTTTGGGTAGTTGAAGTCTCCCAGTATGATGGTATTTTGTGATACATTCATATCCTCCAGTGTCTTCAGGAAGGCTGAGTGGAGTTCTTGAGATTGGGAGGGTGGTCTGTAACATGCTACCAGTTGTATAGCAGTTTTGCCTATGGTTAGTTGCACCTGTATGGTCTCTGATGCTTCATGTGTTGCTACTAACCTGGAGGTGTGGGTGTCCTTGATGAATATGGACACTCCCCCTCCCTTTGTGGTTCGGCCTGGGTTTTGGGGCCGAAAAGCATGATACGAGGTATAGCCTGGTAATGCTGGGGTGCTCTCAGGAGCCTTGAACCAGGTTTCAGTTACTGCACAGATGTCGATGTTCTCCATGCTGAGGAGTGCATCAAGTGCCTGCATCTTGAGATTTAGACTTCTGGCATTGAGCAGCATTACCCTTAGTTTTTTTCCATTATTGTTTTCTAAGGAGGTGGGTTTGTCTTTTGAGCCTTGACTAAAAAAGGCACTATGGGGGTGGCAAGAGCCTTAGCCAATATCCGGAAGCCCAGAGGTGACAGGTGTAAGCCATCCCTTGCGAAGCAGTGTGGCTTGTCCAACATGTCATCCCAGGCAGACAGACATTGGATCCCCTTAGAATGACACCTGTACTTGAGCCAATTGTTAAAGCTGATCATCTTGTCTTTGTATTGTGGTATCATTCTTGGTGAGGGCAAGATGCTGCTCAGGGTCAGGGTCATACCAGCCTGGGCTACATAATCGGAGAGCTCCTCTATGTCTCTTTTCATGTAGTCCAGGGAGGTACGTCTCAGGTCATTCACACCAGCATGGACAATGACGGAGTCATATTTGTACTTGCTTTGGAGTGACTTGAATGCATGTGTTATGTGGCGGATCCTAGCTCCCGATAGACAGCTCACAGTCACCTTCTCCTTGTTCAGCCTGGTCAGTGGGACATCAGTGTGTCTGACTATAGAGTCACCTATTACTAGTGTATCAGGCAAGGTGTTTGGCCTTAAGGGCTGTGATTGGTTGACACACTGATTTATTGAAGTAGGTGTTGCCTGTGTTTTGTTTTGAGGTGGTGGATTTTTGGGTTTCTGCTTTGGGAGCCTCTGTTGTTTTGGTAAGTTTTTTATTAGAGCCTCCGAGTATGTCTTTGTGTTTTTATGTGTTTGGTTTGCAGTTGAGGTAGGTCTATGTGGGACTGGGATTGTTGTGTGTGTGGTTGCCATCTCCTCCTGTCTGGTCATGCCAACCCTGAGTTGAGAGAGTTCAGCCTCCAGTTTGGCTATATAGTTGCATCTCTCACATGTATTTGTGTTTGTTGGGAGGAGGAGAGGGTTGTCTGTGTACATGAGACAATTGTAGCATTGTCTCAAGATATCCAGATTGACCAGCTGAACTGGAGATGACGCCAGTAATCTACCACTCGACATGCTAGAACTGTATAAGGGAAGTGGATATTCACAGGGGTGGTAAGTAGATGTAGTGCTTTACTTAGTACGAGAGTGCTTACTTAGTAGAGAAGTACTGAGAACAAGTGCTAGGCTTATAATATAGTAAGTAGTCTGGTTATACTAAGAGTAGAGCTTCCTTAAGGGAAAATTTGAAGAGCAGACTTGGCGGAGCCAGAAAAAGTTTAACCTTGTTTAACCATGCGCACAACCGCGCAAAGCCATGCAAACGCGGATTTTAAACAGTGAACTACAAAAGAGCTAGAAATGGTCCAAAACAACCAATTACTACAGCTTCTTGTGCTGAGGTCACTTCCTACAGGGACAGGTAGGCTGCTCAAGGCTCCCCACTCCCACTGGTGAGCAAAGAAACTTCCTTCTATCCAAGTAAGGTAATGGACAACACAGGAACTACACCACAGCCCAGAATACAGCAATGCCTGTAAACTGGTCTAAACTAGTCGAGGAAGGCGGGAAAAGAAGGATTATTTTTTTGTTTTTTTGTTTTTTTGGGCAAACACAAAAACTTGTTCCCATTCCCCACTGTATTGCGATCCACTTGTAAACAGCGATGTTCAAAACCATGAATGCAAGCTGTCTCGACTTTTCGGAGGTGACTTAATTTCAGTTGAGATTTTTACTTTTGGCACATTTATCCTTGACCATCGGAATGGTGGTAAGTTAATATTCAGGCTTTTGATAATAAATCTGTTTACACAATACCGTATTCTACTAAATTTGCAGGTATTGTCACTCGACGCCCAACTAGCTGCTCTAAGTTTCTTGTTGCACAACTTATTTGCTTAATATTACTGCTTTACAGGTCACAGTTTATGGACCATTCTACAGGGAAAATTTGCTTTCTAGGTATTTGTTACAGTACAGGGCACTGCTAACTGATGCAAATGCAAAAATTTATAGCATTACAGAAAAAACAGAAAGCTAATTAATGATCCGTCTGGCCAATAAAATAACTATACTACGAGGCCTTTTTTATATTTAATGACTCAAGTAGACCAGGCAAATACGTCTTGCCACAATATAAATAAACACAGTCCTCAAATGTATAAACACAACAGAAGAGACCCACATGTACAATGCTACCACAAACCAATTAAACTAGGTGGAAATCCCTTGCTGAAGCCTAAATAGCTAAACTATTGTAGAAGTACAAATCCTGCATCAAAAATGCAAAACTCGTTATTGCAATCCAGGCTACAGTCTAATGTACCAGATCAGTCAGAGATTTACCAGTAACACTGCTAATGGAAAAAATTCAGTAACAAATGATTAAACGAGGCTCATATCCTGCAGTTGGCTGTTCATAATTCTCCCACAGCTGTAAATGAAACTACAGAGTGAAAGCCTCAGACTGGCTTCAAATACAAATGGTTAACTTTTACAAGTAAAGACTAGTGCTCTAAAATACAAGCTTGTATCACTGCAGGCAATAGTGTTTCACCTTTACTAAATGTTATATTAAATCCTAGATGGTAATCACTTGTAACTGTCAGACCTCTAAAAGTATGTGTAGAAACCATGATTAAGAGAGAGAGAGAGAGAGAGAGAGAGAGAGACAGGACCGACAGTGATAATAAGTGTTACTATTGACCTCAATAAAAAAAAATATTGCAAACAATGAAATTACAGAAGAAATAAAAGGTCAAAATCAAGATTCCCTTCCTGATTACCTCATGTTTAAATAACAACTAAAAATCTAAGTCTTCTAAAACTGCTTTGTAAAAAGTAGGTAGCAGCAATAGATAAATGCAACAGACAATGGACACATGGCTGCTGAACTTAGCATGTCAAATGTAAAACCGTAAATGTAAATTCCATGAGACCAGGCAACAGAGCAAGTGGTTTTCTACATAACTTAATGGAAACTTAACAAAATCCTTATGACTCATCATTGTATGGAAACCTATCCAAATCCTTATGAATCACTGTAACCCAAATATTAACATGTAGACTCATTCCTGTCCTGTAGTAATTTGCAGTACTTTACAATTCGATGTGAAATAATGAAGAATGTCATAACAGAACTTACTCACAATGATACAGGTGATATGCTGTTACATATGGAACAGTAGGGTCTCACTAAGGGGAAAATACATATTGAATCTTACAGAAATCATTTGAAGAGCTATTAACAATATCTGATGATGATGAAGAAACAGTGCACTCTGCTTTCCTTGACTTTGCCAAGCCATACACTGCAATCGTCACAAGGAAATGTTTACATTAAGAAATAATATCAGAAGCATTCACAAAGCAACATAACAGAAAACAATGGTATGTGGGAAATAACTGTCAACTCAAATGGGCTTAGAGGGTATATCCCACAGAGATCTGTTATATGGCCACTTCCCTTTGGATTATTCTTTTGAAATCTCAAAGTAGGAAATGGTATTATGATTAGGAAACATACTGATGACTTACATTTTTGAATGTGATTTCTTCAATACAAGACACCAAAGTTCTGCAGCATTGTCTGAAAATACATATAAGGATACAATAGTAATGGCCAATCCTTTATTGTCAATAAGTTTCACAATAAGACAAAACAGGCTTAAATTATGAACACACAATAAATGGTATTATCACATTAAAAAACACCTTTGTTATGGATCAGCGACAATGGTTCAGAATTATTTATATTTTAATGTGTGTGAATGCCTGGTAATGTTCTGTTTTACAGTTTGAAAGTCTGTGCCTGAAGTCTATCTCACAGATCGGGGGAAACTAATAGTCAAAGAAAATGTTAATTACAAAAAAATATTGTAGACACATTATAAATGTTTCCTTGCCATCAAAAAGAATATTGATGTGCATGATGTTTTCCCGCCTTTCTAAGCTAGTTTAGTCCAGTTTTCAGGTTAGTGCTGAATTCACGGCTGTGTTAGAAGTTTTTGTGTTTGCCCATACCTTACTTGAACAGAAGGAAGTTTCTGTTCACTGTGAGAGAAGAAGCTTTGAGCAGCCTATCTGTCCCTGGAGGAATGGTTTCAGCCCAGAAATTAGTAGTTTATTGGCCATTTTGGGCTAATTACTATCTCTTTCATTTCCCTGCAATAAAACCCGCATTTGCAAGGTTTTTGTGCTATTATACAGCAGAGCAAGCTCCTGCTGTTGCCCTGCTGAGTTCTACAGCAGCAGGGAGACAAAGGAGAGACTTTGGAGTGATTAAGTATCATTTTTCTGCATTTTCTTGTTGCCTTTAGCTAATTCCACCTAAAACGCCAATTTTCTAGAGTTTCTGTGATTTAAACAGCTTGTTTCAGCTACATATTATACTTATTTTACTGCCTGCACTTTAACAAAGTCATTTTTGTGTTTAAATTACCTGTTTAACTGTTGTAGGCTACACACTCAAGTATGATAGCCATTTCTGTGCATTTAAAGTGTTTTTTTTATTGTATCTGCTTTATTTTCTGAAACAAAAAAAAAACAATAAAATATATTTGTTTTCCCCACCTTTCTAAGCTAGTATAGTCCAGTTTTCAGGTTAGTGCTGAATTCAGGGCTGTGTTAGAAGTTTCTGTGTTTGCCCATACCTTACTTGGATAGAAGGACGTTTCTCTGTTCACTGTGAGAGAGGGAGCTTTGAGCAGCCAATCTGTCCCTGGAGGAGTGGTTTCAGCCCAGAAATTAGTAGTTTATTGGCCATTTTGGGCTAATTTCTATCTCTTTCATTCCCTGCTATAAAACCCATATTTGCAAGGTTTTTGTGCTAGTATACAGCTCAGCAAGTACTTGCCTGGTACCCTGCAGAGTTCTACAGCAGCAGAGAGACAAAATAGAGACTTTGGAGTGATTAAGTATCATTTTTCTGCATTTTCTTGCTGCTTTTAGCTAATTCCGCCTAAAACGCCAATTTTCTAGAGTTTCTGTGATTTATAAAGCTTGTTTCAGCTACATATTGTACTTATTTTACTGCCTGCACTTTAACAAAGTCGGTTTTGTGTTTAAATTAAATTACCTGTTTAACTGTTGTAGGCTACACACTCAAGTATGATAGCCATTTCTGTGCATTTAAAGTGTTTTTTTGATTGTATCTGCTTTATTTTCTGAAAAAACAAACAAACAAAAACAATATACTTGTTTTCCCACCTTTCTAAGCTAGTATAGTCCAGTTTTCATGTTAGTGCTGAATTCAGGACTGTGTTACAAGTTTCTGTGTTTGCCCATACCTTACTTTGATAGAAGGAAGTTTCTCTGTTCACTGTGAAAAATGGGAGCTTTGAGCAGCCTATATGTCCCTGGACCAGTGGCTTTAGCCCAGAAATTAGTAGTTTATTGGACATTTTAAGCTAATTTCTATCTCTTTCATTTCCCTGTTATAAAACCCGCATTTGCAAGGTTTTTGTGCTAGTATACAGCTCAGCAAGCTCCTGCCTGGTGCCCTGCAGAGTTCTACAGCAGCAGAGAGACAAAAGAGAGACTTTGGAGTGATTAAGTATAATTTTTCTGAATTTTCTTGCTGCCTTTAGCTAATTCCGCCTAAAACGCCAATTTTCTAGTGTTTCTGTGATTTAAAAAGCTTGTTTCAGTTACATATTGCACTTACTTTACTGCCTTCACTTTAACAGAAATTCATTTTTGTGTTTAAATTACCTGTTTAACTGTTATAGGCTACACATTCAAGTGTGATAGCCATTTCTGTGCATTTAAAGTGTTTTTTTTTTATTGTATCTGCTTTATTTTCTAAAAAAACCCAAAAAATATATATACTTGTCTTCCCGCCTCTCTAAACTTCTATAGTCCAGTTTTCAGGTTAGTGCTGAATATAGTGCTGAATTCAGGACTGTGTTACCAGTTTCTGTGTTTGCCCATACCTTACTTGAATAGAAGGAAGTTTCTCTGTTCACTGTGAGAGAGGGAGCTTTCAGCAGCCTATCTGTCCATGGAGGAGTGTTTTTTAGCCCAGAAATTAGTAGTTTATTGGTCATTTTGGGCTAATTTCTACTCTTTCATTTCCCTGCTATAAAACCCACATTTGCAAGGTTGTTGTGCTAATATACAGCTCAGCAAGCTCCTGCCTGGTACCCTGCAGAGTTCTACAGCAGCAGAGAGAAAAAAGAGAGACTTTGGAGTGATTAAGTATAATTTTTCTGTATTTTCTTGCTGCCTTTAGCTAATTCCGCTTAAAACGCAGATTTTCTAGAGTTTTTGTGATTTATAAAGCTTGTTTCCGCTACATATTGTACTTATTTTACTGCCTGAAGTTTAACAAAGTCATTTTTGTGTTTAAATTATATTACCTGTTTAACTGTTGTAGGCTACACACTCAAGTGTGATAGCCATTTCTGTGCATTTAAAGTGTTTTTTTGATTGTATCTGCTTTATTTTCTGAAAAAAAAAAAAAAACAAAACAAAAAATATATACTTGTTTTCCCGCCTTTCTAAGCTAGTATAGTCCAGTTTTCAGGTGAGTGCTGAATTCAAGGCTGTGTTACAAGTTTCTGTGTTTGTCCATACCTTACTTGGATAGAAGGAAGTTTCTCTGTTCACTGTGAGAGAGGGAGCTTTGAGCAGTCTATCTGTCCCTGGAGGAGTGGTTTCAGCCCAGAAATTAGTAGTTTATTGGCTATTTTGGGCTAATTTCTATCTCTTTCATTTCTCTGCTATAAAACTCGCATTTGCGTGGTTTTGCGCACCGGGCAGCACCGGCTAGCTAGGGTATAACTATTCCTGGCTCCACAAAGTCTACTCTTCAATTTTTCCCTTAGAACTAGACAAACTTTCAACTTAAGCACTCAAACCATTCACTTCTCATACTGGCACTTGCTCAAAACTCATAACAAGCACTAATAGCACTAGAAGCACTAGTCCCCCCCCCCCATACTGTAGAAGAGGACAAGGCTCTCTATTTGACCTTACCAGCCAATCAGTAAAATAGTTCACTGTACCTATCCAGGCATGTCCAAAGGGCTGTTTCAGGTGTATTCTCTGGTCCAACTGGTGAATCTGGGCATTTTGAGGCAATGTTACAATTGCCTCATGTACACAGACAACTCTCTCCTCTTTCCACCAAACACTAATAAATGCGAGAGATGCAGTTATACAGCCAAACTGGAAGCTAAGCTCTCTCAACCCAAGACTGAACCAGGGAGTCAAGAGGAGAAGGGAATTACTTGCATCACACCACCAGTCTCACATAGACCTATGAAACCAGCACCGGCAAAAAACTCACATAAATACATGAAAACATACTTGGAGGCTCTAAATAAAAATCTGCAGAAGCAACAGAGACCTCCAAAGCAGACATCCAAGCAACCTCCACCCCCAAACACAAACCATGAAACACATACTTCACAAAATCAGTGTGCCACACAATCACAGCCCTTAAGGCAAAATAACATACCCAACACACTAGTAACAGGTGACTCTATAGTAAGGCACACTGATGTCCCACTCACTAGGCTGAACAAGGAGAAGGTTACTCATAGCTGCCTGTTGGGTGTCAGGATCCACCACATAACACAAGCACTCAAGTCACTCCAGAACAAGTACAAATATGACTCTGTCATTGTCCATGTTGGTGTGAATGACCTGAGCTGTACCTCCCTGGACTACATAAAAAGAGACATGGAGGAGCTCTCTGATCATGTAGCCAAGGCCGGTAAGACCCTGATCCTGAGCAGCATTCTGCCTTCACCAAGAATGATACCATGGTATAGAGAAAAAGTTATCAATTTCAACAATTGGCTAAGCTTCTGCTGTCATTCAAAGGGGATCCAGTGTCTGTCAGCCTGGGATGACATGCTCAACAAGCCACGCTGCTTTGCTAGAGACAGCTTGCACCTGTCACCCTTAGGCTATTGAATACTGGCCAAGGCTCTTGCCACCCCCGTAGTGCCTTTTTTAGGCAAGGCTCAAAAGACAAACCCACCACTGTAAATAGCACAAGAAACAAAATTACTGAGGGTAATGCTCTCAATGCCAAATGTCTAAACTTCAAAATGCACGCACTCGAGGCACTCCTCAGTATGGAGAAAATCAATATATGTGCAGTAGCAGAAACCTGGTTGAAGGCTCCAAAGAGCCCTCCAGCACTACCAGGCTACAACTCATACCATACATTTCGGCCACAAAACCCGGACCGAAATACAAAAGGCAGGGGAGTATCCATATTCATCAAGGATACCCACACCTCCAGGTTAGGGGCACAGCACGATGCTTCAGAGATCATCCACATGCAACTAACAATGGGCAAAACTGATATTCAAATTATAGCTTGCTACAGATCACCCACCATGTTCCAGGACCCCCACTCCGCATTCCTGGAAACACTGGAAAACATAAAGGTCCTTCCAAACACCCTGATATTGGGTGATTTCAATTACCCAAACATTAACTGGGGGAACTACACAAGTACAAACTCCCTTGCCCAACATTTCCTAGAATTTATAAACTCAAATGCCCTGGATCAACTGGTCAACACCCGCTACAAAGGTGACAACATATTGGGCCTGGTCATCACCAACATGGGCTACCGATATTCTACACCGGAAGTCAACCCCTCACTGGTTAGATCTGACCATAAACTAATCACTCTGGATATCCACATTCCGCCACCACTCCCAGTCAAAGAAACCACCGTGAAAAACTTTTCAAAAGCAAACTTCACGTTACTTAAGACTGAGGTGGGAAGTTTCAAAGCCCCCATGCTAAAGGATAACCCTGTCCAAGCTGCAAAATCCTTTACTAATGCACTCTATGGGCACCTACCAGAATGCATGGATCGTGCTATCTCAAACAAAACCAAGACTCACTCCTCCAAGAAAAGGAAACCAGTCTGGTGGACCCCTGCCATAAACAAGCCATACAATAGAAGTGGGAAACTAGTACAGAAAAGAGTAAAATCCCAAGAAGGGAAGACATCCCTGATCAGTATCAGCAAGAAACTACGTTCTCTCATAAAATCATCCAAAGCGAGCTTCGAAAGAAAAATTGCCATGAACCCCAAAGATAACCACAAGGCATTCTTTAGCTATGTCAAGAATCTAAGTGGCAATTCTCAAATCTGTTCAGAGTTAGTGCAGAATGGCACAAAATACACTGAACCGACCAATATAGCCAACATCATGGCAGACAGGTTCAGTGCAAACTTCACCCCCCTCTCATCCCCAAAAGGGCCCATAACTATACCAGAAGAATGTAGTGCCCCTGAAATCACAGACACTCAGGTTAAAACAGCCCTCTCCAAAACCAAAAAACACAGCATCAACGGGACCAGATGGTGTCCCAGGCTGCATCCTACAAGACCTCAAAGATGAACTAACCCCTCACCTAAACACACTGTTTAAACTCAGCCTCTCCACAGGCTATGTGCTCACAGAGTGGTGCACAGTAACGGTTATTCCGCTCCACAAAGGTGGAGCCACAATGGACCCCTGGAACTATCACCCTATAAGCCTGACTAGCTTGGTCTGCAAAGCTACTGAGCATATCATCATGGATCTCATTAACAGAGACATTGGAAACCTCCAAACACTGGACCCTACCAAGTTTGGCTTTGTTAAGGGCAGATCATGCCTCCTAAACCTGGTGGACTTCTTTGAGACCATTACCAAGGCTATAGATAAGGGAAAGGTGGTCCACACAGCCTACCTAGACCTTGCAAAGTCCTTCAACACCATTCACCACTCAGGTACTATAGGCAAGCTCACCAGCCTGAGCATAAACCCTTTCATCACGGGATAGGTTACCAACTGGCTCATGGACAGAACTGACATAGTAAGAGTTGCAGGAGCTAGGTCTGACACTAAACCGCTTACAAGTGGCATTCCTCAGAGCCCAGTCCTAGGACCCCTCCTGTTCAGCATATATTTCTCAGAGGTACAAGCAAGCACAGGAGGACTATGGCTGACCAAGTTCGCAGACGACTGCAAACTAGGGGCTATAATTGACTCTCTGGCTGACACATACATCCTCCAAAAGGGTCTCACTGAAACAGATACCTGGTGTCAAAACCATGGCCTCAAGCTAAATGACAAAAAGTGCATAGTCATCCCCTTTGGAAAAAACAAAGTACCCACAAACTACCACATAGGTGTAGCCCCCTAAATATGGAAGATGTAATAAGGGATCTGGGGACCCAAGTAGATAGTAACATCCCCTTTGATAATCACATTCCCAAAGTGGTTAGAAAATCCTTCTATGTGGCCCACCTAATTACAAAAGGGTTTGCATCCAGACCAAAAGAGGTAATTGGGCCCCTCTATGCATCACTCATCAGACCCATCATAGAGTACAATGCCCCATTTGGGATGTACCTTACAAGATACCTGCAACAACTTGAAAGACACAGAAGTACCTCACCAAGAGGATCACTGGCCTCAAGCAGATGCCCTATGCAGCTCGACTGAAGAAACTCCAGCTGTACTCGGTTGCATACCGCCTACTCAGAGGTGATCTCTGCCTGACATACAAGGCCATGTCCAACCCAGAATTGATGGAGATGCTCCACCTAAAGAAAACCATATCCCCTCGAGTCACACGCTTCAGGGATCTAAACCTTACCACAACAATAAATAGAATGTGCTGGAGGGATAGATTCCTGTCCCAGAAACTTCCCATGCTCTGGAACAAGATTCCAATCTACATTAGACAGAGTTCCTCGATAACCCACTTCAAGAGAAACCTTGACGAGTGGATGGGAAACAGAACGTTTTCCCCAGGGATCACTTCAATGGCTCTGCTGGACAGAGGCACAGGAAACTAATCTAAGGGGGCGGCGAAACACATTCCGGCTAGGCTTATAAATGCCTTTGGGCAGATAGCCTAGTACCTACCTATGAACCTATGTGTATATATGTCTGTGTGTTTGTGTGTGTTCGTCTATCCATAGGCTGCATACATACACACACACACACACACATATATATATATATATATATATATATATATATATATATATATATATATATATATATATATATAGATATAGATATATATACATACATATATATAGGTTTAGTACTGAAATTTCAAATCACCTTCAGACCACCAATAACAAAGGTCAACCCGAAATGCTGAATACGAAATTTCGAACTGTAACCCAAAGCAAAACTGAATACATCGACCACCATGTTTCGATGTATTCAACACAGCAGGAGGTGATGTCACTCACTTCTTGCTGTGCATATTAATGTATCATTGAACACTACAGTCAACGGTACGTTACTTCTACTATTTTGAAGGGGGGTGACACCCCCTTCACCCCCCCCAGCCCCTGCACATGAAATATACCAACACTGAGATCATACTACAGTGAGGAAATGGTCTAATTCCCTGTTCCTCACTGAAGTGTGACCTCTCTGCACAGTGTCTAACCAAAATGGTCGACCTACACTACCCATTCACTATAGTGTAAGTCAATTGATTTTGGGTCGACATTCTGCCCACATGGGAAACTGCCTTTCGACCATGTGCCAGTCGACCAGGGCAATTTAAATCTTGTCATAGTAAACCATATATATGTACATATGTGTATATCTATCTATCTATCCTTAAACATAGACGAGTCTACAACATAACACTGATGGACACAAATGTCAATGTACACAAAACATCAAAAATGCACACATCAATATGTCACTACATATGTCCTGAGCAATAACCTTGGGGCATGCAAAAGCTAAAAGAAAAAGAAAACATTTTTTTATGGAGGGGCATCCCCCTCAGGACCACACTTACATCCCTTGCTAGTTATATAGACTAACTCTGAGACTACACAATACTGTATAAAGGGCATATACCCTAGCCCCAGGATTTGTGCAGTCTCGCACATCTGTCAGTCATCTTGACGCAATTGGGTTGATTAAACATACATCAACCAAAAGGAAGTTTGGTGCTCCCAGTATCTATCTATCTATATATATATATATATATATATATATATATATATATATATATATATATATATATATATATATATATATATATATATATATATATACATCTATATATATATATTTATTTATATATATTTTTTTTATTTATATATATATATATATATATACATATATATATATATGAGCACTACAGAATCCTGAAAGCCCAAAATCCTGAAGACCAAAGTCCTGAGACCAAAATCCTGAAAGTTCAAAATACTGAAAACTCAAAATACTGAAAACTCAAAATCCTGAAAACACACAGGATACCAACAGTTACTATATTCCAGCACAAGTGCATACAGAAACAAATAAAACACAAACTATATTATTGTTCTCCAAGTATATGCAGGGGGGGCAAGCCCCCTGCACCCCCCATGTGGGGTGCTCCACCCCCACACCCCCCGCTTCTTAAATATATCATCTCCAAGATTGCACTTAGTGTAGTGAAGTACAATCTTGGAGTTGATATATTTAAGTAGCAGAGGGGTGTGGGGGGTGCAGCCCTCTACACGGGGGGTTCAGGGGGGGCTTGTTCCCCCTGCATATAATTGAAGCGTAATATGATTCTGTATGTACTTGTGCTGGAATATAGTAAGTGCTGGTATCCTGTGTGTTTTCAGGATTTTGAGTTTTTAGTATTTTGAGTTTTCAGTATTTTGACCTTTAAGGATTTTGGTCTCAGGATTTTGGTCTTCAGGATTTTGGGCTTTCAGGATTCTGTAGCGCTCTGATATATATCTATATATATATATATATATATATATATATATATATATAGACAGATATATGGTTCTACTTTATAACATCTTCTGACCATAACTTCGACTCTCTAAACAGCGAGATGACAACATCTAAAGTTTAGAACAGCGAATTCCCAGAACAGAGAACTTCACCTCTGGGAAACTAAGCACTTGCACATCACTGACAAAAAAAAACAAAAAAAAAACTAAAGAAATTGCCGCCCACACACCCACTACTTAAATATTCCAACTTCGAGATCACCCTACAGTGGAGAAGGCCAAAGATCATCAGTGGTGGCCAAGTGGTTAGTTTCCCGGAGGGGAAATTTGCCGTTCCGAGAATTCGCTGTTCTGAACTTTAGATGTTGTCATGTTGCTGTTCAGCAACTGCTGTTATGGTGAAATTATATTATAAAGGGAATCCAGATATGTAAATATATATATATATATATATATATATATATATATATATATATATATATATATATATATATATATATATATATATATATATATATATATATATGTAGATCCCCTCCAGTTGATCAACCTTCTGAAATGTCTAATATCACATGGCCGAGACTATAAGACCGACATTTCAGAAAGTCAAAACTAAAATAAAAAATAAAAATAAAAACTTCACTCCTACGTGGAGAGCTGTGATCCTCACACACCTGCTGCTAATTAAATATACCAACTACAAGATCCCACTACATTGAGGAAAATGGCAAATTTCACATTCCACAATGTACAGTGAGCTCCATTCACATGGTGTGTGTGTGTGTGTGTGTGTGTGTGTGTGTGTGTGTGTGTGTGCGTGCATGCGTGCATGTGTGTGTGTGTGTGTGTGTGTGTGTGTGTGTGTGTGTGTGTGTGTGCATGTGTATATGTGTGCATATATGTGGGTTTACTTTGACTCACTGAAATAACACTTCACCGATTCCTAGTTGGCCAACTCCACTTCACAGAAATGGCTTTAAACCAAAAACATGGACTACTGAAATCCTTTCCCTGTGAAAGGAATCACTTGGCCACCAGGATGAACTTTGTCTTTTCTCCAGGGTAGTGCGATCCTGGAGTTGATATATTTAAGTGTGGGGTGTGGGGGTGAAGAACCCCACTTGGGTTGGTTTAGTTTTGGTCCGTTAAGTTATTTTTATGTGGTGGCCAAGTGGTTCCTTTCACAGGAAATTGATTTTTGGAAGTCCGTGCTTTCAGTTTAAAACTGTTTCAGTATGGTGGAGTCGGCCAGCTAAGAATCGGTGAATTGTTATTTTGGTGAGTCAAAGTATACCTGTATATATGTATTCTGATATAGATAGATTTGCTAGCTATGTTGACATTCACATTCATTGATGTTCCAAATGGACACCACACTATATGGAAAACACAAATGTTGCCCAGCTAGTATGCATGCACCAAGAAACAACCTTGGTGCATGCAAAACTAAAAAACAAAAAACAGCTTTAAAAAACATATTTTTTTGTGGGGGGAGGAGGCAATCTCCCCTATGCTCTTCATGTTGGGGAATGTGCTCACCACACTCCCTTGCAAATTATATCCACTAACTCTGAGATTGTAAAACACTGCGGAAAGGAAATATTCCCAATTGCCAGTACTATGCACTTTTGAATAACTGTCAACTATCTGTTTAGTCAGTCAAAAGCAGTCAGGTATACAGATGTCAATCCAGCATAGTGTTGATTAAAGTATCTGCAGATATATACAGTAACCATTTGAAATGTCAGGACCCACTAGATCAAGTCCTGAAAATCTGGTAACTGAATGACTGAAGGAACAGACATACATATACAAACTTTGAGATTCCATTTCTTGGAATATTCCTTTTTATCTGAGGTATGCCAATCTCAGAGTTGATATATATTTATATGGGTTCACTACATAAGATCAAAAACCCATAATACCGATGACCAGAATCATGAGCCCACAATACCAAGAGACCAGAAACCCAAAATGGCACAATCCCGAAGCCCAGAATACCGACTAAATGCTTCCCAGCCCTGCAACCTAGTAGAAGAGTGTGAATATCCAATATAAAAGAGGACTGTTACCTGTGGATTCCCGCATGATGGCTGACATAGCAAACATGGCTGACGAGCATTATGATGTGCCCGGAGTCATGAGGAGCTATATCCAAGACTGAAATCCCAGAAGTGCAAGGAGGTGCTCATCACTGATGGTTATGTATACCATCTGGAGAGGAAATCACACAGCAGACATTATTGGTGCTGCAAGGGAAAGCGCAGCAGCAACTGTAGAGGGAGAAAGGTGATGGAATCATTCTCTGAAGGTGAGAAGTTGATTAAGTCAATGCCACACAACCATGTAAGGGGATCCATGAGAGGTATAACATGTGTGGTACTCTCAGGGAAAAGGCTGCAATTTCCAGAGATATCCCATGCCTGTTAGTGGATGATGCTATGGCATCAACGCCCCTAAGCTGTGTACCTAGCCTGCCTAACAGAAAAACAATGTTACAACAGATCAGGCATGTGCACTGTAAAACAACATTTGAAACTCATATGCCTGATTTAACATTGGAGACCTTGGATTTAAGTAGATTTCCATTACAATCAGGGGAATTTGTAGTAAAACAAGGTGCAGACCTGGCGTCAGGTACACATGTGATTGTGTTCTGTATGGCAAATAATCTGCATGATTTGAGTGTGGCCACCACCTGATTAATGGATGGAACATATTTTTATAGGTACTGTATGCTGCCAATTGTACAGCATACATAGGATAGTGAAATGCTCTGGTTATAGTCCCTTTAATCTATTGCCTGATGTCTAAGAAGTCCTTCCGTGCATATAATGGCACTGTGTGTTGTACCTATTTGCTTCCCAAAACTTTACACTGTCTCTGCAATACATTTTGTGTGATTATGAGGATGCTGCTATTAAGAGTGTAAGACTGAACTTTAGTAATGTGACAGCTAAAGGTTGCCTATTCCATTTTGTCCAGAACATATGGCGCAAGGTTCAGCAACTGGGATTGGGCTCACTGTACAATCAGTATCATACATTTCAAATGGCTATTAAGTCGCTAGCTGGACTGGCTTTTTTGCATGAAATTGAGGTTATATCTACATTTAATGCACTCAAGGATTCCTTTCCTGAGGAGGGTAAGGACGTCCTAAGATATTTTTCAAACTGGTATGTCTTGGGCCATTCACAGAAATTTGCAACAAGATCTACATCAGTAACACATTTTCCACTGCTGTTCCAGATACAATTTTGGAACATTTCAAAGCTTAGCAGGTTGGTCCTGCCACAAACTCAAAATTCTGTAGAGGCGTGGCATCGCCATTTGAAGTGTCTGCTAGGCAACAGGGCTACGGACCTATCAGTGTTGATGACGTACTTGGCTAGGGAACAGACTCGTGTGGATGGTTTATGTGAGTGCCTTACAGCAGGATGTCTGCCCTCACCAAAATGAAGGAGAGTTCAAAAAAGGCAAAACAAATTCCAACATATCCTGGATAATCAAGATGAGTACACCTATATAGAGTTTGTAAAGTGTATTGTTAGTCTACTCAAATGTGATGTTAATGCCACTGTTGTGCCATTATCTGTGCATTTATGTCTGTACTGTCATGTTGATGTATTACACATCTGTGGTGCTTTGTGGGGACAACTGTTGTTATGTCCGGAATGACACGAGACTTCGTACCATACTTTGATGTGTGGGATATGGGATGATTCAATGATATTGTCAGTTCTCTTTCTCTTTAAGGCTACATGTCCGGGTGTATTAGGACAAGATTTGTTATGTGGTATTAGTATTAGATGTTGTACTGCATGTATCAGCCGTCGGGATCGTGTTTTTGAGATTTTGGGCTGTCGGTATTCTGGGCTTTGGGATTGTATCATTTCGGGTATCTGGTCTCTCGATACTGTAGGCTCGCGATTCTGGTCATCAGTATTATGGATTTTTGATCTTATGTAGTGAACCCATTTATTTATATATATATATATATATATATATATATATATATATATTTATATATATATATATATATATATATATATATATATATATTTATACACACACACACACACACACACACACACACATATATATATTATATATATATATATATATATATACTTAGAGAGAGAGAGAGAGATTATATATAATACACACACACTATATATATATATATATATATATATATATATATATATATATATATATATATATATATATATATATATGTATTATGTTCAGGGTGCATGGAAAAAAGAGCATGTTTTCTGTCTTTGTTTTGAATTGAATATAAAATATAATGATCACTGATAATATTCTTCAAAAGTAAAAACATTGAAGAACATCATTGGATATAACAATCATCACAAGTTAAAATACTGTTGGATAAAGTGATCACAGACGTAAACCAATGAGTTATATTTACGATCGCCAAAAATAAAGACATAACAGTTTTCAAGTGGTGAAGCACTCCTGAACATAATAAATCTAGGATTACACAACCTTGAAAAAAGTAAAAACTCCTCAATTATGTTACAGTCAGTCTCCTGACATTAGACCATAACATACTCCACCACTCATATTACATCCATGCATACAAAGGTCCACTGAAATTGATTTGTCACAATTTCACCCTTCAAAAATCTGAAAAAAATATATGTAAAACTCAAAATGTTAACAATATAAAATATTAACAAGGTTGTTGTTATAGCAGGGAAGATAATATACTTTTTCCTCTCTGTTGTGAGACCTTGTAGTTGTTATATACATAAACAGCTATGACTGTAGAGGGCACAAACCTCAGCATGTGAACTGCATGGCGACATGCCTCAATACAAAAATATTACTTTTGGATTTGCATGCTGTCTTGGAGCATTATAAGCTTCTACCAATATTTTGTGATTTAGATGTTTTGCGGCCAGTATTTTGAATATATATATATATATATATATATATATATATATATATATAAATGTAAATCAGCAATATATATCTAAATCAGCAGTTTTCCTGCAAAAGAAAATAACTACTTTCCCAAGATGAGCAGTTTACATTCCACCACTACAGCATCAAAAATTTGCTCATGAAGCTTGTGGCTCAGAGCTTACATCTAGTATACAGAAAATATCACTCTTAAATGTTGGCTTGTTGTTATATAATCAACAGATGTGAGATTTCCAAGTTCTTAGTTTTACTGAATTTTGTTACAGGCTCTTATGACAGGATATTTTAGATGAAACTGTGAATTATGCCCCTAACATTCTGTTAGTGAAATCCCCATATTAACCTAAATTGAATTTACATAAAACAGTCATTCCCAAAAGAAAAATAATGACTCTAATAATAGGCCAAGATACCTGCTAGCACAGGTCATAGAATACGTTGGTGCGTTTATAGAATAATTTTGTGCATTTAATAAGAAAACATGCAAATTCAAACCTTTTTCCTTCCTTTAACAAAACTTTGGAGGCTGTAAGTATCTTGTGCGTGTATTAGCCCCGCTCTGCCCTGCCACCTATTTCCACCCGCCCCCAGTATTGCTAAATGTTATAGGACCTATACCACATCCCCACCTCTTTGAACCAATCAATAAAGTCCTAATCCTTAAAGTGTCTAATGCTTAATTACCATAGCTAACTAGCTAGCTATACACTATCTTTATTTACAACTCTATATTTTAGTCAAATAGCAAGACTGCTAAAATGCCACCCATTACTACCTACTTCAACACATCTGAAGTTACAAATGCTATTTTCTCTCTTACCACTTATGATTATCCCATACCTACTGACCACCTATGAACATCAGAACTATCTAGGCATTCACTACCCCAGAGGCCAAACCTCTATTTCAAGTGGGCCAAATTTTCAAAACCAAATAAACAAACCTTGCTTACCAAACAACTTATTTAGAAAATATCACCAACTCAGTTGAGGTAGATACATAAACCCCAAAACCAGGAAGTACCAGAAACTATTAAGTAAACTCCAAAAATTTATATTTAGAATACAACACAACCTCATAATAGATGGAGACATTCGTCCAAAACCTGGGCCAACCACAACCAGTAACCCAGTCCCTAACAGTACTATTCCCTCTAACTTATAAACCCTAAATAGACCTCACAACTCACTCTTGATCAGCCACCTGAACATTAGAAGTATAAATAATAAGGTTCCCTACCTGCATGACCTCTTAGATGTTCACTCTTTAGATATATTATGTCTCACTGAAACATGGCTAAAACCAACAATACAAGACAATGAAGTAATACCACTCAGTTACAATATATTATGACTTGACCACAAAGCTAGGAAAGGAGGGGGGGCTAGCTGTCCTATATAAATCAGGCCTACAGGTGACCACAGAAACCTCTCAACCACCCCAATTCAGTAATGCTGAAATACTTGTTACTAAGATACAAATCAATAAATGTAAATGCATATATATCATCTGTGTCTATATATCTCCAGGTAACAACGTTAACACCCTTGAGGGCATCCTATATCGGTTGTCAACTAACTACCCTCAATAAACTATAGTCCTTGGTGACTTTAACATCGATTGGAACAGCTGTTCGTCTGAACACCCTAGTATCCATGTTATCCTACATGGGTTTACTCAAACCATTACCTCCGCCACCAGGATTAACAAACCCAACAACAAAGAAAGCACCTTAGACTGGATTCTCATTAACAGTCATCCCCAAATATACAAGGTGGGGACCCTTCCTGACATTATAAGTGACCACTTTCTTACCTTTATAATAAGGCATAAGGCTGACATTCTTATCCAACCCACCTATAAGACAGTGAGGAACAAAAAACACTTCAACACTAATAACTTCCAGAATGAACTAAGTTTATGTGATTGGTCAGTCCTAAACCACCTGTCCCTGGAGGAAGCAGTAACACACTTTAATACTAAATTCCCAACCATCCTAAACTACCATGTGCCGACACATTCAATTAGAACTAAAACAAAAAATGCCCCATGGCCCACAAAAGAAACCTGACAAAAAAATCCTACACAGAAATAAGGTATGAGCCAAGTAGCATACCACAAAAAACCCTGCAGATCAAATTAAATATAGACAACTAAGGAATGACACCAAAAAAATCCATTCTGTCAGATAAAAAAAAACTATTACTACCAACTACAGCAAACTCACCAAAACAAACCTCAAAAGTTCTGGGCAGGTATCAATAAACTACTATAACCAGGAGAATCCACCACTCCACCCCCCTCAGACACTGACCCAGAGACTCCCCAGACTCTGAAATAGACTGCCCATACATGTCAAGCAGAGAGCCTCATTGGCCCTCTTCAAAAGGAACCTTGACGATTGGATGGGAGATAGGAAATTCACCCCGGGGATCACGCCAGTCACCCTGCTAGACAGGGGTCCAGGGAAGTAAATATTGTGTGAAGAAATAGCCAGGGAATTGGTATGGCTAGGCTTGTATGGGCCCTAGGGCCAATAGCCTAGTAACAACCTATGAATCTATGAACAACAGTCCAGAAAAAGTTGCCAATACCTTTAACAATTTCTTTACTGAAACCATGCAATCTCTAGCCAACCAGCTATCCCCTGATGGCTCAAGTCCTATTACATTTACACCGAGCTGTCAACCCTCTTTTCACCTGCAACCTGTTCCCACATTTCTTGTTCGAACCCTTATTAAGAAACTTAAACCAACCACACTCTCTCCTGATCTCTTACTGGCAGAATATCAGCAAAAAGTTGCGGATGCCATAGCCTATCCAAGCTCCATCCTGATTAATAGAACTACAGCCAAAGGTTCCATCCCCTCTATCTTGAAGATATCTCATATTATCCCTCTGCATAAAGGTGGTAACTCCAATGAATTATCAGATTATAGATGCATAGCCATATTATCACCCCTGGCTAAAATCATGGAGAATGTATACATAGACAACTGCTGAGCTATCTTTTGCAAAACAACTTACTTGCCAACTCTCAACATGGTTTAAGACCATTTCATAGCACCACTACTGCCCTCCTGTCTTTTTCTGATGCCATTAACAAAAATCGCAATAATAACATTCTTTCCTCAGTCCTCTTTATTGATCTCTCTAAAACCTTTGACATGGTAAACCATCAGCTACTCATAAACATACTTAGATCCTTTTCCGTAGATAATCTGGCTATACAATGGTTCCAGTCTTACCTAAATGATAGACAACAGGCTGTCCTTTGGCAAACCAAGATATCAAGCCATCTTCCCATTATTTTTGGTGTTCCACAAGGTTCCATATTAGGACCTCTCTTATTTTCAGTCTTTTTTAATGACCTGCACTTAGTCATTCCACATGCTACCTGATTTCAATATGCAGATGATTCCACATTAATTTACTCAGCTACTCCCCCCCCGATCTACAGACCCTGACCCAAAAAGTGTTCATCATAGCTGAAAACTGGCTCCATAAGTGTTGACTCATATTGAATCCTAAAAAAACAAAATTACTACTATTCTGTCCTACCCATAGGTCCTCCCCGCTTACCTTTACTGTTAAGTCAAACAATGGCACCATCATATCTCCTGATCCGTCCACCAAACTATTAAGGGTATTGACTGATAACTTGAAATTTGATCTACATATTAACCATACTATAAAAACTGTCAATAAAAAACTTGGCTCACTATACAGGATTAAGCCCTTCCTTACACCTCTAGCTAGGACTGTTATTGCCCATACCCGCTTACTCTCTACCTTCTTTTATGACTCCCCCATATTTACAAACTTGAGTAAAAATGATCTTAACAAACTGGCACACTCCTATAATAACATTGCTAGATTTGCCACAGGAGCCACATACAGAACTCACCCCTGTCATAACTTGAGCCAATTAGGATGGTTAGAATTGCCCAACCAACTAGAATAAAATCAAATTATAATTGCACATAAAATACTCTACAACCTGAAAATACTCCCATACTTAAGAACCTTATCACCCCATACTACAAACTTAAGACCCTACGCTCATCCAACAGGCTTCTAGTATAAATAGCTAAAACCAATAACACAGCCGGTGACTACTTGTTTTCTAACTCCATTGGCAAAACCTGGAAAATACTGCCTACTGATCTTACTTTGATTTCCTCCATAACCGTATTCAAAAATAACCTTAAACAGTACTTCAAAACACACTGGCTATGTCTCTGTCCTTACCCTGACTAACTCACTCCTATATCCCTAGGTTCAAGGATACTTTATGCTGTACTATCTTTGAATGTTTCTGATAGCTCATGAACTGTGTATGTTTTAAAATGTCAGACATCATGTCATTGTACATGTCAATCTTGTGTATTTTCAAACAAATTCAATACTTGTATCTTACATGTATAAATGTAATGTGTAATTTTTAACTATTGTTTGAGCTTTTCCCCCCAGGCCTCTGCTGAAAATAAACATATATCCAGTTGGACTAGCCTGGTCAACAAATGTAAAATAAAATAAATAAATAAAAAAAATATATATATATATATATATATATATATATATATATATATATATATATATAGAGGTATGTAGACAGGCACACAGGTTGCGGGCCTTGGACCAAGTGATCAGGTACGTCTATATCATTGGATCAATGTAAACACATGTGCAAGATTGGTAATCACCAGGTTGGGGGATATTCCCTTTTCCTGGAAATTGTGTGATCTCTGAGTTAGTATATATAATTAGTAGGGGTTGCGGTGGGGGGCCAAGTATTCTGTTTGTCGGTGTAGCTGGTCATTCATTCCAGTGCTCTACATGAAATATATATATATATATATATATATATATATATATATATATATATATATATATATATATATATATAGCTCTACTTTATATGATCAACATTTCACAATGTCGAAATCCATATGGCTGAGGCCATATGATCGCCATTTGAAATGTCAAACATACAAGCAGACAAAGAAAAAAAATAACTTTAACAATGCTAGCTGGGGGGCTCCACCCCCCCTGCTCCCCCCATGTGGGGATCCACCCCCACACCCCACGTAACTTTAATATACCAACTCCAAGATCACACTACAGCACGGAAATGGAAATATTTCCATTCTATACTGTACGGAGATGCTGGTTCCCCATGGTCGACATTTCAAATGTCAATCATATGGTCTCTGCCATATGAATGTTGACATTGTGAAATGTCAACCATGTAAAGGGGAACCATATATATATATATATATATATATATATATATATATATATATATATGTATATGGTTACACTTTGGATCTCCGAAATTTTACTTTTCCGAAAATCTCAGCAGCCAGATAGAACACAGAAACTGGATATCACCGACCAGTCACATTACCAAAGTTTACATCAATGAAAAACCACCACCTTGTGAGTGTGTGTGTGTGTGTGTGTGTGTGTGTGTGTGTGTGTGTGTATGCTATATTTTTATGTATATGACGTATATACATTATATATATAGTAAAAATATCAACATGGCATTTCAGCAACCAGTCTTAGTGGTGTAAATTTATATGTTTTGCTTTATTAATAGCATTATTAAATCGTTAATAACACTAAGGCCTCACTAATGGATTACTTATTGTAGCTGGTAGTTCCCCAGAAAAAAAAAAAACATGAAATCAATTCAGACATTTTATTCTTAAGAATGATATTAGAGGAATAAAAATCTGATCAGCCTCATCAGATGAAGAAACGTTCAGTGTAGTAAGAGGTATTGTTATGTAAGTTATAATAAAAATGGTCTCACCTTCCTTTAAGATACTTGAGGTGGTGTGCCTCGATAAGAAAAGCATAGATGCAGAAATAACATTTATTAGTGTGAGCAGAAAAAAATATTTGATAGCAGGAAAAGAAGAATAAGAAAATAATGCAATACAAGAGAAGTCAATAACACTGCAGCATTTAACAGAGTGTGTGTGTGTGTGTGTGTGTGTGTGCGTGTGTGTGTGTGTGTGTGTGTGTGTGTGTGTGTGTGTGTGTGTGTGCGTGTGTGTGTGTGCGCATGTGTGTAAAACAGTAACTGTCCATATCACTGGTGGGCATGAGGATAACTCAGTCAGTGCATTACTGATTTCCAAAGCACACACCAGTCACTACAAGGAAATCACTACAATATAGTAGCATCTGCTGAGGCATTCAATAGTCACATTAGATGATGCAGTATTATATCCTACTAGTGCTGATGTTAAACATCATGCCAGAGTGACAGTGAGTAGGGTATACTTATCCCAGGAAGTTTTCAAAGCAAGCTCGGCCTTTCATTATAAGACAAAAGATTGATTTCGGTGACTGATCCCTAATAAAAACATCTGTGGTTTCATCTTATTTTACTGCCTTGGCTAAGCAGGAGAGAAATGAAAAATTGAAATGAATGTCGAACCGGTGTATAGAAATCTTTGTGTTTCACAAAGAGTTCAGAAAATGTCATGCATTTCAATCAAGATATGAACCCTCAGTTCTACACAGAGGAAGCACAGACATTCTCTTTATGATAACATCAGGGGGAAGCTGCCCTGTGCCTTGATAGATGTTCGCTTCTCTAAAGTGATTTATTCAGTTGCCTAAGGCTTTGTTTAAATGTTAATGTCTGAACTAACTGCAATTGCTCATGAGCTGTCATTTCAGTAGTAGATGTGTACAGCTTGTGATGAGATGAAGTGCATGAATATTACATCTTCATATAAATGATAATTTATTTTCTGTTCTTGTTGTGTGTATAAGCACTGCATGGTTGTACTACTCACTCAATTTTTCCACTATGTCACTGTCTACTTACAGCAGTACACAAATAGAATATTTGCCATTGTAAATGTCTGTAACACAGCTTTGCTACACAGCTACTAAATTTGTTGGTGCACAGCTGTCCTGAGTCTGATATCTTATAAACTTTAGAAATAAGTATTACTTAAAATATTATTTGTTTGGACAGCAATATCTGTTTGAATACTATCTCCTGTGTTTTATATTATAACAATGGTCTATTGCATATTAAGACTAAGACATGAACAATTTACTTCCTCCAGACCAAATTACTTAATTAGATGTTTTCTATTCCTTCTATGCATCTGCAGGTGTTGGACCACAAACAAAATATGATCTCTGGTGTTCCACTTGACCAATTGCAATAGCAGTTGCAATGCTTTTCTGAGAAAGCCATAAATTCATATTAATCTTCACTCTTTCACCTTTAAGCAGTTCAGAGAGATTCTTTGAGGAGTTATCATAGTAAAAAGTTTGCCTATGTTGCCTGTTGTTTAGTCATTCAGTTGCATTCCACAGTAGTTTCAAAGAATATGGGGCAGGTATTTTAGTTTTAAGGTGCTATCCCTTTAAGAGCAGTGTGGATGAAACTCCTGCAGTGAATAAAGCCATATTTAATTTTTTGAGAACTGAAAGATAGCAATCCTAGTTTTCAGTATTGTCAAATTTCATTATCTGATTTCTGATAGAATACATCACAGATTCTTCACACCATTGTTTCTAGCTATATAGGATTTGTGGTGATATATTTAAATTGCTACTACTTTGCAAAAGAAAGGAATTTGTAGCTCATGAACTGTGGACCATAGTATGATATCACTTCAACATCTACATCATGTTTATTAAAAACACGGTTCTGTACTCTAACAACAATATAATTGGCAGTTTCAGGAAGTTGTATTACTTCTGGATGCTATGAGAAATAATTCACAAAAGATCCAAGGAAGATTTAATTTAGAAATATTTCCTGTTTTGGACTCTTGATTATTGAATTTATGGCAAATGTCATACCTTTCTCTGACCAGTAAGAGAGCATTGTATAATAAAGATGTTTCTTTTTTAAAAAACATAAGACAGGAATTGAACAATTTATGTAATGTTGCTTATGTTATATGATATATAGCAATATATGTGAAGTATGTTTGTTATGTTAATATAGTTTGATTACTTTTATATGAATGTAAATTTGCCTGTATCACAAGTGGTAATTCAATAAAGGTATTTGAAAAAAAAATAAGAGAGCATTTTATATTATTTTCTTATATTTGGTAATTCCTGACAAGTGACTTCTGGATTTTATTTAGCAAAGCATCATACAGCTGAGTAAGAATGATAAATCTATCATCATTAAATATTAAGCATTGTACAAAGAAAAACTCAACATCAAATGGTAAGGTATACCCTAACAACTACATTTACTGACTTATCACTGTCTAGCCACTCATTCATAACTAGATGTTGTAATAACAGTATATGTTCTCTTCTCTGCTACAGATTTTCAACTCTGCTGATCTACCTACTGGTATAATAATTTGTGGTATAGTCCACGAAACTTCCAGAAAATTCTCTAGCAAGTCTTTGTTACTTTTTGTAAGTATGCCTGATTCAGGGTATTACCAATATTCATTACCTTACTGGGTTAATCATATTTTTGGAAAACTATTAGCTTTCTTTGAAGCATAGCAGGGAATTTATGAGGATACTTTTTAAATATACTCTGCACTGGTTTATACTCTGACTCCACAGTGATTAGACTATCATAGGTGTGGTCATGAAACACTTCACAAGCAAAAGCTATTGCCAATATCCATTTGTCTGTTTGGGTTTTGCATGCATGAAAATCAGTCAAAACTCTTGGCCTTACACTACTGGTCAGCCTTTCTGCAATGGCACTCTTCCAAGCTTTTGCTGGCTATCATGAAACTTATATGTAACTGATTGAGACACATCACCAAATCTGAAAGTGGGCAACTCAGAAACTAATCTGTCTTTAGCATCTCAAAGCCCTGATTTTGCTTGTGCACAAAGGTTCACTATAATGCAGTTGTTTAACTTCTTGAGTATCACTTCTATATCTGATAACTTTAAAATGAGCCATGAAGGCTACTGTACCAAACCTAGGAATCATATAAGAGATGATTTATGATGGTATTTCTGCATACACACTATTGTACTGACTTCATCAGAATTTATTAGTCTGATAGGAGTCCTTCTTAAGTCAAAACACATTCCTCATACTTTAGTGGTGGTACACAATTTTGTCACTTTTTGTTTAAGTCCTCTTTTGCTTTGTAGACAGATCTACCTTTTTATTTATTTATTTTTGTTTTTGTTTTAGTATCATTCCTTTTTGTTTAATGCTTTAGTCTATTTATATTTGCTTTCAGTCATTTTGCTTAACTGCCTAGAGACTTGGTAAGTCATAACACATCTGCTATAACCACTCAAGACTAGAAGATCCTCAGTTATTTTGATTACTCATACAAATATTTCATGCTTATGAGGTGGATAGTATTTCAAATAACCATCTTAGCAACATATATTTTCCTAGAGAGGGTTCTGAATGAGTACAGCTTGAACCTAGCACCATGTTGCATAATTTTCCAAATGTTTTGATTAGCAAAAAGCAGAGAAAATTCATTAGTATTAGGTACAGTGGAATGGTGTTTCAGTTCTATGAAGTTGGTAGCACTCCCATTTAAGCCATTTGTTTATATCTATCAATGCTTTCACTAATGATTGTTTTTTTTTTATATTTTGCTTTGTCATAGTTTCTCAAGACTGTATTTACTTGAATGAACTGAGCCAGCAGTTTGTTGAATTGTGTTTTCTTTCCTGCTCAGATTATTAACAGCCATACTGAAGAACTGATTTTCCTTTCTCTCCAATACTTCCTTTTCAGAGGTGTATGGATATGTCCATGAACAAGTATTAACAGTGATGTCAGATACAAAATTATCAGGCAGAGGAAAGTGTACTCCCACTGGCCTGTCAGACATTTTATAATCAACTATGTGGCCATGATCATTCATCCTGGCTCTGGATGCCTTGCCTGCAGATATTTAGGCTGCCACTAATTTGGAGGAGTGTTCCTATTTTCAGGTTTGATGCACCCCTGGAGAGGATGCCCTTATTTTTGGAGGTATGTCCCTATTTACATGTTAGACTTTCCCCTACTCACAAATTTCTGACTTCTCCTCATCGTATGTTTTTTTAAGCTGTGTGGTACACAGAAAACCACAATCCATTATCAACATAGTGGCAACAATAACTTAAAGAAAGTGATACAGATGCTTTTTAGAAGCAAAAATAAGCTGCCTTGTGTGGTAGAATTTTGCAGTGCAGTTCATTAAAATCTACAAATTTTGCACTGTATCTTTGATAATGTGCTTATATTGTTTATCATTTTTGTCACTCTCTATATTTAAACATTTTCTGAGTAGTATCTCTCATCCTTACAGAAAGGGGAAGAGTTATGTGCTATTTGGGATTCAAATTTTATGCTGATTGAACACCCAGTATTTTAGCCAGGTGTTCCTATTTTAAGAGCCTTTGTTCCTATTTTCAATGATGAAAGGTATGCTTGACTTTCTCTCCTATATATCATGACTTGGACATTTCCTGCATTTGATTAAATATGCTACATTCTCATAAATGCATTTAAAAAACTGCACCTGGATAATATGGATGGTTCAGAAGAAGTGTATATTTTATACAGCATGCTAACCTAGCAACTATACAAAACAGAGAGCTTTAGCAGTGAGCTTGAAAACACACATCTTCATCTTCTTTTGCATGGATGAAGATATCATCATCCTACTTTGAAATAATAATAAAAGGTTTAATAAATCCAAGTACAATGAGCGCTTTCGGCCAAACCTATGTTCAGCCTTCTTCAGACAAACAGCGGAATGTGAATAACCATAGTGACTTTAAAGAAATATTTCATATTCTCCCATAGGGTAAAAGCATATTATAGAAAATGCTTTACTTTCAACATGATCTTTAAATGATGTAAGCTTTAAGTTATATACTATATTATATAAAGATATTACTTGGTCTTAGAATATGCTTGGATTCTTTCTCAATATATCAGACACATAAACATATCAGAATTGTGTATTAAAATTAATTCATATTTACCCAAGCGTTTCAAAGAATTCTTTGTTGCAACGCAACAAAACCACGAACATTTGCATATTTGCACAGAAATCAAAATGCTCAGCATTGTTAGCCATGTGTTATGTTAGATTACATACATGTGTTTGTAAAAAACCTTACCACATTTAATTGTTTCTGAATAATGTTTTGAATTTACGCTCTTTTTTAAAAAAGAAAAAGTACTACAATTGTAAAAAGAGCTGGAATCATGTGTTGATTATTCCAAAACCAAAAAAGAATTTGTATTTTTTATCAAGATAACAAACATATGAGTTAGTGTTAACATAATTTACGTGACATTACATTTTTTTGCCTGTTCTAGTTTTGACTTTTTCCGTGAATGACGTGTCTAAGCTTTTTATCTAGAATTGCTTTTTAAATTGTGTCCTGGCTTCCTTTCTATTGTTAATATTTCTAAATCATTGAAAGGTTTTTTGACTTGTCCACATAATAATTAACTCGTTTACATGCGCACATATGTACAAGAATACATCTTTTGAGAAAGTTAAAAAATTAAACTTTTTAAGGTGTTGTCCCTAGTGTTCCATCTTGTAGCTTCTACTAATTACTAGAAAAGGTAATTTCTAAGATTATTATAAATAATTTGAGGAAAGAAATGGAAATGATGATCCAATGAACTTTTTCCCTTCAAGATGAATGATCCAATTGGTTTAAGTAGTGTTTGTTAGGGCCAAATAATTTAAGTAAAGAAGTTAGGTGTAAAGACATCTGTGGGCGGTGGAGTGACCTGTAATTCAACAACCCTCTGGCCTTTTAGAAAGACTTTTTTTAATGAAAGATTTTTCATAAAGAGAAGTAGTAAAGATGATACTGTTGATTTTTATAAATTGGGTAGCCCCCCCATGTATTATGGGTTCCTGGTTAATTGCATTCGGAGCTATATGTATATCATGATCTGACCTTTCGCTATGCCCTGGAAATCCTTTAAGATAAAGTGATCTAATAAATAATTTGGAAAAATTTGAAAGAATAATTTTTTAAACCCCTTTCAAAAAGTGTCATCCTGGTAGATGGTGTAGTTGGTAGCATGGTTGAAATTACAATACTTTGAAGTATATCCAAATTTAAAATGCATTACTCAGCTATATTGGCAAATGAACCTAACCACCAATGACCCATGTGGCATGAGTTTTTTGGGTACAAAAAAAGTGAAAAAAAGAAAAAAAAAAAATACAAACCAAATAATGGTACCTTTGAATTAAAATGATTACTCCCATTTTGCAACTTCATTTTTAAATCTCTAACCCAAGCTTAGCCGCCTTTACAGCATTGGTAAAATGATAGGTGCGAAAAGGAGAACGTCTGGAAGTCAATTGTCAAGAATACTGAATAAGGTTCTATGGGGGCCAATGGCAAATTCATTATACAGAGCTGGCAAGTTTGAACTAAACTGAATCTATTAGACACTCTTTTTTTGTGGCTTGTTAAACTCTTTCTATTAAGTGTGTCCTTAACCTGTTAATAACAATATATATAGACATTTTATAGTACATTTTTTAGTATTTTATAATTTTTTTATTTCATTATATTTCTTTTTCTTCTTTTTGTATGTATTAAGAAAATAAGACGAGTAAATGCTTCATATAAGTTAACTGGCACAAGACCTCCTCTATTAATAGTGTTACTAAATGTCTTACGTTTTTAAGTCCACCTGATTGTTGGTTCTCCATGGCTTTCTTTATGGCTTCAACAATAATATGTTATATACTAAACAGTTTACACTTTAAATGATGCACATTTACTTCATTTCACAGATCATGTTGATTTTTTTTTTTTTTAATTTTTTACGTAGTCAGAAAATTCTAATTCTTTTTAAAAATCTAGTTTTATAATATGCTTTTACCCTATGATTTTACCCTATGGGTTTGTTTTGAGCTTTTTTTACATATTTCTTTTAAAGTCTTTATGGTTGTTATTGTTTAAATAAAATGCACAATGTGTTTGTGATTGGTTGCAAAGAATGTAATGTAAGCATTTTTTTTTCTTCTTCCATTTTCGTTTGTTGTCTGAAAATAGGCTGAAGTTAGGTTTGGCAGCTTCCAATCTTGGATTTATTAAACCTTTTATTATTATTTCAAAGTCGTCTCCTATTGTGTTCCTTTTCGCTTTTTGTTTTTTTTGGTTTGATCCTACGTCTCTTGCCTGACTACATTAGGATGAAACTGTAATGCATTTCAGAAAGTACTATGAATGACAAATCCATCTCATCTTTGATTTTCAAAGTTTAGTTCAAATTTTCTCTTCTCTTTAGATGTTGAGGGGGAGATATTACTCTTCTTTCATAGATACATTGCCTGATAATTTTAGATCTAACTTGAAATGCTGATTATGTGTATACAACCCAGCCTGGATCCAGCTATGTGGTATGGTGTAATGTGTAAAGAAATGATACATTGGTCATACACAGCTGTCACTATCTCCTTTAATGCAAAAACCTGACAGATACGATAGTAAACGCTTTCACGGATACAATCCGCTTCATCAGACTGATAAAAAGCACATACAAAGTCCCACTTAAAAAGGCTTCAGAATACAAATTAACCAATCAAAATGAACCATTAATTAAGGCAACATATCTTAACAATCTGCATGAGATCTATTATAAAACGCACATATGTATATTTATAACACTGTATTAAAAAACTATCACTCCTAAATAAAAACACTATTATACATATTTTTTGTATATGTATTCTATGTTATACATAAAAACAAATATACTAATATAAGACTCAATGCTTCAAGGGTCTAGCCCTTAGGAAAGGTTTAAGGGACACCATGCTATTCAGACCAGGACTGTAATGCATTTCAGAAAGTACTAAGAATGACAAATCCATCTCATCTTTGATTTTCAAAATTTAGTTCAAATTTTGTCTTCTCTTTAGATGCTGAGAGGAAGATATTACTCTTCGTTCATAAATGCATTGCCTGATAATTTTAGATGTTAGTTATTTTTAACTAATATAACTTGAAATGCTGATTATGTGTATACAACCTGGCCTGGATCCAGCTATGAGGATATCCTGACTGTAACTCAAATGTCTAGTGTCTGATTAGCTGCGTATGCATTGCTAGGCCTCAGCCATCCTTGCTGAAACAAGGTGGCTCTGCCTTTACTTCAACTACGTTTGAATGTACTATTCCACACTCCGGGGATACAGACCTTCAATAAGTAAACCAATGTATGTTTTATACAGTGCTGATAAATAATACCTCCTGTTTAACTGTACCAGGAACAGGGTGTTAGGGACCACCAGTCACTTTTAATAGAATCATCCTGTCCTGCCCTTACCATGAGTAACAATAATCTTTCCTTTAATCTTATTTTATATAATAGCTGAAGACAAATGTCTAGTCAGCCTTGCCCAGCTAGATAATCACTACAACACCTCTAAACACTGCCTACTGCAGTGCAATAGATTAGAGGCTCAGTCTTTATTCTTTTAGCTTTGTTTCTCTAGGTTATATCTACTGTTGCTGTCCCATTGCCTGCTTTCTCCCTCCTGGTGATTTTTTGTGTTATTTTCTTGACCCCAATATTTCACTTACCTTGCTGCTTTCTGGATTGTGCTAGGAGATATTTTTTTACCTATTTTAGTCTATCTGGGAACTGATGCATCCCACTCCATTTGCCCTCTACTCCACTCCAGGCTGATTCTGCTCCCATACCCTACCCTCATTCCCACCCACCCCACATTCATTTTCTTTATACTTTACCCTAATTAACCACACCTCTTATCTCACTAGTAAACCCCACCCTCCACCTTCTCCTGATCAACTCTGTCAGTTCTACAGCACCCCCTATCTAGCCTATCACTACATCCATAAGCCCAATCTTTCTCTATCCTCTTTAATTTCCAGCCAGCTTTCCCATCTTGCAGTACTTTTTCTTTCCCCATCTACATTCCCTGCCTCCCAAAATCTAATTATCTTTACCCTCTCACTCACTAGAGTAATTTCCAACACCATTAAAACATGCTCTCACTCTTCTTCTCCTCCTTCTCCTGCTTATTTTTCCTAACACGTTCCACATTTTAGCATGGCCCTTTGACCAAAACAGTGCTATCACCTACCCTCCCCTATCCCAACACTGATGTACAAACGTTTATCAACTACTCAATTGCTCCCTCACTATTCTCTAATTGCACAACACAAACTTAAATTCCTCTCACTCACTTCTTATAAAATGAGACCTAAGTACTCCACCTATTACCATCTAGCAATTTCTAAGATATTTTCCTTGTTAACTTATTATGTTTTGGTGACATTCACCCCAATCCTGGGTCACACACCAACTCCTCTACAAATAGCTATATTGATGATCGCAACAGCTCTCCATCTTCTCCTACATTAGCTACTGTTTCTCCCCTGTTACTTTTTCAGACTCTGCTAACCTCCCACCCTCTAAAAACCTGACTATACTGTCTCTTAATCTAAAAAGGTACTTCCAATAAAGTGAACCATCTTCATTCCCTGAGCACTCAGTATACCCTTAACATTCTTACTCTCTCTGAAACTTGGCTACAACCACACAGCTCTGACTCAGTAGTTCTTCCACTAGGCTATAATGTTTTCCAGCTTGATTGTCACTCTAAAATAGGGGGTGATGTAGCCATTCTATATTCAGAACAACTATCACATTATCCTTTTCACACACCTTCTCCTAACTTTCACCCTGCTGAAATTCTTATAGTTAATTGTAAACCTAACAAATACAGACATTTTGCTGTTGCTGCCATCTATATCCCCCATGGGAATAACATTCCTATCCTTGAGCAATTTCTCTCTTGGATCTCTGATAACATTGCCTATGAGACCATTACCTTTGGTGATGTTAATATTGACTGGACTATGATAAAGTCTTCCTAACCCTACCGTTGCATTAACCTCTATGGCTTCTCTGAACTAATTTCTTATCTCACTAGATATAATAAACATACCAACACTAGCACAATTCTTGATTGGATTCTCACTTCCAACCCAAACCTGTGTCACAATCCCTGTACTCTTCCTGATTCTCCCAGTGAGCATCTTCCCACCCTTGTCCATAGACATTCTCCTCAACTCCATAGACTCCACCATTTTAAAGACTATCATAAAATCTCCAACTTCAATCCTGCTACCTTCAACAATATACTGTCCTGTTCAAACTGGTCATTCTTATACAACCTTCCTCTTAATGAGTCTGTCTCCTAATTCAACAAAATCTTCCTTAATACTTTAAACTCTTTGTCCCACCATCAGAAAAAGTAGACTAAAACCTAACTTCTCACCTTGGCTACCACAACCCACTTGTAACCTTATGATACAGAGAGACAGACCCTGGAATATATGGAAAAGAATAATCTCTCAACCCATCTTCAAACTTATAGAAAACTCAGAAACCATACCAAAAAAACATATTGGCAATGATAAAAGACAATACTATTATAAACCATTAAATAATCCTCACTCCAACCACAGATTATTTTGGAACAGTATTAATAAGCTCTTCTGTCCAGGTAAACAAAGTACTCCTAGTCCCTGTCCAAATAGCTCAGACCTCGACACTGCTGTTCTTCTAAACACCTTCTTCATTGACTCTATCAAAAATCTTACTAAAAATAAAAATGGAAATCTTTCCTTTAACGATTCCATTCCCACCTCCCCCACCTCCACCTTCTCTCTAAAACCTGCCACCACTGCATATACCAGATCACTTCTCTCTAAACTTAAACCATGCTCACTTTCTGCTGACAACTTACCCCATATATTTCTCAAAATTGCTGCTACTGTCATTGCTTACCCCATCTTCATACTTATCAATCAATCCATCCTTGAAAACACTGTGTCCAAAATTTTGAAGAAATTTTATGTTACTCCTCTCCACAAAGGAGGAAACTCTACAGACCCCTCCAACTATCACCCCATTGCTATCCTATCCCCTCTCCAAAATAATGGAAAATGTATATATAAACAAATCCATGAACACTCATTGCAGAAAAATATCCTATCACCTACACAGGATGGTTTTCATCCCCATCTTTGCACTGCCATCACTCTCATTACTTTCACACAGACCAGTGCCAAAGTTTGTGATGAAAACAAACTAGTTTCAAGTCTCTTGCTTGATTTATCCAAAGCTTTTGACACTATCTCCCACAATGTGCTTCTCTCTAAACTTAAAAATCTTAACCTTTCACAATCTACTATACTCTGGTTCACCAGCTACCTCTTTGATAGACTCCAGTCTGTCAGCCTCCTCCCTTTCCCTTCCTGTTCATACTGGCATACCCCAAGGTTCAATACTGGGACCCCTTCTCTTTAACATCTTTGCAAATAATCTTCACACAGCTTGCCCCCACTCCTCTCGCATCCAGCATGCTGATGATTCCACTATAATATATTCTTCCAATAATCTTTCCAACCTTCTACCCCCTATACAAGTCTCACTTATTTCTGTTGAAAAATGGCTAACCAGCAATGAGCTCTTAATTAATCCTAAAAAAATAAAATTTTTCTCTTTCTCCCCAAATCTCTACAACATTGTAAAAACTTCTTCTCAGTCACATCTCTCAACAATACTACTATCTCAGTCAAAACTCACACTAAACTCCTTGGTGCTGTTATTGATGACCAATTTAAGTTTGACATCCATAGTCTAAGGGCCATCAAAAATTTCACCAAAACCTAGGCCTATTATATAGGAATAAAAAATATCTGACTAAAGACTCAAAACATACTGAGGTGCAAGCTTATCTATTCCCTACTCTCTTTTACGCTGCACCCATACCCACTAACTTTGAATCTACTCACAATAAAATTGCTAGATTTGCTGCAATTCTTCTTTACTGCTCCCACCACTGCACTGCCTTGCAAAATCTTCTATGGCTGGAAGCTCAAAAGCAACTCTTACTTCCACAACTCTATCTTCCACACTCTATTCAATCTAATCCCTTCCTCTGCCCTACTCTCTCCACCCTAATCTCTCCCTGTACTCCTAAATGTTGTCTCTGTAGTGCAGGCCAGCATCTAATGGAAGTCTATAAGCCCAAGAAACAAATTGGCAAACTTCTATATAGTCATTCAGTTGCTGACTTCCCCCAGACCTAAGAGCTACCACTACCAATTTCTGTTTCAAAAAAAAAATACTAAAAGACTACATGCTCAATTCATGGTCTTGCCCATGCCCCACCCCAACCTGACCTACCTCCTCCTCCTCTTCTCTTTCTTCCTTTATCTCTGTTAATACTATGTTATGGTAACTATGCCCTAATATATTTTCTTCCGTCCTGCAGATAATCTACCTAAATATATAAAACTGCTTATTGTCAAATATTATTTCAGTCCTGTTATTAATTGCCAATTGTTTACTGCACTCCTACTCTCTGTTGTCAATGAAATTATTTACGTTTTTGTTTAGAAGTTTGTTTACTGTTGGTATTCCATATGAGTTAATTATTGTTACTAATTGTTACACTCTATATTTGTATATTGTTTTTTTTTTTTATGTATTGGAGCTTTTCTCCTCAGGTCTCTGCTGAAAAAGGATTTCTTGCCCAGTCAGACCAAGCCAGTTAACAGATGTCAAATAAATAAATAAATAAATAAAGGTGGCTCTGTCCCTCAATTTGGGTGACTGGGAGATGAAGCACTGGGTTTTACATCTGCAGCGTATGGTCATGCTACACACAATTTACTGCTGTGCAAGCCTACTGGCTGAGAAAGTTATTGTATAAAGTCATGCTTCCCACAGTAGGCGGTATTCAGTCTAGCCTAAAAAGCCACCATGGGGAGAGGGAGCTATAAGGAGAAGGGTACACTGTCCCATCAGTGTCCTACCTCCCAGCATTCTACATAATATGATTGATTGGTCTGATTAGGCACCTAAGGCTTGAATTAACTGCTTTTAGGATTCTTCCCTGCCAGGAATAACAGTATGACTGGACCAATTGTGCAAAGTCAAGTCCTGCAGAACAGTAAAAATAATTAAATAAATAAATAAAAGTATAAAAGTCCTAGTCTGGATTTTGTCAGCTCTTGCTAAACAGTACTGAAGAAAGAAACCTAGAACCCCACAAAAACAGTAAAAATGAGATTGAGAAAGTTCCAAGTCTTAAATTCAAATGTTGTATTTCTCATTTAAAGTTTAATTTGATTAGATAGATTGGGCCAGATTCAGAAAACCTTGTGTATTGTGGTAAGAAAATTTGTGCAACAAGTAGACACGCACAGTATGTGTATGTGTGTGTGTGTGTGTGTGTGTGTGTGTGTGTGTGTGTGTGTGTGTGTGTGTGTGTGAGATTCAGAAAAACAAGCTCTGTAACATGACAAGGTCAAGCAGCACTGTTAGGCATGGTATATGCTAATAACCATATTATGACATTGTAATAAACAACATTATTAAAATGAGTATATTTGTGTAAGCTAATGAGGAAAAAATACATAGTGGAGTGATTCAGAAACATATAACTGCCACAGGACAGAGCTGAGCCTGCTACATAGTTGAACCCAGCCGAATGCTATTGTTTAGATTGACTAAATTGTTAAACTAGGTTAAGGGGTTGCCACAGCTTTAGTAAATGTGCATTTACAGGAGGCGCTTATTGCTGGTGCCATGCTTGATGGTACATGACATCGTACCTGGTGATGCTCGGTACCACTCAGAGGCTGTCCAAGTAAAAATATACATCGGGCAGAGCAACATTATTTGCACATGTGGTGATGAAAGCACAGAAGTACATGTTTTTCTCAGGGAAGTATATGAGTGTGAACACTGAAGATTATGAAAGTAAACTGTAGTGTCTTGTTCATAGGTTTATAGGTTGTTACTAGGCTAACAACCATTAAGGCTCATATAAACCTAGCCATGCACCCCAAACCATTAGGGAACCAGGTATTATGCAGTGGAGGGCATGTTAGTAGGCAGATAAGGATTTGTAGGGGGGTGGTGATTAGGATAATACTTTCCTTATTGATGGCCTCTGTCCATACGGGGCATGATGGACAGAACAGGGGTAAATGCTAGTAGTTGGGGGGAAGGCTATAATTATAAGAAGACACAGTGCCAGTGAAGGTGTGTGGTGTTTTAGAGGGCTGTGGTGGTATGAGTGTGGGTCTGCAGGGACAAAGACTCAGCTATAGTTGTAGAATTGTGGAGCAGTTTACTCAACATGTTCAACACATGCATGGAGGAAGGTTGAGCATCCAGTGCACCCCAGCCATGAGAGATGGCTCTACCAATAGTTGCACTGGATGCACTATGACCCTAGCTAGATACTGGTGTGTTTAATAACTTTGAGTGATGTCTGCTGTGAGATGTGCCACCACAATGATGGCCATGACCAATGAGATATCTTCTCCTGAGAGAAGATACCTCCATGATAGAATTTGCTGTGGCAATGCTAGCACTGTGGAAGTAAGATCTCAGTCATCCATGGCCATGTTGGCCAGCATCTGTGGATGTGTCAGATGACCACTCAATGGACATGTACTCCCGTAGGTTGTTAATTACATCATGCATCACCCTCATAACCTCTGCCATGGCTATTGTAGTACTATTTTATGCCTCCATAATATCCCTGCAAATCTGCTGGGTTGTGGCAACTAAGACTCCAACCTAAGAGGGGAGATGTGGTAAATATGTCACCAGTAAACACCATTTCCCATCCCCCTCTGTGGACCTCTTTGCCAGAGATTGCTAGTGGCAGATTCTGACATCTGTCTACTGGAGTATAGCACTCTTTTCTCATCAATAGTGCCCTCATTGACCTGTCATCCCTGTGATGCATGGGTAGCCTGGGTGTCCATAGTCATAGATGCTGTCTTCATGGCCTGGCTTGAAGATGCAGTGGTCACATTCCTTGTGTTCAACACACACTCTGTACATCCTGGCTGTGCCAGAATAGTCCCCAGCATCATTATCAAAGGCTGCAGATCCTCCAACATCAGGCAGGTGTAGTTTTACAGTGCTTGTGCATGATAAAGAACTGCCTGTGAATACACTAAAGCATGAAACATCCAGTGTACTTAGGATTCGGCCCTTGAACTATACATGCAACTGAGAGTTTTACAAATATAAACAAGATAAAATGTAATTGTTTATGGGCATACTTTGTGCTGATGGCTGTGGATGTTGAACCTCTGATGCTTCTGTATACCATAAGTCAGACATATTTAAAAAGATTATGTTGGCAAAGGATATTTGATATGTTAATTTAGACCAACATACCTGGGGCCTGTGACCTATCCAGCTCTGTGTCAACATCCAGCACTGCACTTCAGGACTTTCTAGAGGCACCACTCCCTTTGAGAGAGGCCAATAACTCATCTGTCTTAATCAATGGGGGTACACTTGATGTCCTCTCACCTGTTGCTCTACGTCCTGCTACCAGGAACTTTGCTCCTTGTTGGGCACCAGATATAATATCAGTGGCCTTGTGGTGCACCATCTTATGCCTGCTGTCTTGCTCACCAGCACATCAGTGTTGGTTACTGTGTCTTTGCAGGCATGGTGACAATAAGGACGATCAGATGCTTGTAGACCAAAAATTCACCATTTATTTGTTTATTGACATTTGTTTACTGGCAGAAACCAACTGGATACAGGTGTCCTTTTTCAGCAGAATCCTGGTGAGAAAAGCTCCAAGGTATCATAGTTAATGCCATCAATATTTACAATAACAAATTTTATAATGCGGTTTCAGTGAATGCATAGTATAATAGTATAATAAAATTTGTATTGAAATTCAAAGACATTAAATTTACAATCCTTGTATTGAGACTTTAAGCATAGACGTGTAGTATATAAGACAGGAAGGAGTAATTTAAGAAAAACAATAGTGTGAGGTATTAGAAGAGATAAGCATGTTTGAGTATTAATAGAGAAGTAGCGATGGAATAGTAATTTGGTTGTGCTAATTAGAAGTAGGTATAGAAGTTTAAGAAGTACAATAAAGTGTGGTATTAGAAAGGATAAGCAGGTTAAGTGATTTAGTGCTTTAAAGGGAGGCATAAGAAATGGGATGAAGGGTGTTAAAGAGCTATGTCACACATTAGGAGCAATAACAAAGCCAGGAGGCAGGGAAGAAGTCTTTTATTAATGGTTTGAAAAGATGATGTAGGTGATAGACCTGACTGATATAAAAATTATATTCCAAGCTTTAGCTAAACTATTGAAATAGAGACTGACTCCAGCAGCCCTTTGTGTTTTGTAGATGGTTCACCAATGGGGACAATTTGGAAGATAGTATTGGAGTAGGGGTCTAATTGCTGGGCAGACAAATGGGTATGGGTGATTTTATGGGTTAAGGTGAGCTGAGTATAAGATAGGTAGTGAAGAATCTCAAGCTGGTTAAGTATTTGTAGGGCTAACATTGGTGGGTATGGTAAGGTTTGTTGCAAGTGAATCTGTTAACTTTTTTATAGCACTGTTGAAGTTTAGAATTAAGTGAGGCTTGTAGGTTGGTCATGATAGGGGCTTCATATAGGAAAGAGGGTAAGAGGTAAGTAGTATCTAGAGTTACCTTGGTGGTGTCTGTAAAGAATTTCTTTACTCTGTCAGCATGCCTAGTTTTTGATGGGTTTTCTTGATGTTCTTGTGGATATGTAAATGGAATGTTAGGTTGTCATGGATCATCATGCCAAGTAGTTTTGCATGTGGGGTAACTTCAACCATGGTATCATTTAAAGAAGAAATTTTAAAGTTGTATTTTTTTCATGGAAAAAAGAGAAGTAATTTATTTTGGGGGGGATTTAGTAGCAGGAGATTATCCAGGAACCAACTTTCAACAATGTTAAAGTTTTCTAAGTAATTCTCTGAAGATGTATTAGGTTGCTAGAAATGTATATTATGGTAAAATTATCAGTTCATTATATGAGGGAAGCTTGCTGAAAGAATTTATGTAATTTGTTAGTGAAGACATTAAAGAGTAGAGGGCCAAGAATGGAGCCCTGCAGCATACCGGTATTGACAGGAAGGAAGGGAGAAAAAAGGGAAGGACATTTAACAGAGTGGTATCTATCAGTTAAATAGTTCTTAAACCACAGTAGTGTACGAAGTGTTAGCCTGAGGGAAGACAGTTGGTACAGAAGTTTTTGGTGAGACACTACTTAAAAACCTTCAGAGAGATCAAGGAATACAGAGGAAATGAGTTTGCCTTCATCTCTGTCTTTGTTAATAGTATCTGTGAAAGTTAATAAGGCCAGGATAGTGCTATGGACAGGTCTAATACCACGCTTTATGGGGGTCAGGAGCTTTTCTGGAGAAAATGTTGAACAACTGCTTGTTAATGCACTTTTCCAGATTTTTGACAAAGGGGATAATATGGCAATATGTGTAAAACTGGTTGTATCAGATAAGGTTCCTCCTTTATGAGGGGGGATGATGAAAAATGTTTTCCACAGAGAATGAACGCATGATTCCTTGATAGAGCTGTTAATTAGAAAAGACTCATGATAGACTATGGAACTGGCAGCAAACTTGAGGTATTCTGCTGGGAGATTGTTTAGTGAAGGGGAACAGGGTTTCTGTTTATGAAGTAGCAATTTGATGTAGGAGGCTGAGATGGGTTTTATAGTGAAATCTGGGTGTTTGATCTCTGAGGAGAGGGCATGTCCGGATTGCTGGGAGGAAAATGTTTTATATGGGCTTTAATGCTTTATATAAAATGTCTGTTAAATTGGGTAGCTATTTTGGAAGTTGTGTTATGCAGGGCATAATTAGGAGGGGTGGATGTTTCAGGGTGGATTATATTATTAATAGAAGACCAGAATTTATTAGGGTCAGAAGAGTGATTTAGTAAGGGGTTACTGAAGTAGATTTTCTTGTCTATGGTAATCTGTCTTTCAGAATGGTTATGTAGCTTTTTATAGTGTTGTAGATTTTGGGGAGATCTATATTTTAGGGATTATTTCCAAGCACCATCTCTTTCATACATTAGGTGCCTGCTTTGAGTAGATAACCAAGGAGTATGGTTATTCTCAATTATTTTTGTTCTAGCTGTAGCCAGTCTATTGAGGATTTTCTGTAAAACAAATACAAATGTCCACAGTAGGTGAAGACTCAGTCAAGATCCTCAGAAATAACTCAAATCACTTTTTTATTGTTGTTAAGCACTTTTGTGCATACGTGACTTCATTATAACATAAAATAAAATCATTTATATAACTTTATATACACATCAAGACCCCCAACAACCAATACATAATCTCATTTAATTAACTTTTTACCAATCCCGCATTTTATTTTGTTACCTACTAACTTCCATAGCTTGTTATATTGTCTCTGTAGTACACTTTTTAAGGAAATTGAGATAAATTTGTGTACAGCTTCAATGAGTGGAATATTTTTCAGGACAGACATGTTAAAGGAACTTAGAATTCTGTTAAACGTATCATGGTTAAGATTAGTGAGGTTACAGGAAGATTTAAATAAGTGTTGTTTGACCTGATGGGTACCGAGTTCATTTGCATATACAGGGAGGGTATCACTAAGTGAATCAGAAAAGGAGCTGTTGTAGACATACTTTGTGAAATGGAAGCCCAACTTAGGCTAATTATAACATGTGACGGAGGAAATATGATGAGTCAATTCAAACAGATTTAGACTATTTGATAGAAATTCTGTGGAGATAATCTGCCAATAAAAATTAATGTCACCTAGGATTAGCTTTTTATAAGAAATTTATGTGACATTTAGGTTAGGATATTTTCCAGGGTTTTAGTATTAATATTTAGGGGAATATAGAGTTCTATAATATATTGTTGCTTATGGTTATTCAGTTTAATATGGGAGTTGAGGAGTTCAGAGATGTGGAATCTGGGAATAGGTTTATTGTCGGGTAGGATTTCAAGATAATCGGGGTATACTTAAGCTACTCCACCACCTTTTTTTGAGATTTATCAGGCCTGACAATATTATAACCAGGGAGTGATATCTCAAAGTCAAGTATATGGTGTTTTAGCCATGTTTCAGTTATGCCAAGAATAGTTGATGTATTGTGGGAGATCCAAGTGTGGAGTTCTGAAATTTTATTATAGATGCCATGAGTATTTAAGGAAATGAACTGAAGCTGATTGGGTGAGATTGAGATAGGTGGATTGGGTTTTGATGGTTTTGGGGATGGTGGCGTGCTCTCTGGTTTGAAAGGAGATGGGTGGGCTAAGTAGGGGCAGGGGAGTTTGGACTGGGATGAGTGTTGGAGGCTACTAGGGAGCCAGGATAGAAGGAAGGAAGGAATGGGGTTAGGATTAATATCCCCACAGAGTGGTAAGAGAGAGAAAAATGGATATGTTTGATATGTTTGTTCTGGTTTAACTTTAGCAGTTAGTTTTATTTTAATGTGGTAGATGCTAGGGTTTAGTAATTTGAACTTGAAGTAAAGATAGGGGGAATTGTATATATCAAAAGCAATTAGTTGTGAAGTGGAGTGGCATGAATGGTTAGAGGTGGAGCACATAGTGTGAGAAATGTGTACAAGATTTAATGATGTATGGTAAGTTATAATGCGATAAAACAGTAAGAGTAAGGATACTGTAATGTTTAAGAGATGCACGGTATGTAGCTTTGTAGAGAGAGATAGAGGTTCATAGGTCCATAGGTGTTTACTAGGCTAACAGACACAAGGGCCTTTTTAAGATTAGCCATGCATCCGAAATCTTTGACAAGTTCTGGTACCCTTGATAAATGTCAGGAGGTGTTTGGGAGATGAAACATTTACAAGTAGGAGCCTGGAATATCAACCATTTACAGATTGCCTGTGCCCATTAGAGATATAGCTGTCAAGCCAGGAATGAGGTTGCCTGTGTCCATTAGAGATATAGCTGCCAAGCCAGGAATGAATATCCTATGTCAGAAGAGAGGAGCTAGAACACTGGGGTATTAATATAGGAAGTTAAGGTCTTCACCTCATAAACACAAGGTACAGGGTTTGATTCTGACTTCCAGATATTGGCTAGGCTTACAATGGCCCTTCAGGACAGTTAGCCTAACCTATGAACCTATGAACCTTGGATGGGTAGGAGTAGATAGCTGAGAGAGGTGGATGGGGTAAGTTGTGATCACTGTGGTTAGTAGACTGATGGTCTAGGAATTGTGTGTGTATTATTTTGCCCAGGGTATGTCTGTATTTACATTTAAGAGTGGTAGAAAGTAGATGGAGTTCTGGGTGCAAAACAGGCTTTATAAATATAATGCCATAAGGGGTGGTTGGGGAATCAGGGGTGGGAATGGAACAGTTTACCATCAAAATGTTCATTACATATCAATGAATGTGCATATTGTTGACACCTTTACTCGAAATCTGTAATGCCAATTTTTCAGAATGTCATAAAAACACTAAACATTGACATTTGCAACTGGTCTGCACTTAAAACATGAGTCAAAAAGACAGCAAGATTTTGCAGTTTGGTATATTGGTGTTTGACATTTTCAACAGTCACATTTCGGAGTTTGTGTTAGTGGTTTCTTCAATGTGTGATCGACATTTTGATGGTAAACCAAATGGAGCATAGCGGGAAACAACTCCAACATCAGCAGGAGGAGGTTTTATTTGTTCCTTTATGCTGTCAGTAAACAATAGGTTCTGTGGTAGGACACTGCCCTCTCACAACTATTGTAAGGCAGCACATGCAATAACAAGTAGGACACCAATCAACTATAAGCTTTAAGTGAGTGATACAGCATCCCTAAGCAACATTGCAATGGTATACTCAGAGTTCCCTGCTGAAATGTACCTGTGTGACTGAGCTAAGAACTCAGGATGTGTGAGTAGTAGTCTAGCGTCTTTTTTGGTGGGGGGGGGGTAAGCAGAAAGGAAGGTGTTTCAGAGATAGAGTATTGAATTTTAGCTGTGTGACTGAACTAGGAAATCAGGATGAGTGAGCAGTAGTCAAGCTTCTTTTGTTTTTCATTTTTATTATCAGAATGGCGGGTGTCATCCATGGAGACAGAGGGCCTGGAGTAACACCCCGTTGTCTGCATGGGCTTACATGTGGACAATGTCCCACCAAATACATTAGTATTTTTCTGTTTGGCCAGCATTTGGGGCAATGATTTGTTAGTATATAAAATAGTGGACTCAACAATTTTGTACCTGGATGGCCCTTACAAATCTGAACACCACTAGTATCCTCTGCAGAGTGCTGTTTGTGTGCCTGACAGTTAAATATCTGCATCAACCCTCTTTAAGCAATGTCTGACACCTGTTTACTGAGCACATGGCCAACACAAAGCAGTCCCAAAATTGCAACTGACCAAAGTGACATAACTGTTGCAAATATTTTTGCTACTGAGATATCTGCAATGTATGCAACAGTAAAATGTATTGAACAGTTTCCTGAGTATGTGCTCATGGATGTGTCTCCCATCAAGCTTAGCAATCCTTTAGCCCATGCAGTTGCTGTACCCTTGCAATCCTTCTCTCAATACTATTGTACAACACACTTCAAAGTACTGTCAACATACATCTTATTGTTAATAGACTGAATAGCATTTAAAAGCAGCTGCACTACAAATGCATGGACTTGTTTTACAGTAGCACTTACATTACACCAACAAGAGATGATATTTTCTGAAATAGTGTTTTCCTTTGACATTCTCATTTTGCTGGTATGTTAGGTTTCTTCCATAGCAGGATGATGCTTTGTTGCCTCTTGTCATGCTTATGTCATTCAGAGTCATCTGGCTGGGCACGAATATTATGCTAATTAGGGCATAGATCATTATAATTTCAGAACAGTTCAAATTGCATGAAAACATAGCTGCTAGCCACCATGCTGGAGCATCCTTGATGCCATGCACACCCTAGGTCCCCGTAGGCAACACTGAGCATACACAGTCCTGATTTTACTTTCATGGGGAAACTACATTCCCATATTGAACCTCAGCACCATGGAGCTATTGCACTGTAGTACTTCATTTCTTAACAGCATGCACAAGGCTTGAGGACTACCATGTTTCACACCTTAAAGTTGGAGCAGTAGAAGATGTAAAACTAACAAAGTGAACAATAGAAGACCAGCGAAAGGAAGTGGACAGAATAAATGGCAAAACACAGCATCATGTGGAAGAGAGAGCTGCTATGAGCATGGAATTGCAATAGCATAAACACAGAGAGAAGGAACTGGAACATATTGTGAAATGGAATGATTTAGAGAACAGGTCCAGGTGATGCAACATAAGGGTAGCTGCAAAAAATGAATCTTTATAGGATGATGAACTAGAAAACCTTGCACTGGAATTGACAGTAGTTCACACAACCCAAGGACAGAAAGATGGAAACAGAATTCAGACACAGACTAGAAACCAGAATAAACTTATGAGCTGTGGGTTTCTCAAGGAATGCATTAGCATATATATATAGTTACTCCACAAAATAAGAACTTTTAGGGCACACCAGGTCCCTTAAGGTAATATACTTTTATGGTATGCTTATAAAACAATGGAATGTTTTTATGACTAACTGTATAAGCAAAGTGAAACAATGGCCAGTTATATAGGAAAACTGAAAATCATGGAGATAAATACCTGGATAAGCTATCCTACCATATTTATTTACGTATTTTATTTTATTTTATTTGACATTTGTTAACCGGGTTAGTCTGGCTGGGCAGAGCCCTTTTTCAGCAGAGACCCGAGCATAAAAGCTCCAAATATAATATCACTTAAACATTAATTAATATAGACATTTGTTGCAACAGAAAAAGTAATATAATACAGAACTAACATTCTCTGTACAAAAGCAGTTGTTTTTACATGATAAACACATTCTGAAGCAAATAGTAAAGGGTCTATATTATATCCTTGAACGCTTAGAAAAGCGAACGCTGATTGATCAAACTTATTTTTGCGAAACTGCAAAATATCGAAGCAGCAGAAACTCAAATTTTTTCCTAGGGAAAGAATTTGGTTGTCCGTTTCTGTTGCTTCGGTATTTTCAGTGTTATGGTGGAAAGTTACCGGTCGGATTCAGCTAAGTGTGTGATTGTGTGGATGTGAGTGTTAGGGTGATTTAGGTGAGTTAGGGTTAGGGCTCGGGTTAGGTGTGTGCGATTGAGTGGACATGAGGGTTAGGGCGGATTTAAGTGAGTTAGGGTTAGGGAGCGAGTGAGGTGAGTGTGCGATAGTGACGGACCTTAGGGTTAGGGTTTGGGTTAAGGTAAGTGGGTAGTTAGTGGTGTGTGCACAGTTTAGTGTAGGGTTAGGTATCAGATTTTAGGTGTATGTGTGTGGATTTCTGTTTGTTTGGTGTGCTTGTGTTGTGTGTATGTGTTTTGGATCAGCAATTTTTTTCCCTGGGAAAAAAATTGCTGATCTGACAGTTCGAGATTGTAAGCTTTCGCTTAAATTAGGTTGATCAATCAGCGTTCGCTTTTTTAAGCATTCAATGATATAATATAGACCCATAATAAAGTACAAGTACCTGAAAGATTTATCTACAGGGGATAAAGATAGGTTAGTGTTGGTATTAATAAATGTTGTTGAAGACAGAGTGACCAGATTTTAGTATATTTGTAAGAAAGTTTTAGTAAGGGAGAAGAATATTGAAATAGCGCTGGGAAAACTACTCATGTACCAACTCTTTTCCTCAATGTTTTCTGGAATTCATAATTTCCAATGCCTTGATCAACTTATCCACACCCCCACCAGGGGCAGCAATATCATAAATCTGGTCATTAGCAACATGGGTGACCAGTGTTCCTCACCAGAGGTCAATTCCTCGTTGGTCACATCCGACAACAAGCTAATCACCCTAGACATCCACATCCCACCCCCCCACCCCCCATTAGGGAAACCACCGTAAAAAATTTCTCCAATACCAACTTCACGCTTCTTAAAACAGAAGTGACAAACTTCACAACACCCATGCAGACAGACAACAGAGGTATGACTGCTGAATCCTACACAAATGCACTTTATAAGCACTTACACGAGTGCATGGATCGCACTATCCCTAACAGAACCAAGATTCTGTCCTCCAAAAAAAAAGCCAATCTGGTGGTCCCCTGCCATAAACAAACTCTACAACAGAAGAAAGAAACTGTTGCAAAAAAAAAGAGTAAAATTCCATGATTGGAGGAAATTCTTGGTCAGCCTCAGTAAGAAGCTGAGATCCCTCATAAAATCCTCCAAAGCTAGTTACAAAAACAAAATCGCCACTGATTCTAAAGACAACCACAAAGCACTCTATAGCTATGTCAAGAATCTCAATGGCAACACTCAGGTCTGCTCTGAGTTACAGCACAATGGCATTAAATATACAGAACCAACTGATATTGACAACATCCTAGCAGATAGGTTCAGTGCTAACTTTACCCCTCTCTCACCCCCTAAACGGCCCATCTCTATACCGGAAGAATGCAAAGATCCTGTAATCACGGCTGCACAGGTAAAAACCACACTCTCCAAAGCCAAGAACACAGCATCCATGGGACCTGACAACATCCCAGGCTGCATACTATATGAACTACAGAATGAACTGGCACCCCACCTAAGAACCACGTTCAATCATAGCCTCTCCTCAGGCTTTGTGCCCACTGAATGGCACACAGTGATGGTTATCCCACACCACAAAGGGGAGCCAACATGGACCCCGGGAACTACCACCCCATTAGCCTAACAAGTCTAGTCTGCAAGACCATGGAACGTATCATAATGGAACTTGTAAATAAAGACATTGGTAATCTCCAAACTCTGGACCCCAGCCAGTTTGGGTTTGTAAAAGGCAGATCATGTCTTCTAAACCTGATAGACTACTTTGAAGCAGTCACCAAAGCCATAGATCTTGCCAAGGCTTTTGACACCATCCCCATCTCTGGAATTAAAGATAAACTCACTAAACTAGGTATAAATCCCTATGTCAAAAGAGGGGTTGCCAACTGGCTCATTAACAGAACCCACACTGTGAAAGTAGCATATTCCAAATCTGACTTCAGACCAGTGACAAGTGGAGTTCCACAGGGTTCAGTCCTGGGTCCTCTCCTGTTTGGTATCTACTTATCTGAAGTACAGGCTAACACAGAAGGTCTTTGGCTAACAAAGTTCACAGATGACTGCAAACTAGGAGCCATAATCGAAACTCCTAACGATATGGACGTCATACAAAAGGGCCTCAATGAGACAGATTCCTGGTGTGAAAGCCATGGCCTCAAGCTCAATGCCAAAAAGTGCATTGTCATCCCATTTGGTAAAAACTCTGTACTCATGAGCTACCACATAGGTGGTAGTCTACTTAACACCAAAAGTGTGATAAGAGACCTTGGGACAGGTGGACAGTAGTCTCTCCTTTGATAATCACATCACCACAGTAGTCAGGAAATCCTTCTACATGGCACACCTCATTACAAAAGGTTTCTCATCCAGGAAAAAAATAGGTCATTGTTCCCCTCTACTCGTTACTCATTAGACCCATTATAGAGTATAATGCCCCTTTTGGTATGTACCTCACAAGACATCTACAACTACAGGAAAGGCCAAAGAAATACCTCACAAAGAGGAATACCGGCCTCAAACAGATGCCCTATGTAGACCGTCTCAAACATCTCCAGCTTTACTCCATCGCATATCGCCTACTCAGAGGTGATCTCTGCCTAACATACAAATCTATGTCAAACCCAGAGCTGTTGGACATGCTCCACTTAAAGAAATCCCAATCTCTCTGAGCTACATGCTTTAGGGACCTAAACCTTGCCAACACAATAAACAGAACATGCTGGAGGGATAGATTCCTGTCCCAGAGACTTCCCACACTCTGGAACAAACTACCTATCTATATCAAACAAAGCTCTTCATTAGCACTCTTCAAGAAAAATCTTGATGATTGGATGGGAAATAGGAAATTCATGCCGGGGATCACCTCTGGGGCTCTGCTTAACAGGGGCACAGGAAAATAATTTTCTTGGGTGACGAAAGCCAGGATACCTTTTTGGCTAGGCTTATATAGGCCCTATGGCCAATAGCCTATTATACAACAACTCCCCCATTAATATTCAAAAACGTGCACGCTGATTGGCAGCGTGCACGTTGTAAATCTGAGTTATAGTAATGGAAAAAGGTCCGGTCGCCCAGACTTTTTTCCTTTACTATAACTCTTTTTTTTTACAGCAACGGAGAACGCAAGATCTCCATTGCTTCACACTGTCTTGCTATGTTAAACGAGTTTAACGTAGCGAGACAGCTTTAAAAAAAGCAACAGAGATTCTCCATTGCTTTTTTTAAAGCTGTCTCGTTATGTTAAACTCCTTTAACATAGCGAGACAGTTTGTAAAAAGCAATGAAGATCTTGCTCTCTCCGTTGGTTTTTTCAAAACTGTCTCACTATGTTAAATGGGTTTAACATAGCGAGACAGCTTTACAAAAAGCAACGGAGATTCTCTGTTGCTAATTTTAAAGCTGTCTTGCTATGTTAAACCCATTTAACACAGCAAAACAGTTTGTAAAAAGCAAAGAAGTTCTTGCTGTCTCCACTGCTTTTGCCCACAGCTCTGATGTACTGCGTGGGCATACGCATGCGCAGTACATCAGAACTGCCGCACAATACCAGACAGGTGTGGAAGGGCAGCAAGGAGACATTATACAATGCCATTATTTAAGAAAAGTAATTATTTTTTTTTCTTAAATAATGTCATTGTATAATAGCAATAACCCAATTCTGGGTGTGGGTAATGCTGGATTTACCCACGGTTGGCTTTGTTTGGCCACTTGGGCTTTGCCCTCATGACCAAACCACACCAACCATGGGTAAATCCAGCATTACCCACACTCAGGTGTGGGCTATTGCTATAGTACCTACTTATGAACCAATGAACCTAAGAAGAAGCTGTTTGTGGATACATTTTTCAAGTATTTTAGATAGGGGAGAAAAGATAAAAATAGGTCTGAAATTTGAGGTGTCTGTTCCTAACTGCCTTTATGCAGTGGGATAACATAGAATTTTTTCCAGATATCAGGCACAGAGCTTTCCTTGATGGATCTTTTAATTACTATAGAGATAAAGAAAGCAATAGATTTAACACCTAGTTTTAGGAAATGAGGGGGTAAGTTGTCAACTGATGGAGAGCATACTTTAGACAAAAGTGATTTGATGGAGGATGTGTGGACTGGTTTAAGTGAGAAGGTGGGGGAACTGGTAGTGACAGGTGGTGGGGAGTAGGAGCTAGTATTAGTTTTGGTGAGGTTGCGGATGGAGTCAAAGAAGAAGGAATTTAAAAGTGTAACTTTCTCAGAGGGGGAGCTGTTTGGGCAGGGATTATGGGGAGATGGATACCCAGGATGCAGGAACTTATTAACCATACTGTTAGTACAAGAAATATTTTAGAAACTAAAGTTTATCAAGGCTTTAAAGGTCCAGCATTACATAGAGTTCGTGATAAGCAGAAATCAGTAACTGCAAATAAAAGCACATATTCAAGCCACCCATGTCAGATGGAAGGAAAAATGAGTCTGCAAAGATTCAGTGTAGAGGAAGACCAGAGACAGTTTAGAAATGTGATGACATCATTTCAGGAGGAAGAGAGGCAAACACTGATAGAAATGTAATGGCTACCAAAGCAATACAAATAAGAGCATATGCGGTCACAGAACTAGTCTGTGGGAAGGCAATGCTAGCAAGATGTAGACAGAAGGAAAATCAGGTCAACTGGGAGAGAAAAAATGCAACAGTGCATGTAGGGAGACATCTATAATATATCAGGTGGGTATGATGCTCAGCTCTGGAAGGCCAGTTGGTCAGAAAAACTCGACTGGTTCAAGGAGGTTGTCTCCAAAAGTCAGTCTGAAAAGGATAGACAAAGAACAAGTAAAGACAGCAGGATAAGGATGAAAAAGAGCAGAAATGAAAAGAGGCAATTAGGAAATAAACTTGGACCAGTAAAGGCAGATGATATGGAAAAACCTTTGGCCATGCAGGAGTCACTTAATGGCTCCTCTATCCATAGCAAGAGCTGCTATAAATAAACACCTAATTCTAAATAGAAGATGCACATCACAACCCACAGCACCAAGTATCACACATAGTACACACGTCTGGGTCTCACTGCCTCTAAGGCCCAACCACAAACCCAACATCCGAGTCATAGGAGACTCTATGTTGAGGCACACAGATGTGCCCCTCACCAGGCTAGACAAGGAGAAAGTCACAATAAGTTGCTTGTCAGGTGATAGAATCCACCATATCATACATGCACTCAAGTCTCTTAACAACAGGTATTGTTATGACTTGTCATAGTCCATGTTGGTGTGAATGACTTGAGACATACCTCTCTGGACTATATGAAGAGAGACATGATTGAGCTCACTGATTATGTGTCCCAGGCAGGTATGTCCCTAGCTTTAAGCAGCATCATACCATCACCCAAAATGATACTTCAATACAAACAGAAAATTATTGATTTTAACAATTGGCTTAGTTTATGGTGTTATTCCAAGGGGATCCAGTACCTTACAACCTGGGAGGATATGATTGACAGACCACAATGTTTTACCAGAGATGGCCATCATCTGTCTTCCCTGGGCTTTAGGCTTCTGGCAAAGGCTCTTGCCTCCCCATAGTGCCTTTTTTAGGCAAAGGCATGAGCACAAAATTACCAACATGAAAAATTCCTATAAATGATATTTAAAGGCCATGCTGCTAAATGCTAGGAGTCTTAGCATGAAACTGCACTCATTGCAAGCATTCCTTGCCCTGGAGGATGCTGACATTTGTGCAGCCACTGAAATCTGGTTCAAAGCTGTGGAGAGCACCCTAGTCTTAACAGGCTACTCATCCTACCATACTTTCAAACCCCAAATGGAGGGCTACAAAGCCAAAGGAGGTGGAGTTTAAATATTTTTCAAAGACATGCACACCTCTAGGCTGGTCAAATGGTATGACGCACAGGAGACACTCCAAGTGCAGTTAACTGTTGACAAAACACCTATTCAAATCATAGCTAGCTACAGACCCCCAAACATGAGTCAGGACTCCCACTCCACCTATCTGGACTTCCTTGAATCCATCAAGATTCAACCCTCTACCATGATCCTGGGTGACTTTAACTACCCAACCACAGAGTCGAAGACCTATTCTAGCCCAAACATGAATGCCCAGAGATTCCTCAACTTTGTCAATGCCAATGCATTGGATGAGCTGGTTGATACCCCTATGAGAGGTGAAAATATCCTGGACCTGGTCCTAACCAACATGAGTAGCCACTGTAGCACTCCTACAGTGTCATCCTCCTTGGTAAGATCCAACCATAAAGCGATCACTTTTGAAGTCACCATCTCCCCTGAACACCCCATAGTCAGGGTCAAATGAAAAAACTTTTCCAAAGCTGGCGACAGTCTCCTCAGAGCAGATATAAGCAGCTTCACAGCCACCATCACTTCAGTTGGAACTAGCACTAATGTCAAAGCCTACACCAAAAAACTATATGAGCACCTATATAGTTGTATGGACTCAGCAATACCTGACAGGATCAAATCATCTTCCTCAAGGAAAAGTAAACTTGTCTGTTGGACAGCAGTAATAAACAAACTCTGCAATAGAAGGAAAAATTGCTGTTCAGGGCGAAGAAGGGGCAGGTGCTAAAGTTGGAAGCAATCTCTCCTTTGTCTAAACAAGCAAATAAGGTCACTGGTGAAATCCTGTAAGGCTAACTTTGAGTACAAATAGGGCACATCCACCAAGGACAATCACAAGGCCTTCTTCACATATGTCCGCAATCTCAAAGGCAACACCCAAATCTGCTCTGAAGTGGTGTTCAATAACACCACATACACAAATGCCATAGATATAGTCAACCTGCTGGCAGACAGGTTCAGTGAAAACTTCACCCCCCCCATCCCACACATCAGTAAACCAGGACATCCCCAGCACCTGCCCCCCCTTCATCATTAAGGAGCAGGTCCTTAATGCCCTCTCAAAGGCAAAAAATACAGTCTCCATGGGACCCGATAACATCCATGGCTGTATCCTACATGAACTCAGGCATGAGATCTCAGCTCCATTAGACACCCTATACAACCAAAGCCTGAGCACAGGCTTAATCCCAGCTGAATGGAGGACAGCCACTGTCATCCCCCTACACAAAGGTGAAGCGTCCACTGATACAGGCAATTATAGGCCCATCAGCCTAACTAGTCTAATCTGCAAGGCCATGGAATGCATTATCATGGACCTTATAAACAAGGGCATTGGCAACCTCCAAACGCTTGACTCCACACAGTTTGGTTTTATCAAAGGGAATTTATGCCTATTAAACTTGGTTGACTTCTTTGAAACAGTCAGCAAAGCCATGGACGAGGGGAAGATGGTGCACACTGCCTACCTTGACCTAGCCAAAGCCTTTGACACTATTCCCCACTCAGGCATAATAGATAAACTCCCACAGCTAGGCATCAATCCCTATGTTACCAGATGGGTAGCTAACTGGTACACTGATAGAACCCACTCAGTCAAAGTAGGGGAGGCAACCTCTAGTAGTAGACCCATAAAGAGCAGTGCACCCCAAGAATCGGTTTTGGGGCCTCTACTGTTTGGGATATACATTTCTGAGGTGAAAGCCAAAACCAGTGGTCTGTGGCTGACCACGTTTGCAGATGACTGCAAGCTGGGCACCGTCTTAAATTACCCTAGCGATGTGAACATCTTCCAAGATGGCCTTACCCAAACTAATGATTGGTGCCAGAAGCATGGCCTCAAACTGAATGCCAAGAAATGCATCATTATCCCCTTTGAGGAAAATGTCATACTCACTAATTATCACATTAATAACAAACTACTAAGCATGCAATCAGTCGTGAGAGACTTGGGCACCCAGGTTGATAGCAACCTGACTTTTGACCACCACATTGCCTGTGTTGTATAGAAGGATTTCTACATGGCCCACCTCATAAACAAGGGTATTTCATCTAGAAACAAGGAGGTCATAACATCCCTGTACTCCTCCCTTAACAAACTCATTATCGAGTACAATGCCCCATTTGGCATGTACCTTGCCAAGCACATGCAGCAGCTGGAGAGACCAGAGAGGTTCCTGTCCAGGAAAATCCAGGGTCTGAAACACCTATCCTATACAGATAGGCTAAAAGACCTGTCCCTCCACTCAGTTTCATACAGACTGCTCAGAGGTGACCTGTGTCTGGCAAACAAGGCCATTTCAGTCCCAGCCTTGATGGAGTTGCTGCATATCCGTAAGACAAACTCCACTCTCGCAACCCACACAAAAGGCCTTAACCTGGTCTGTCACATTAATAAAACCTGTTGGCAGGATAGATTTGTGTCCCAAAGACTCCCCCATCTGTGGAATACACTCCCTGTCCATGTCAAGCAGAGTACCTCTCTAGCCCTCTTTAAGAAGAACCTGGACGACTTGATAGGAAACAGAAACTATACCCCTGGGATCCCACCTGTGTCCCTGCTGTACAGGAAAAACAGGTGCTGACTTTGAGGGAACATGGGCGAAATTATTGACTAGACTTTTAAGGACCTCCGGGCCAGTAGCCTAGTATCATCCTATGAACCTATGAACCTATAATGGAAGAGGATCCAAAAATAAGATACTGATTCCCAAATTCCCAAAAGGAGAATGCAAGTGTAAAGGAGGAGGGGTAAAAGGGGAGTGGTAACTAATTTCAGAAAGGGTTTACATATATTCACAGAGGCAATTAAAAAGTGCTGAGGTAAGGTGGCTCAGTATGGCAAGGGAGAATAAATGAAATTCGCCAGAGTGTAAGAAATGTATCTCTATATAAATATATAGCTACAGTAAATCATGATGCAGGGGTGTTTTCAGCACCTTATCTTTTGCCTGCGGACACATGAAGTGGGGAAGATGGAATGTCATGTGAGGCATTCAGTGTCACACTATAGCTGTAGAAACAGTAATTATTTGGAAGAAAAGAGCATAGTCAAAGACATATGAGGTTTCTGAAAAAAAAAAAAAAAACATGAAAGTGGGAGGGAGGAAAGGCATCGGGAAAGCACCTCTGAAGAAAGTGATGCATCTTCACCAGGAATTGCCTACAAAAGTCTAGTACCGTGGAAATGATGTTTGGAAGAGGAAAGGTGCTAGAAGGAGTGGAAGATTCTAATGGGGACACCATTTACAGTAGCACTTCCTGCTTCCAGTGTAAGTTTGAAGGCAGCTCAGAGAAGCAGGGAAATAAGACAGAGTGTGTTAAGACTGGTGACAAGTCAGACTAACATAGAAACAGTGAATCATTAATAACAGGAATTAAGAATGAGGAGTGAAGTAATGAAGTTATGTTGAAGGGGCAAACTGTGATGTAAATGTAGGGGAGTCTATAAGGGAAGACGTTGTATGCAGCAAGGATATGAAGGCAGTCGAGCCTTCTCAAAAGAATGTTATTACAGAGAAAGACAAAAAAGGTTATGGCGGTGATGGATTCAGAGGATATTTTTTCAGCAGAAGTTTCTCAGGGAATAAGATTCAACACAAATATGTATTGTTACAACCCTCCGGTATAGAGGGTATGGGATGACTTTCTATTGGATTTAGCAAATGTGAGTAAGCCAGAAAGTGGCAAGAATATTTCCTGGAGTGAAATAACAGATAGGGTCCAACAAGAAGATGATTGACAATCTGAATCTGTGGCGAAAAAATCCTGTGCAGAGAAGTAAAAAGAAGAGCACAAAAAGAAAAATACTAGAATAAAGACATTGTTGCTAAAAAGAACTCGCCATTTACAGTAAGAATACAAAAAATATAAAGTATGGAACAAAATAATTTCACCTTTAGGAACTAAAGCAAATGAGAAAAGAGCCTTTATACATATAAATAAAGATATAAACTGAAAGGAGCACTCGGCAGCCGTTTCCACAGTATAAAATATAGGTGTTTAATCCAAGACCACAGTAAAATCCAGCTGGGTTTTAGGTCACAATAAAATATTAACACTGACACACAACCAGTACGTTTTCATTTACACACTTTATCAGATGCAGCCATTTTGTTCAATTAAATCATTAAATACTCAATTCAAACTAGTTGGACCAATAAAATGTTAAAAACATTTAAATACAATTAATTAAAATTTTGAGGATGAGAATTTAAAGGTACATTACATAAATAAGTAAGTAAATACCATAAATTATGCTTAAAAGGCTCAATTAAACTTTTGTAGGTGTCACCATAAATAAAATTCATATAATAAAACCTATCTAAGTATGAACCATCACAATAAATACTTAAATACTTAAAAGTAAAAGATACAAAAATGTTACAATAAAATATAAGTTTTGTGTATCTGCATCTTTTACATTTCTTGTGATTGATGAGGTTTCTATTGATAAAAGTGGTGGACAATGGGAGACCATGTTAGAATATCGTGAATTATACTGGCAGCTGGTTTTAGAAGCCAGTAGATGGCCAGGTTTAAATGAGACTGTCTCCATCAACCCTGTTTTAAAATTGAGAGAGGCTAAGTTATAGTACTCAAATTTAACTTATATCGATGACTCCAAAGATAACCACAAAGCATTATTTAGCTATGTCAAGAACCTAAGTGGAAACTCTCAGATCTGCTCTGAGTTAGTGTAGAATGGCACAAAACACACTGAACTGACTGATATTGCCAACATTTTGGCAGACAGGTTTAGTGCAAACTTCACCCCCCTCTCACCCCCTAAAGGGCCGATAACCATACCAGAAGAATGTAGGGCCCCATCAATCACCAACACACAGGTGAAAACAGCCCTATCCAAAGCCAAAAACACAGTTTCAATGGGGCCGGATGGTGTCCCAGGCTGTGTCTTACAAGAGCTCCAAAATGAACTAACCCCTCACCTAAACACACTGTTCAAACTCAGCCTCTCTACAGGCTACATACCCACAGAATGGTGCTCAGCAACAGTTATCCCACTCCACAAAGGTGGAGCCACAACAGACCCCGGGAACTATCGCCCTATAAGCCTGACTAACCTGGTCTGCAAGGCTATGGAGTGCATCATCATGGAACTCATTAACAGAGACATTGGGAACCTCCAAACCTTGGACCCTACCCAGTTGGGCTTTGATAAGGGCAGACCATGTCTTCTAAACCTGGTGGACTTCTTTGAGACAGTTACTAAGGCATTAGACGAGGGAAAGGAGGTCCACACAGCCTACCTAGACCACGCAAAGGCTTTCAACACCATTCCCCATTCTAGTATTATAGACAAGCTCATCAGCATGAACATAACCCCCTATGTCACGAGATGGGTTACCAACTGGCTCATGGATAGAACCCATATGGTGAGAGTTGCAGGCTCTATGTCCCACTCTAAAGTGGTTACAAGTGGTGTCACCCAGGGCTCAGTCCTAGGACCCCTCCTGTTTGGTATATACTTCTCAGAGGTAGAGGCAAGTATAGGAGGCCTATGGCTGACCAAGTTCACAGATGACTGCAAACTAGGGGCCATACTTGATTCACCAGCTTATACAGACACCCTCCAGAAGGGTCTCACTGAGACTGATACCTGGTGTCAAAATCATGGCCTCAAACTAAATGCCAAAAAGTGCATAGTCATCCCCTTTGGAAAAAACAAAGTACCCATGAACTATCACATAGGTGGTAGCCCTTAATACAAAAAATGTAATAAGGGATCTGGGGACCCAAGTAGATAGCAATCTCTCCTTTGATAATCATATTGCCAAGGTGGTTAGAAAATCCTTCTATGTGGCCCACCTAATCACAAAAGTGTTCGCATCTAGAACAAAAGAGGTTATTGTGCCTCTCTACTCATCACTCATTAGACCCATCATAGAATACAATCCCCCATTTGGGATGTACCTTACAAGACACCTGCAACAGATGGAAAGACCACAAAAGTACCTCACCAAGAGGATTACTGGCCTCAAACAGATGCCCTATGCAGCCCGACTCAAGAAACTCCAGCTGTACTCGGTTGCATACCGCTTACTCAGAGGTGATCTCTGCCTGACATACAAGGCCAAAAAAAAAAAAAAAAAAAAAACAAATCCCAGAAAGCCACATGCTCTAGAGATATAAACCTCACCACAACAATAAATAGGACGTGCTGGAGGGATAGATTCCTGTCCCAGAGACTCCCCATGCTTTGGAACAGGATTCCAATATATATCAGGCAGAGCCCCTCACTAACACTCTTCAAGAGAAACCTTGAAGGGGGGATGGGAAACAGAAAATTTACCCCGGGGATCACTGCAGTGGCTCTGCTGGACAGTGGTGCAGGGAACTAATGACTCTGCTGGACAGGGGCACAGGGAACTAATCTAATGGGGTGGCGAAAGCCAACACATTCTGGCTAGGCTTATAAATGCCCTTGGGCAGATAGCCAAGTACTTACCTATGAACCTATGAACCTATAAAAAATGTTATATAAGATGGGAAAAGGTAAGTAAAAAGGAAGGAAAAATGAAGTACAAAAAGTTAAGAAATGAAACATTTGATAATCTAGGAAAAAATAAGTTTTTTTGTCAAAGAATAGGAATTATATAATTTGAATAAAGTTAAGATGAAACATTTATTATATAAACAAAGATATTTCCTTCATGGGAAAAATAAGAATTTGCTCCATATTTGAGTAAATTCATTAAAGAGAAGTATACTATAGTGAGACAATGAAGGATACAGCTGCTAGGATATATATATATTAGAATAAAATTATGGAAATAATGGAGAATCATGTAAAATAATTATTTAAATGGCAAATTATGCAAACTTATAATGAATAGAAAGTAGTTTTTTTTTTTCTAGAACAAGATAATAAGGAGATGGAAGTGGATAGTGTGATGGAAGAAGTAAAAAATGTATTAAAGGTAGTACATATGGAATCAGCAGCTGGCCCAGATGGAATAGAATACAGGATATATAAAAATATGTTACGATTACAAAAAAATATATTTTGTAATGGTTTTAAGTGAATTGTTAAGCAAAGGATTTCAATATAAAGAATTATGCAGTGGAGTAATTAAATTTATATGGATGAAAGGTTGTAAAGAAGAGATGCAGAATTGCAGATGTATAATTTTGAATAATACAGATTATAAAGTATTTATCAAGATTCCAGAGAGAAAAATGGAAGGTAAATTAAATAAAGTTATAAATAGAAATATATATGGCATAAAAGGAAACAGAGCACAAGAGTTGCTATTAATTATTCTTGAGATGGCACATGATGTTTTACATAGAAATAATCAAGTTAAAATAATGGTAGGTGATGTAAGTAACACATTTAATTCTATTCAATATAATGTGCTATGGGAAATACTGAAAGCATATAACACAAGTTACAAGATTAAAAGGGTATACATGGCAGCTTAGAAATGAAACATAGGGCTTTGGTAAATTGTTGGTTAAGTAAAGAAATAGTTATTCATATGGGTATAAGACAAGGTTGTCCTTTGATATGTATATTATCTCCATTAGAAATGAATGTGGTATCCACACATATGAACCGAGAAATGGAAAGGTGGACTTATATGTCTAATGAAAAGGTAGTTATACCAATTATGTTATTTTATGGAGATGAGATTATAGTTTTTGCAAAAACATAGTGTAGGAATGAATAAAGTTTTAAAGTGTTTACAGTAGCATTTAAAAGTGTTAGATTTACATATAAATAAAAAGAAAAGTCAAGGACAAAGTTTTGATGAAATGTTAGATTTAACTTGCCAAACATAAATGTGCTAGGTATACATTTTGAAAAAAACAAGAAAACATACTATGATTGTGAAAAGAAAAAAATATAAACTATGAAAAATATGTGCAAGTCTTGGAAAACATTTATACTGTCTTTTAAAAAAATATTTAATTATTGCTATTCTTTTAGCAAGAATGTCATATTTAGCAAGTGAATTTAGTATACCCATTTTGTTTGAGTAGGATGCTCACAATATATATAGGGTATCCAGGCTTAATCATGTAAATAAAGGTATGTTGTATGTTAAAAGTAGGAGGATTAGGTTTGATTAATCCTATAGTTTATGCATTGGGATTGCAATGTTTAAAGGATAATGAAATTTCATTATTAACATGAATCTTGAAGTTTAAGTATAAAGAATAATGGACATTTAAATAGTAAAAGAAATAAGTTATGGCCCAATTAGCAAATAAATAATTATCAAGAAAAAATATTATGGAAAATAAAAATTGATGAGATGAAAAATGATATATAATCATGGTATTAAAATATAATGAATACATATGTTTTGTGTATATTCATGGAAGGAGGTACCAAAAAAAATGCAAAAATACAGGATAGAATGAGTAGATATAAGGAACTAGTAGAATCTCAAGATTTTTTATAGAAACTTCACCCCGGGGATCACATCAGTTGCCCTTCTAGACAGGGGTCCAGGGAAGTAAATAGTGTGGGAAGAAATAGCCAGGGAATTGTTATGGCTAGGCTAGGGCCGATAGCATAGTACCAACCTATGAACCTATAAACATGCTATACAAAAGCTTCCAGTAAAAGCAAATAAGCCATATAAAATAAAGAAAGACAGAATATGTATTAATTGTAAAGATTTTGAGGCTAGTGAGCATGTGATTTTAGGATTTAGAAGAATTAAAACATCATGGAAGAAGATTATTAAGATGAGGCATTTAGAGAGAATTTCAAATGTGAATGATATAATTATGGATATGATTGAGTATGGCTATTATAAATGAAAAAATAAAAATATATAATAAAAACTAATAAAAATAGTTTTGTGTAATATGTTTGATTTGAAGTGTGAAGTGAATTTGTTAGTTTGGCAGAATAAGTATTTCATAGAAGTATTGAATGAATGGTTAGAGAAAGGGGTGAAAGACAAATAAATACTTATAGGGGCTATGCAATTTATATGGGGAAAAGGGAAAAAAAGAAAATATAAGGAATTGGAGACCAACAGTGTTGAATAATGTGGATTATAAGGTATTTATGAAAATAATAGGGAAGATATTGGAAAGCAAAGTGATTAAATTAAAGAAAGAAACAGCATTTTGAAGAAATAGGGAAGGAAGTCAAGACATTTAATAACAATAAGGGAATTACTAGGTGACATAACTAGAAAGATTATGATAGGTGATGTGAGTAAAGCTTTCAATAGTATACAACATAAAATATTATGGGAGATTTTAAAAGAATACAAGTGAAAAAATAATAAGAGACTTGTCTGTATATGTGAATAATAAAGTAAGATTAGTAATAAAGGGGTGGTAAAGCAAAAATATAGACATAAGATATAGAATAAGGCAAGGTTGTCTAGCAAGTAGTATTTCATTTATGTTAAATATGAAAACAGTAGTGAATTAAATAAATGTGATGCTCAGGGAAACAGAATATACTACAAGAGAGTGTATTAAAATACCAGTGATGTTTTCATATACAGATGATATAGTGCTAATAACTAATAAGAAAGTGGATGGAGAGCATAATTAAGATACTTAATAGTTAAATGTTATAGGTTTGAGTATAAATAAGGATAAAAGTATAGGTTTAGGAATAATAGGAAAAACATGAGGAATACAGTTTGATAGACATGAAATTGAAATTTAGGTATAACACTTGTCAGGGATAATCATAGAACAATACAATGTCAACATATGATAAATAAAATTAGGAATATATGTTTGTTTTGGAGGACATATATATATACTGACTTTTAAAAAAGTTTTTTTTCTTAATTAATTTGGTGGTATTGTGTAAAATGGCATATGTAGGAACTGTAGTCATGGTGCCTGCTAAACAACAGAAATTATTGGCAGTATTATTTGCACTGATTTGGGGATCTAGACCAAATCTGATTAAAAGAGTGATGTTATACATTAAAAAAACATGATGGGGGATTATGATTCATAAATCCTATTGTATATGCAGCATCTCTGAATTTATATAAAGTTAACATGGATAGGGGAAAATAATAAAATAATAATTGATAATGGAAAATAAATTATAAGGAAATTTGGAATAAGGTGCAAAACTTAAAAAGAGGAAAGGGTTATATGAGCCAGGGAATGAAAGAATAGCAAGATAACATTTTGTTATGTAAATTGAATATATGTAATATAGAAATACAAAGAAGAGTATGGTACAAAAATATAATGAATAAGTACTGATATATATATCCATAGAAACAAGTAAAGGAAGGAAAAGTAAGAGCAATAAAAGCAAGGTTAAAGAATTGTGGAATATATTATGAATGTGTAGATTTTTGTGGAGATTAACAATAAGAAAGCTACAGTAAAGTCAAATATGCCATATAACAAAACAGAAGATAGCGTGTGCAATTACTGTGGTGAGTTGTAAACAGCATAACATATTACTTTTTAAACTGTGAACGGATGAGGAGATTATGGAAAAAAATACATGAGAAGGAAAAGATAAATGGTATAAAGGTTATAAAAGATATAAATGTGGAAATGATAGAATATGGTTATTACTGGAAAAAGAAAGGACATTGAAAATATGGATAAAAATGTTTTGTATAATATGGACTATATGGAATGAAAGAGTAAAATGAGATAAAATTTAATGGAAAACAGATATTGTCAGAAATATTGAAAAAAATATGCTTTTTTGTGGAAAAAGAGTGGGGAAAGTAGTAAGGAAGTAAAAAATGAATGTATATGAAAATAAAAACTGAAATATGATTATGTAACTAATTTGTACAATATGTAAATAGTATAAATATTGTAAGGATTCTAATAAAGAACCTCTATTCATTGGAGCATAGGAAGAAAATCACTTTTTGAAGTTGCTTGCTGGTACTGGAAGACTGCAGCTGCAGTTGTGGGAATTCCAAGATGGAGGACAGTGCAGTAGAGTTAGAGATAAGACCAGGAGAAAACCTACTGAAAGAAAGAGAATAAGATTAAATAACTGGTACAGATTGTTGGAAAAAGGAGGACTGGGAACACAAGTGCTTATAGATTTGTTGAAGCAGGCAGACCCAAAGGATGGAGTAGAAGCATGATGGAGTAACATGGTGGAGAGAGTACTACAAGAGGAAGAAAATGAGATGTTGGAAACACAAGCAAAATTTATGATTGAGACTGAAAAAAGAAATATAGTAGCACCATGGAAAACCTATTCATTTCAGAGTGTGAGACTGCAACTTAAAAAAAAGTGTGCACGTTAGGACTTCCAATATGGATGAGCAAGAGTAGCAACTTTTTACTTTCACTAAATACTAAAGTGGGAAATATAATTAACAATGGATGATAAGGATTGGAAGATTTCACACATTTCAAATACAATAATTTTGTATGGTAAGAGAGGATTTTTTAAGTACTGGGGCTAGCCCAAAGCACATTATTTCTGTGGGGATGAAAACCATTTAATACAATACAGTAGCAAATGAAGATGAGGGGACATACAGAAAAAAAAAAACTGTAAGCCTTTTTGTAGAAAAAGGAAATGAACTTGGACACATCTGGTTTGACTCTCCAATATTAGAAAGGGAAAGAATATATAAATGTACATATTAATTTACATATATACATATATACATTTACATATTACAATACATAAACCTATGTTCCAAATTTCAGCTGTACACCACAAACCTATTAATTACCTTTATTTTTAAATTAATATTTTCTTGTTTGTTCTCTCCACTGTAACATTTGATGTGCTACATACCACTGTAAAAACATGTCTATTGTAATTTGTGTGTATACTGATCATGTCTAAATATCTAAATGTATCTATAATTTTTCTATGTGGAGCTTTTCTCCCCAGGCCTCTGCTGAAAAAGGGCCTTTTTGGCTCAGTCAGACACTCCTGGTTAACAAATGTAAAATAAAGAGAAAAGCTCAGAAGAAAGACAAACAATATAAAATATTACTTAGGAAAATGAAAGTGAATGTGGTGTGGGGGAAAGGGATACTGAAGAGGTAGTTAGAGAAGAAATAACAGTTAATAGCAAGGTTATTAATATACAGAAAGAGAACAAATTTGCAATTTTAGACAGTGAAGAGGAAGAAGCGGGAAAAAGGAAACAGGAGAAGAACAAAATAGTGAAAAATGATTGAACTCGCTGAATATGTGTCTCAGGCAGGTATGTCCCTAGCCTTAAGCAGCATTCTACAGTCACCCAGAATGATACCTCAATACAAACAGAAAATGATTGACTTTAACAATTGGCTTAGTTTATGGTGTTATTCCAGGGGGATCCAGTACCTGAAAGCCTGGGAAGATATGATCGACAGACCACGATGTTTTGCCAGAGATGACCTGCATTTGTCTCACTTGGGCTGCAGGCTTCTGGAAAAGGCACTTGCCTCCCCCATAGTGCTTTTTTTAGAAAAAGTGATGAGGTTAAAACTATCAACATAAAAATTTCAACAAAACGCAAATTAAAGGTCATGCTGCTAAACGCTAGGAGTCTAAACATGAAACTGCACTCATTGCAAGCATTCTTAACCTTGGAAAATGCTGACATCTGTGCAGTCAGAGAAACCTGGTTCAAAGGTGCGGAGATCACCCCAGCCATACCTGGTTACTCATCCTGTCATATATTCAGACCCCAAACTATGGGTAGTAAAGTTATAGGAGGTGGAGTTTCAATATATATTAAAGACATACACACCTCCAGATTGGTCAAACAGTATGATTCACAGGAGACACTCCAGGTGCAGTTAACCATTGACAAGAATCTTATACAAATCATAGCTAGCTACTGGCACCCAAATCTGACTCAAGATGTCAATATGCCTATCTAGACCTCTTTGAATCTATCAAGAGTTAACCCTTTACCCTGATCCTGGGTAACTTTAACTACCCAAATATAGACTGGAAGAACTACTCATGCCAGAACAGAAATGCCCAGAGATTCCTCAATTTTGTCAATGCAAATGTTTGGAACAGCTAGTTGATTTCCCCGCAAGAGGTGATAATATCTTGAACTTGGTATTAACCAACATGAGTAACCACTACAGCATCCCTGTTATATCATCCTTCCTTGTAAGATCCGACCATAAAGCAGACATGTTTGAAGTCACCATCCCCCCTGATCACCCTGTAGCTAAGGTCAAATAAAAATACTTCTCTAAAGCTGATGACAGCCTCCTGAAGGATGGTATAAACAGCTTCATAGCCCCCTCACCCTCTCTAGGAACTGGCACCAGTATCCAAAACTACACCAAATTACTATATGAACATTTATATAGATGCATGGAATCAGGAATACCTGAAAGGACTAAATCATCATCCACAAGGAAGAGTAAACCTGTCTGGTGGACATCTGCAATATACAAACTCTATAACAAAAGAAACATTGCTGCTCAGGGCCAAGAAGGAGCAGGTGCCCAATTGCAAGCAATCTCTCCTTACCTTAAACAAGCAAATAAGAGCACTAGTGAAATCCTCCAAAGCAAACTTCAAGTCCAAATTGGCCACATCTACTAGAGACAGTCATAAGGCCTTCTTCACATATGCCTGTAGTCTCAAAGGTAACACCCAGATCTGATCAGAACTGGTGGTCAAGGGCACCACAATTACAAATGCCATAGATATAGCAAACTTGTTGGCTGACAGATTCAGTGAAAATTTCACACCTCTGCCCCCCCATCAGTAAATCAGGACATTCCCAGTACTTGCCCCCTTCCCCTTATAGCTAGGGATGAGGTCATCACTGCTCTCTGAAAGGCAAAGAAATGCAGCCTGCATGGGACCCTATACCATCCCAGGCTGTATTCTACATGAACTCAGGCAGGAACTTGCAGCACCATTAGGTACCCTATTCAACCAAAGCCCGAGTACCAGCTTTGTCCCAGCTGAGTGGAGGACAGCCACTGTCATCCCTTTACACAAAGGTGGATCATCCTCTGATCTGGGAAATTATAGACCCATTAGCCTAACATGCCTGATCTGCAAGGCCATGGAATGGATTATCATGGACCTCATGAACAAGAACTTTGCCAACCTCCAAACACTGGATCCCACACAGTTTGGTTTCATTAAGGGGAGGTCATGTCTGTTAAATTTGGTCGACTGTTTTGAGACAAGTCACCAAAGCCATGGATGAGGGGAAGACAGTGCACACTGCTTACCTTGACCTGGCCAAAGCCTTTGACACTATTCCCCACTCAGCCATAGTAGATAAACTCTCTCAACTAAGCATCAATCCATATGTTATCAGACGGGTGGCTAACTGGCTCACTGATAGAACCCACCTAGTTAAAATAGGGGAGGCCACCACAAGCAGTAGACCTGGATCAAGTGGCAGTCATAGGGCCTCTGTTATTTTCAGATATACTTTTCTGAGGTGCAGGCCAAAACCAGTGGGCTATGGCTGACCAAGTTTGCAGATAACTGCAAGCTGGGTGCTGTCACAAATTCCCCTAGTGATGTGGCTATCCTCCAAGAGGATCTCACCCAAACAAATGACTGTGTCAGAAACATGGCCTCAAGCTGAATACAAAAAAATGCATCATCCTCCCCTTTGGGAAGAGTGACATCCTCACAAATTATCACATTAATAACAATGTTCTAAGCATGCAGTCAGTTGTGAGGAATTTGGGCACCCAGATTGATAATAACCTGACTTTTGACCAGAATGTTACTTCCATTGTATGAAAAGCTTTCTACATGGGCCACCTCATAAGTAACAGTATCTCATCCAGGGACAAGGATGTCATAACATCCCTGTATTCTTCCCTTATAAAGCCCATTATTGAGTATAATGCCCCATTTGGCATGTACCTCACAAAGCACGTGTAGAAGCTGGAGAGACCACAGACATTCCTCACCAGGAAAATCCAGGGCCTCAAAATTCTACCATACACAGAAAGGCTAAAAGCCCTATCCCTCTCCTCAGTTTCATACAGACTCCTCAGAGGTGACCTCTTTCTGGCATACAAGGCAATCTCAGACCCCACCTTGGTGGGACTGTTGCATATCTGCAAGTCAAGCTCCACTTGAGTAACCTGCACGAGTGGCCTCAACTTGGTCTGTGACATCAATAGGACTTATTGGTGGGACAGATTTGTGGCCCAGAGACTCCCCCATCTGTGGAATAGACTCTCTCACTACATCAAATAGAGTACCTCTTTACCCCTTATAAGTGCAGCCTGGATAACGGGATGGGAAATAGAAAATACATCCCTGGGATTCCAACCATATTCTTAACAAGGCTTATAAGAGTCTCAGGGCCAATAGCCTAGTAACTTCCTATGATCCTATGAAATCAATTTTTGGAATACTTAGTAGAAGGAAAATAAAAGTATGATTTGGAAGTAAAACACATAAAAAAGGAAACAGGTGATATAGGAATTTTAACATTAATTGTGAATCGCATTATAAATGATTAAAGAGTCATGGAATGGTGCAAAAAAAAAAAAGGAGGGGGGATTGTTTGGTCAATTGAAAATGAGACGGTCTAGAATTGTAATTCTTTTAAAATTAAGAAAGAAGAATTTTAAATGTGACAACAGTAGTATGGAGTTAGCACAGCAAGCAACATTGTCACCTCACATCAAAAGGTTCCCTGGTTTGATTCTTGGCTGGGATGCCTTCTGTGTTGAGGCTGCATGTCCTACCTGTCTCTATGTGAGCTTCCTCTGGGAACTCTGGGTTCCTCCCACATTCCAAAGACGAGCTATAGGTCTACTGGACACTTTAACTTGGGCATAGGTATGAGTGGGTATGCGAGTGTGTTGTTTGGAAAAACTACCATGGCAATGTTAGCCACCTGGTAGTTGGCTCTAGATGATTGTCACTGTTGGAGTAACACCTTGACCGCATGTGTAAAAATGGCAAAAAGGTATTGTGGATTGCTGGAATAGAAGTACAAGGAAGAGTAGTGATATGTAATTGGAGAATGAGACAAAAAGAATAAGATTAATGATAATTTAAGCATATACAAGTATGATGGAGAGAAAACAGTTGTTAAAAGAAATCAAAACAATTTTTGTTATCGTGTTAGTAAGTATATCAATAGACACTATAGGAAAATTTAACTGTACCTTGAGGAAATAAAAGAGGAAAATAACACAGGATAGTAAGATGCTAAGGAAATGAACAAAATATAGAGATTTTAAAGTAGGGAAAAACAGAACTTGGACATTAAAGGAGGTAACTTTTAAAACTGAAATTGATTATGTAGTTTACTCTAAAAGCATGAAAGAAATAACAGGAAGAGAACTGTTGGCAAAGTTTTCAGATCATAGAGCACTACAGGCTAGAATAGGAGAGGACAGTGAAATAATAAAGGAAGGAAAGGGGATACCGAGATTAACTGCAGAATTTAAATGAGGAAATATGGAAAGAGAGAAATAAATATTATGGAAAGATCATATGGCAATGAGACCATATTATAAAATTTGGACATAGTGGTGGGTAGTATATAAGCAGACATATAAAAATATATTAGTATATGGAAAGAAGAATGAAAAAAAGAATAGTTAAAATGTAAATATTTTTTCCGGAATTTTGAGAGTTAGACCAAGGATGTGACAAAATAAGAGAGAGAGAGAAACAGATGCATGAAAAGAAAAGAGAAAAGGTAAAAATGATGTTACGTAGGCAAAGATTTTTTTTCCTTAAAGGAAAGAAAGAAGAGAGTTCCCCTTATTAGAAATAATGAGTAAATATGAGAGAAGGATGGATGAATGCTCTCTTAGATGGAAAAGGAGACACAAAATACAAACACAAAGATATTATAGAAATGGTAGAATATTTTGTAGAGAAAATGTATGAAAAAAAAAATTTGAACAATCGTTTTTTTTTTTTTATTTAGAAAATGATGTAAACATAGAAGAAATATATAGAAGGTAATAAAAGGAGATAGAAATGAATCAGTGCCAGTATTAGATGGTATAAGTTTTGGGTATTATAATGAAATTATTTGCCATGAAAGAGAAGTTATTTTTAAAAATCTTGAATGGATGAAGAAAGGTATAATGGAAGAAGACATGTACTGGAGCAATGACATTTCTAATGAAAACATAATATAAAAAGATATATAAAAATTGAGGTCTATAGTACTACTGACTATAAAATATTTATGAAAATGGTACAAAATTAATGGTACCAGGAGAAATGAATAATGGCATAAAAAGAGAGGTGAAGAAAGTATTAATTATAGTGAAAGAAGTATAGATGATACTGAAAGAAAATAAAGAAGTAAGGGTGATAAGACGTGACATAGTTAAAGACTTTGATAATGTGAACCATGAAACATTTTTTTCAGATTTCAGAGACATATGGAAAAGGAAAAAAATATAAAAGTAATAAAGAAATTATATGGAATTCATGGGTGCAAGTCATGATAAATGGGTAGAAGGGAAAAATATTAACAAAGGATTAAAACAGGGATGTCCAGTGAATATGTGATTATTTGTATTCATAATGAATACATAGTACAGCGTGCATATATGAAATGAAAGGGAGCAAGATTTGAGATGGAGGGAAATGTTGCACAACAAAAAACAAGGGATGGAAAAGTGAAGTTGTAATTAGGATTGAAAAGCAGTTAAAAAGCTGATCTGCAGTTAGACAGAATGAAGTATAAGGAGTCGGCAAGAAAAGATGGAACATAGCTGACAAGAAAGGAAATAAAGATTTTAGGAGTGACATTTGATGAGTATAAAAGTGTAATCAGTCAAAGGAGATAGAGGAAATAACAGGGTAGCTTGGTGGAAAAGTTTTATTTATAACTTCAGAAAAAAAGCATATATACTGAATAATTATGCAGCAGAAAAATAGTATGCTTACAGGATATACAAAGATATATATATATATATATATATATATATATATATATATATATATATATATATATATATATATATATATATATATAAATCAAGTCTGAATGCAGTAAGAAGAGAGATAATTTATAATAAAAAAGAAGATGGCAATTTCAATAAAAAAAAATCAAGTGGTGCATTTTGCATCTATGTAGTTGTTTTGGGTTTGAAGCAAGGTAAAAGAACACAAAAAGAAATGACAAGAAACATGCCATATGAAAAATATAAAAATATATGGTAAGAAAAAAAACAGGGAAAGAAAAAAGGGCTGGGTGCAAGAAAAAGAATATGACAATAAAATGAATTTATGGAAGTTAAGATGTAAACGAGGTTTATGGGGAAAATAAGAATAGCATAATATGATTATAATAAGGAGATGGTCATGGATGAAAAGGTGGTGTGATGAGGGAGAATATATAAAAAAGAAAGAAGTCATACTGTTTAGTTGAGTTCTTTTGTGTTTGATAGCTTGTCAATAATTTTTTTACGTATGAATGCAAACACTGTGTGTAATTGATTGATTTGTTTTAGTATGATATAAAATGAATGTAAATGTTAATAAAGCACCCCTATTCTTTTCAATAAGTGCTGTGAGATATTTTATATTCACCCGAGTTACCACCAACTCAAGGAGATGAGATCTTGGTTTAACATCTTATCCATAGAACAGTAGACTCACTATTGTAGTGTCCCTTGATTCTGTACTGCACTGCCAGCAAATGGAAAATTAATGCATTGCATTTAGTATGGTAAGGATGCCAAAATTGTTTTATAGTGGATCTGGACTCTAGTTCCTGTTGAGGCAAGCAACGCCTTGAGATACTCCTTGAGTAAGGAGCCTAGGGCCAGTTTCTGTACCCTATGGAGCAGAATGTTCATGAATACAGAGAAAAAGGGAGGCAGAACTGTTGTTTATCCCTACAACCCCTTTTCCAACCATTTCTTCTGTGGACGGGGAATATTTAGATGGTGTTAGAGAAATGCGCAGGGCAAGTGCTTTTTGGTATACAAGCAATTTATCTTAATGAGAACTGTGTAAGAAGCTTTGAGGATTATACTTTGCTAATCTGGGTGCTTTTGTTTGTACTTGATTGTGTTTGTTGAAGGATGGTATTAGTCAATATTTATCAAGAAAAGACTTTGCTGCTGCTTCACAAGTAGCAGCACATTAGAAGGAGGGGCATCGAGATACCAGAATGGTAGTTGTAGAGGTTAGGAAGCATGGAGGAAGTGAAACCATCAGGAATACACCAAATGCCAGTTTAGAACTTTTGTAGGTTGCCTCACATCACATATGGTTAGGATACTTATGTATGTATTGCTTTCTTTCTATGACAGCACCAATGGTTGTAATGATTATTTTGATGTAATATTTGATACATTATTGCTGAATAAAAAAATTCTAAACTGCAACCAGTAAATTTTGACTTCCATGTTACACTGATATATGCTTTTTAACATTATGGTGATGACAAGCTAGCATGTAATAGTTTGAAATAATTTCACAATCCATTATTGCATGCTGCCATACTTTGTTTGCATCTTTCGGCTTTTCCCAGTTAGGGGTCACCACAGTGTAACTCCGGTCCACTAATGATTGGCAGTAGATTTTTACATGCTGGCTTGCCGGGCCTAATGCACAACCTTCAACAAAGGAACGCCCATTCACGCATGTCGCCACACAGAAGACGCTCTAACTGAGAATCGAACGGGCAACGTCTAACTGTGAGGTGACAATGCTACCACAGCACCACCACCTGCCATACTAAATTAAAATAATTCCAAGTCCATCACCTCTGGAGGAAAAAAAAACATGACAGTAACTTTTCCCTTTATGACATTGTACAAGACACCCTTTCTTGTTAATGTTAATGATAAGTGATCTGGAACTGTATTGTGGCACTGCCACATATTACAATTAAGTAATGCATTATGCATCCATTACCATTATTAGAACAGATACATCTACAGTATCTGAGGGGACTACTGCACTACTAGAGTATTAACTGAGAATTAGTTAGCACATAGTAAAGTTTATTTCTGTTGGAGGATCTGTTTTGAAGTTTTGATTACTCTGCATACTACTCACAAAGGACTTCCAATGGAGCAATCTGCTGCTTGTGCATGCAAGTAAGCTGACACAAAATGACTAGAGCTGACTGGTCAATAGCTCACAGTAGGAAAAATATCAATAAAAGAATCCTATGGAGAAGAGTTTACCAATGTGGAACCATCCCTCCTACTTATATAATAAATGTTTGGTAGAAAATTCTGAGTTCTAATAAAGGCCTTTGCTTGTTGACTAACGATATACAGATATATCTACACAAAACAATTAAGGATTTTTCTTTTCTCCAAATGAATCTCAAAATAATAGAACTCAATTCCCCCTCTGATCAGATTCCTCAACAACTCACATATCTTCAAAATAAATTAAAACTGTTCCTGCTTGACACTTGGCTATGCCTCTACTATTACCCAAACTAAGTTGTTCCTAAAATACCTCCTCATATGCAGCCATACATGTGAGTGACGTTTTCTTCTCACTAATCTTTTCTGGCCTCTCTTCTTCTTATGATAAAATGCATAAAGCTCTATCTGAAATAATGTGCTGCTACTTAACTGTACTCAGTTCTGATTATGCTACTGAAAAATATAATTTGTATTTCATAAATATCTGCTTTATTCATCCTCACTTTGTATGTAACTCTACAAATGTTGCCAGAGCATTTGGTTATTATTCTCATGTAGCTTATTCTCCCTCAGCATCTGCCAAAACAGCACTTATTTGCCCAGTTGGACTTTCCTGAAAAAAGAAAATACATGCATAAATAAATAAAGAGGCCATCAGTGCTGTAGGAAAATGAAAATAAAAAACATACTCTAGGGTACACTGAAGTATTTAATGGTTAGCGCCTTAATTCCATAATGTAAATATCTATATCAGAACAATAAAACAATGAAACAGGCAGTGCATTTAAATGCTTCAGACAAAATCATATGACTATATTCAGCAAATCACAAAATAAAACAAATTAATATCAACTCTTAAGAATTTTCAATAAAATACAATGAAATATGAATGCAGTGAGTGGGCACATACTTTAAATAACATTTGCTATTGACATTTTCATTAATACCTGTGTGAAGATTGGGGAAAGATGGGTGAAGGCTGCCAGCCTAGTCAAATAGAATTTGATACATAATTCTATCATTTGTATAAATAAATGTAAAATGCAGGCTTGTGTTCTTAAATGAAAGAAAGCACTGTAAAATGCGAACTTCAAGATTGTTGCAACATTGCCATCTGCTGTAATGAAAATCAAGCCAAGCATGTCAAATGTTCTTTGAAGTTACAATTATCTAAACAAGTGGTGCCGAAGCGGCTGGCCGAACACATTCTTTCTATTGTCTTAACTTAAGGAATAATTGTTAGAGTATACATGTGAAATGTCTTTTATTATTGTAGTTTCCTGAGCAAGTGTTAGCTTGCTAAATAATGCAGTTTGTTTGCCTGGGAATTCCAGACTAAGTTTCAAAATGATGTAATGTGAATACTGGGAAAACCTAAAATTATGTAATTTGGGAGGGCCTTAGCAGAGCTGCTTGTTAGTGTTTTAAAAACCATTGTTCAGTGAGAGACTGAAAGAATTTTTGTCTTGGACCATCAACCCCAGCACTGCTTATGCTCTTTATGTATGCAAGTAGGATTATAGCACTGTGTTTTCTCTTAAGAATAGCTAAAGATTAGAAAGTATGATTAAGTGTTTTTTTTTACCTCAGACCTGTCCTACTGTATTATTTTAAGTTTCTGTGTGATCTCTGAACTCTTAGATATCTCTGTGGTGTAGTAGCATTGTCTTGTTTTTTTTTTAATTATTTATTATTAAATATTTTTAAAACCTTTACCTGTGGCTGGTTTGTGTAGAGAAGTAGACTCTAGAATACATTGCATATTTATAGAGTTCATTGTAATAGGCCACTCTAATAAGCCTTAGACTGAATAGTCACATTACCAATTGGATAATAATATTGCACAGTAATAATTGGACACCCTTTCAAGGACCTTTGGGTAGCTGGTGCTGGCAGGAATTACTACCTTATAGTCTGGGTAAAGGGGCACAGCTGGAGAATCTGTGTCAGCCTTTCCCATGAGTGTCTGTGAAGTTGTATAAATACTTATCTCAAAGTGTGTGTGGTGTGTCAGCTACCTGGGCAGGGAAATGAAGCACTGGTGGGGCAGAGAGGGTACTGGAGGTTAGCTTGCCAGCTAGGCTGAGATATGGACCCTATAGCTGTGCTAGTGGGGAGTCTTATTGGGGACCTGAAGAGCAAAGGAGTAACCAGCCCTGCACTGACTGTGATCTCTGTGTGCACGTAAGGGAAATTGTACTTTACTGTGTGTATTTGTTATCCTTTCCTCTTCTGTGAGACGACCTCCCTGGTGTTAGTGGTGAGGATTGTGGCTCCTTGATTGCTGGGCCAGGGCACGGTCGTCACAACCTGGTGGCACAAAAGATTTTAAACACAACTGCCAAAGTAATTCCTTAGCTTCTAAATAATAACAAACATCTCCACTCCTTAATGTGATAGGCACATAATCCACAACACTAAAAGACAACTTGTTGAATTTATCACAAGTTTGGCTATGTTTAGCAAGTGCATTATTATTGTATTTCTTCTTAACAGCCAAAACATGTTCTTGAATATGTTCAAAGAGTCTGCATGAAGTTTTACCTACATGAAAACTGGAACAGCTTGTGTACAAGGCAATGCAAACAACCATCTTAGAATGACAATTGAGGAATAAATGGATTAAATATTAGAGTACCTAGAATCATGGGAAGGTAGTTTTTTCTGCCTACATTTTGCTTCAAGTGTGGACTATGGTCTTTAACTTGGCAAGACAAAATAGGGAAAGGAACATAGAACATTTGTATCAACTGATGAATGTGGTTAACTGTGCACATAGATTGCATTGACATAAATGCATGCATTGGACAGGCTGTTGGATTAAAGAAAGGTCATATCTGAAAAAAACACTACTTCCTATCAAAATAGAATTGTCATGGGATGCCACTGTCTTACCTGTCATTTGCCATAAACACTGACAGGGAGCATCAAGTCATTATAGATGGTAAATGATAGGATCTGAAAAAAATAGATGTGAAAAAAAAATCTGCAAAAAATACAACTGCATATCCTATCATAATGCAATGTACATCAACTGCATTGCATTCATTAATGCATTAAATTATGAGTAGCCTCATATAGACTTTCTTCAGTTGAGGTCTGCAATTAAGTGTATTAAATCTTACTTTATCCTTTTCTTTAAATAGCTGGGCACCCTAAGATGGGGCAGAGCTGGATCCAAGTCACAGCCTTAGAATGCCATTGATTTCAAAGTACCATGTCTCACCAGGACCGACTGTCATGTGAGTACAATAAAAAATGTGGCAGGTAATCATAAAAGGTGCTTCTTAGTGAAAAAAAATCTGATTAAAATATATAGTTTATAACATTAGTAAAGAATACTTCGGGAGCCATCATATAGTTACTGCAAATAATCTGAAGCAGTCTAGAGCAGAAATCTATCAACTAATACAGCCTGGCAAGTAATTACCTATACTAACAATGTAACCACTAATGATTCCACAGCAGAACTTCATCCTTTTGACTTTAAACTTTTCCACACCCGTTTTGTTTTTGTTTTTCCTTAGGCAGCCAATAAAAAACATTTCACAACATGACATTAGCATAGCACACACCCATCACTGTTAGAGGTAAGGAAAGGTCTTTGCATTAAACCTGTCCTGATTAATGTTGATGATATACTGGCTTAAAACTTATCCAGGATTTTGACATACTTACCTACAATGTCCATCTTTCCATCATTCTCAGAAATTGACATTTCAGTGTCAATTAAACTGTGGTTTACCAGATAAACTGACAGAATATGCACCTCCTCCATTCTCAAGGTCAGTTTGTTGTTCCATGGAGTTCTGTAGTTAGCATTTTTTTGGCTTACTTAAATATGTGAACATGCTGTTGTTATACCCAGAATAATTAAATATGCAGAACTAAACTATCTGGATTTGTAAACATTTTTGGAACTGAAACTGATCACACTATTCATAGTGAATTTGTGCCATGTACCAGGGCTTGTATGCCATGGAATGACGTGGAAAAGCTCATTGTGATTCATAAAGTTGCTGTATACTGGGACAAGACCCTGTCTGCAGCTTTGCTTCATAAGACAGTAGTAGCCCTTAAAGCAGCAGTTTCCCCATAACTGCACAGAACTGATAACAAGTGTACCACCAATATACACTTTACTTCTAACAGAGTAAAGTATGGGAGCACAACTGCATGAAAAAATCAATGGTGCATCATTTGTGATTATAGCAATCTCCCTCCCCTGCAATCATGATTCTCACCTGGCAGGACTTAGAAACATAAGACCACTACAAAACAGGAAAATGCCTATCATCAACAATTTCAACAGAGTCTGCTGTGGTGCAGGCAAACCTGCTACCACAAACAAACTTTCCAGCCCCTAAGCTGTGATGTTAGCAAGCTCCTGCCAGTGGGAGCTTGCACATGCTTAGACTCCATTATTACCATAGTATGGAAATGAACTCCAATACATTCTCATAACTAATGACTATGATTTCTTTATGAATTAGTCAGGCATGACTGACTACAGCTCAAAATTGTAAGGCAAAATGTTAGATACAACATTGCATATCATGTAGCTTGTAGCAACTTGATAAGGCATAATCTGTCATGATAAGCTGTCTTACATTGCTCCACTCCTGAGCACAGAGGCATCCAGTATGCAGTGGTGTACTATGTGCACCTGTGCACCATTCATGAAACTATCATGGGTGTTTTATGCCTCTACAAACTGCCACAATTTAAGTATATGAATAGATGTAGTTCACAGTGGTATATTGGACATAATGTGCAAAATGCCTCTCCACACCTATGCCCTGTATCCGTATCCATTAATAGTATGGTTCCTCCACATACACTTACTCTAATAGGAGTCTTTTATTTAGAGATGATAATTAGTTTCAAAGCTTCGTGGCTAATCACTGAAAAAGAACTTAAGGCTGCAACATCAAGGTAGCTGTTAATAAAACTAACCAATATTTTGCTAAACTATAACTGGAGGTCTTCCTGATTAACAACATGTAGGTTACACCAGTAACTACTTATTTTTAATTTTTTATTCTTCTGTGTAGCACATCTTCTCGTACTTACTGCCTATCACCTTTCACCAAACAGAACAATCCTGCAATCAGTGTATTAATTTTGCCTCTTGCATACCTATATCTCTGTGTGTCAATTCTGAATATCAGTTGTCAGGAACTCTCACGCCTACTTGCAAGATTCTGTATGCTTAGCTTAACACTCGTATTATTACATTTCTTGAAATACTTACTCTTGAAATGAGTCCATAAAAGGCACAGTCTGTCCTAGAACCTCTTTTCACTATTGCTTATTTAGGGAAAGTGATAGTTTCTGCTAATCAAAATGGAGATTTTACAAGCCATCATTTTTTGAACACAGAAGACAGATTAAATGCTTATCAATAGCACTTTTGGCAAAGCAATAATATAACAACAAAAATCTTGTTCAGGATGCACACAAGTACATTCATTGGGCCAATAAATAAATCTTGCTAGATGCATTCAGAAAAAGACAATTTTATGTGACTAATACTAAACATGGATGCATGTTTTATGCTATGCAGTATATGAACTCTATAATGGTTGTATATTACTGGTAATCTCTACAAAAGATGCCAAAGAATTAATGTGACCACAAAATAGTCACTGTAGATTTCCTGACAAAATCAAAATAATGAGTCACTTTTTAGGAGGGCAGTGATGATATATCAGACAAGTGTGTATACTGCACTGTGTGATAGTTTGTCCAGTTTAAGCTTTCCATTCTATGATTGTTTGAAGTGAGAAAGTGTTTTGCATATTTTAGGTTATATAATACTGCAAATGCAGAAATAGACTAGAATAAAGTCTTTAAATTATGAACACAGATTACTGTTTTATTGAAAAAGAAAAATGCATTGTGAAAATGACATGATTCAAATGGATGCTATTTAGTCGTTATATGCCCTTAAATAATTGCCTATTGAATTTTACCAAGAATATCTATGACCCAGATGGGATGCAGATATATTGTTTGCCTTATTTGCAACCATCTGCTCCATCCCAGGAGAAATTATTCTAGACAAATAAATAAATCATGTGGATTAATTGTCTTCTTTAATATTACAGTAGATTTCTCATCTTAAAGAGGAATCAAAGTGAAGAATGCAGATCTTAGTTTCATATTTATGAGAAACTGATTTGTGACCTTGTATAACCCAAAACAATTTAAGCTGACAATACATACATTTTCAGCTTGGTGTTGTTAACTTAGTTTTTCACCACAGACTTATGGAAGTATACCTGTACAACCACATTTTAAAAGTATTTAATCACAATAGACATTAGAAAAATATGAACCCCCTGTGGATGACTACAGTGTACATTACAGCTGATCCTTCAGGATATATTATTTTATCCTACAGTACTTTCTTTCATTTATCATGTTAATAATTAAAGATACTTATTAACATTAATTAAAGTAATTAAATTCTGCTTTCTTCTCTTGATATATGACTACTAATATAATACAGTGTGTTAACTTCATAGTGATTTTGTAGTATTTCCTCTGATATTCAAAGAAATATTTAAGACAAAAATAAAGCATTTTTTAATAAAGCAAAGGTCACATTAAAATAAATGAAACAATACTGAACAACTACTTACCAGTGCTGGATATGCCATATGTTAAATTTGTACAAATAGACATCTATTCTGTGATGCTAATAAGAAGGCAAAGAAATTACAGTTGTGTAAGAAAACTCATCATATAACAGTAGATCCTCAAATGATCACTGCTTCAGTAGCCTAAACCATATGGATTATATCTTGCTAAAGGTATAATAGACATCCAGCTTCCAAAGCTTCACATGCCCAAATCATTAGTCAGATCCGGGCAAGTTGATTAAAGTCAGGTTTGGGCATCAAGCCCTTCAGAGCTTTAGTGCCAAGAGAGAGAGGGAGGATAAAGCCTTGAGAAGGACATTGTAAATAAAATAATACTAATTGCCCACACCCTGTTTTTATATGGGTCTATATTATAATCTCGACTGTCTAAAAGTTCGAATGCATAAAGATCGGACTTTATGCATCGAACTCTTAAACAATCAAAAAAAACTAACAAGTGTAGGTAGGGGGGAAAGCCCCCCTGAGCCGCCCACTCCTCCCACTACTTAAATAGAACAACTCCGAGAATGCACTACATTGAAGTAAATGGAAATCTCCCCCTACAGAGATTTTCCGTTTAAACATTCGATGTAGTGTGCTTTCGGTAAGCTTGTGTCGGCAATATCATATTCGATATTGTCAGACTTCGAGATTATAATATAGACCCCTTTTATATGTCTTACTTTTGCATGAGTCTTGATTCAGTTATCCAGAGTGCCTCATTGTTTAGTGATGACACCAGAGAGTCTGAGAGATTTTGTTTGCATCTGAAGCTCTCCCTGGCAAGAAAAACAAAATTAAGTGTTATTTTGCAATTGGATTACTTTACTAGTTATCATTTTTTCTACAGTTGCTTAGAGTTTTAAGTTGCATTTTTCACTGATGTAATGGCTGCTGTTCTGCATTTGTAGTACTCTAAGTACACTATAGTTATTGTTTTCATTGCTTTTAGGTATCGATGTTTGTAGTTCCCCAACACTTGAGCTCCAAACCAGTCATTTTACACTAAAAGGGTTAAAGTATTCACTCTTGTGGCAGGAGAGAGCTGAGCTCACCTACCTGAGCTGGGAATTGCTGGTGGAATGATTATTGTGTGCTTACCTGATCGACCTAGGGACATACCTAATTTAAAACTTTTTTTCCTCCTTCTATATAAAGCTCATGTTTGCTTCATCCAGTGGTAGATTAGTGGTGCCCTGTATATATGCAATCACTAGAAGTTGCACTTTACCTATGAAAACTTCCTCTGAAATTTTCCATAGTCCTGCACTACTGAAGGCTCAACTAATCTGCATGCTGAGTAGCACTGCCACATTTAGTTAAGTCTAGATTACATTATTACATTATTATAGCAACCATCACTACTGCTGCACAAAGAGCAACAGGTTTGCATACCAGGCAACATCGCTGGATGGGTTAGCTATAGGTAACACTAAGTAAGCACCCATTCCTACTCAAATTGTATTCTTTTCCCTTGTAAAGCACATATTAAGGACCTACAACCATGGATAGGCACTTTCTTGCTATCTCTGCAACTAGATTGCTCGACATCGGCATCCTGAGGCAATGTATCCATTGTCTTATGTACACCGACAACCACGTAATTCTAAAACAGATTAATACAGTATGTGAGAGATGTAGTTATACAATGTCACTGGAGGATAGACTCTCACATAAAACACAAAAAAATGCCAAACAGGTCGTCAGTGACACACACACACACACACACACACACACACACACACACACACACACACACACACACACGCACCACTCACCGCACTAACAAATGACCAGAAACATAGACCTGCGTATGTGAAGGTGCTCACATGTAACTTACCCAAACCTCAAAGGCATCTCAGATGCAGTCTTCAGAAATTATGCATGCATGCAAACAAAACACTTCCCCCATAACACATAAAACCACAGCTCATTGTGTCTTAGCTACCAAGCCCATAAGGCTCAACATCACACAACCCAATATTTTGGTCATAGGAGACTACATTGTAAGACACACTGATGTCCCTCTCACCATGCTGGATAAGGAGAAGCTTACAGTTACTTGACTGTCAGGGGCCAGGATTTGCCAGATCATGCAAGTACTCAGGTCACTAAACCCCAAGTACCAGTATGACTCAGCGATAGTCCATGTGGGCATAAATGACCTGAGATGTACCACCCAGGACTACATGAAAAGAGACAAGATTGAGCTCTCTAAATGTGTCACAGCCAAGTATGAGCCTAGCATTTAACTGTCCACAAGGATGAAGCCAAAATGCCAACAGAAATTTATTGACTTTAATAATTAGCTTAGCTACTAGTGTCATTCCATAGGAGTCCAATACTTGTTAGCCTATGAGGACATGATTGACAAACAATGCTGCTTTACCAGGAATGGTATTCACCTGTCAACACTGGGCTTTTGGATATTGACCAAAACATTATCCACCCCTATAGTGCCTTTTTAGGTATTTGCAAATAGACAAACCTTCCAACATAACAAAATCTTCTCAGAATAAGTTAAAAGTATTACTGCTCAATGCTAGGAGTCTCAACAAGAAACTACATTCCCTGGAAGCACACCTCACCATGGAGAATGCTGACATCTGTGCAGTTCCTGAAACATGGTTCAAAACCATGGAAAGCACCCCAGCTGATAATGGTTGCAATGCCTTTCACACATTCTGATCACCTGCTGCACATGAAAGGACAAAATGGGAAGGTGTATCCATCTACACAATGGATAAGCACACCTTAAGACTGGTCAAACAAAATGACATGCTTTAGCTTCTCCATGTTCAATTAACCATAAGAAAAATCCATTACCATATCCTTGCTAGTGACAGGTCCCCCATCATGAACCAGAAAACCCATACATCATACCTGAATTTACTAGAATCACTTCTGTTCAGTCTCATACCATTCTCATGGGAGATTTCAACTACCCCTCCATTAACTACGAAGCATACATGACCACTAACATGCGGGCTTAAAGATTTCTAGACTTTGTTAATGCAAATGCCCTGAAGCAGCAAGTCTACACTCCCATTGGGGTACATATATCTTAGACCTGGTAGTCAAAAATATGGGAAAACAATGCAACCCCCCCACACACACACACACATACACACACACACACACACACACACACACACACACACACACACACACACACACACACACACACACACACACACACACACACACATAGTGTGATGTCCTCATTGGTTAGATCAGATCACAAAGTGGTCTCCCTTGAAATAAGTATAAAACTAGTACCCCCACCTAACCCCAAAACCTTTAATAACTTTTGTAAGGCAAACTACCTCCTATTGAGTGATTGCATACCTAGTTTCCAAGATTCCCCAAACTTATTAAACACAGAAGCCTATACAGAGGTGTACACATAAGCCCTGTATGACTGTATAAACAATTGCATAGAAGCAGTAGTACCAGACCAAAATAAGCACAGGACAAAACTCAAAAACAGGCCAACCTGTTGGACCCCTGCTATAAATAGGTTGTACAGCAAAAGAAAGAAAATCCTGTCTAGAAGTAAAAGAGAATGTGCACAACAGAGCACAATCTCCCTCATCAATGTAAACAAGAAATCTATGGACAAATCAAGTCGGCAAAAGCAATTTTGGGGGCACAAATAGCCTCCCAAGCTAAGGATAACCATAAGGCATTTTCAGTTATGTCCAAAGTCTTAAAGGAAACACCCAACAATGTGTAAAATTAGTTGTAGACAGCATCACCAGTACTCAGCAAGAAGATATAGCAAATTTGATAGTCAATAAATTCAGCTCAAATTTCATCTCCCCATCAGCTCTGGTTACCCCCACAGGAAATACTCTCCACCATTCAACCAACCAATGAACATGTCACTACTGCATTTTCTAAAGCTAAAAACACAGCTTTTATGGGTCCCAAGAATATCTCAGGATGCCTCTTAAATACCCTGAAACGGTACGTATCAGGCCCACTAGGAGCTCTTTTTAACCACAGCCTCCAGACTGTCTTTGTCCCTGTGGAGTAGAAGACAGCACCTGTAATCCCTCTGCATAAAGGGGGACCATCAAGAGACCCAGGAAATTACATACCCATAAGTTTGATTAGTCTTATATGCAAGGTCATGGAAAAAATAATCATGTGATAAATAATATCATAGGAAACCTCCAATTACTGGACCCAACCCACTTTGGCTTTGTCAAGAGCAGGTCATGCCTGCTCAATCTGGTGGGCTTCTTTGAAAAAGCTTCAATGGCCAAGGATGAGGGTAAAACAGTGCATACTCCCTACCCTGACCTGGCTTAGGCATTTCACACAATTCTCCACTCAGGTATGATAGATAAACTCAAAAAAACTGGGCGTAAATTCCTACATCATTACATGGATAGACAATTGGCACCTAGATAGGGCACATAATGTTAAAGTAGGTGAGTATGGATTCAACAAGAGGCCACTTACTAGTGGTATGCCACAGGGTACAGTGCTGGCACTTCTCCTATTTGGAATAAACTTCTCTGAAATCAAGACTAATGTAGAAGGCCTTTGGTTGACTGCATTTGCAGATAACTAAGTCTGCAAATTGTGATCAATTATTAAATCCCCCCGTGATGTAGTTATCCTTCAGAAGTGTTTTTCTCAGACAAATGATTGGTGCCAGAGCCATGACCTAAAACTAAATGCAAAACAATGCATAATCATACCCTTTGGGAAGTCAAATACCCTTGCAAATTACAACTTTAAAAGCATACCCCTAAATGTGGACTCAGAGTTGAGAAATATAGGGACACAGCTAGATAGTAGCATGAACACTGACTACCATGTGTCCAAAGAGTTGAGGAAATCCTATGTGCCGCAGCTTATAAGTAAAGGCATCCATTTCCAAGGAAGTCATAGTCCTACTGCACTTGGCCATCATCAGACCAGTAATCAAGTAAAATGCACCTTTTAGCTTGTACTTAACCAAGCACTTGCAAACAGCTGGAGTGGCCTCACAGGTTCCTTACCAAAAAAAAAAAGAAAAAAGAAAATGCAGGCTGTAAACATGTCCTGTGTGGATAGACTAAAAGCTCTATCCCTTTACTCTGCCTCCTACCAACTATTAAGATTGACCTATGCCTAACCTACAAGACTCTCACAAATCCAGCCCTGTTAGAACTTATACACATTCAAAAGACAAACCGCACAAGGGTCACCTAATCTAGGGATCTAAACCTGGTCTGTGATATGCACAAAATATGCTGGATAGACAGATATATGTCTCCGGGATTACCCATTCTCTGGAACAGGTTTCCTATTCACATAAAGCAGAGCTCTTCTCTCTCTTCAAGCACAGTTTGGATCAATGGATGGGGAACCATAAATTCACTCCTGGGTTAGCACCCATATCCTTTATGGACAGGGGCAGTCTGTAAAATACTTAAAGGCATAGGCACAAACATAAGCCATCTTTTTAGCCCTTTTGGATCGAACATTGGGTAAAATTCAGGATATAATAGATAGGCTTGTAAGGGCTCTTAAGCCCTTAGCCTAGTAATCTCCTACGATCCTTTGATCTTATAAACTCTAGTATAAAAAAAAATAATAATCAAAAATTAGGAGAATGGAAGGAGTAAGGTATCAGCTGCTGCAGCAATGATCATTCAAGCATTTACTGTTCTGGTAAGTTTACTTTTACATCTTTACAATTTTCTTCATATGGACCACTGCTGTAGTAGCCTAGGCTATATAGCTAGAGTACCATAGCTTAACATGACTGGCAGGAGAAAGGATAAGGATTTAAAAGCCACTAGAGGATGGTCTAAATGAAGATTGTATTGGACCTGGGAAAGGAATCTAGCTTATACTGCTTCATAAAAGTATGCACAGATGTCCAAGTTTCTGCTTCTAGAATATGTCTAGAATCCACTCTTTTACAAAAAAAAAAAACACAGATAAAGCCAGGGTCCTAGTAAAATTAGTCTTCAACCTGTCTGGAATTGTTTTGTTGTGACTTGTATAAAAAAATGTAACGCCATGAGAGAATCCTTAGGAAATTATGTGGTTTGATACAGTTGTTCTTTTTTCTTATTTTCACATAAAATGAACAACTGTTCAGCAGTTCTGATAGATTTTGCTCTGATAGGAAGGAACTCAGTTGTCTGTGGAGTACTCTTTCTCCTAATTTTTGGGTACTGAACAGAATTCAGGGAGATGGATATCTTGGCTTAAGGTAAACTAGAACACCATTTTATGTATAAATAAAAGACAAGTTTTTAAGGAAACCCTGTCTTTGCTAAATGTGAGATAAGCCTGACCAAACATGAGAATCTGTGGGGGTTATCTGTAAAGACTTGTAAGTCCTGGGGATAACAGATGATTGAGATAGTTGGGAGCATTTATAGAAGCTAACATCTCTTTTATATTTATCTGTTTTGGTCTGTATTTTATTTTCCAAAGACCCTGCACTTTTATACTGTATTTTTATTCCCATAGGCACTGCTCCCTAAAAAAAGTCTGAGGTATCAGTACTGATTAACTGTGCTGGAGTAGGAAGAGATAATGGAATACCTAGATTCAGAGAAATTTGGTGTCTCCTCCACAAAATGTCCTTCATCACAAAACCCTTAAACTGGAATCTTAAATGGCAGGGGATGTTGAACCTGGGACCACAAAGAAATCACATAGAATTGGATTTGTTTCATGTGGAGTCTTGCAAGCTGTATCATGAATAACATAGATGCCGTGAAATCCAAAATTGTGAGGAATTTCTTGCTGACTTGGTAGTCTGAGTGGAAAAATCCAGGAATACATTTAAATACAGATCTATTTTTTCCTGTGGAGGAAAAGATCTTTGATGTGAGGTGCCTAAGAGACACCCCAGGAAAACAATCCTGTGAGAAAAAAATAGATAAGACATCAGTATGTTCTTTTGGAATCCCAGCCTTTGTAGTGCATACCTTACTGAAGTGAGAGATTCCTGACATTTTGAAAAGGACTCTGCAAGGATAAGCGAGCCATTAGATAAGAAAAAATTTAATATTTTGCAGTCTGCATTAGGCTAGCAGAAGAGCTGGACATTTTGTAAATACCCTTGGAATAGTAGATAGAACAACAGGTAATGTACAATACTGATAATGTGATCCTGACACAGAAAACCTTAAGAAATATCTGAAAGCAGGATCTTCACGAATGGATCACAGAAAACCTTAAGAAATATCTGAAAGCAAGATCTTCAGGAATGTGATGATATGCATCTTTTAAATCTAAAGTCATTACAAAATACAAATGCAAAATAATGGCAACAAATAGCGAGAACATTCTGAAGTTTGGTACTGCCAAGAAAATATTCAGAAATGAAAGATCTAGAACTGATCTCCAAGAATTTTCTTTCTTTGGCACCAGAACCATCCGGCAATAGAATCTCTCTCCTTACTGAGGAGGAGGGACAGCTTCTATCACCCCTAAGGGAGCGTATGTTGAATGACAGGAGGGAAAAGAAGAGTATGGTCTGACAGGTGAGGCAGAATTACTCATAAAGTTGGGAGAGACTCACAATGCCATTTGTAACCTAACTGGAATAATCTCAGAACCCATCTGTCTGAAATTATCTGTTACCAAAGGGAGTTATGGAGGTTCAGACTTTCTGGAGACTGCCAAGGTGGGAGGGGGGAGGAAGTCCTTCATATAGTCATTCAGACTTACTACATACACTCTCCTTTGTTTTGGGAGGTTCCTGAGATATTTTTCAAACCTCCCTGCTATTGTTTTTTTTTAAACATTTGTTTACCAGCAGCTTGCTGGGACCATACCTGTCAAGTGTACCTCATTATGAGGAACGTACCTCATTTGGGGTCTTAAAAAGTTCATGTTCCTCTAAGTTTCTTAAAGTTTCACATTGAAAGAGTCTTTCACAAATTCAGTGTTAGGACTTTTTTAAGTGAAATCCATGGTAAATATAATTGAATCATATTAATTCATTAAAGGATGATCTTTATAAGTAAAACCACCATATTTTAACCACCCTATGTCCTTCCTAGTTGAAGTTGTTAGTAAGCCATTAGTATGTGTTCTACATTTTGCCCATTTGTTCCACATTATGAAGGCGAGTTTTCCTCATTTTGGAGCTGGAAGGTTGAGAGCTATGGCTGGGACAGTTTATTTTGCTTTTTTATGGAAGGTTGTAGAGGGAGCATTGAATGCTTTGACAAACTTGAAGAAGGAGGGCTGAAAATATGAGAGTTCCTTTGAATCAGTTTTCCTCTTTCATTACAGTTTTTAATGACCTCAGCAGCAGTAGGTCCAAAAGCTATGTCCATATCTAAGGGAGAATTCTAGATTTCCTTTCTAACATCTTCTGAGAGGATTTGAGAATGCAGGCAGGCAAATCTCTTCAAGTCAGTCCCAGTGGCAGCAGCCCTGGAAGATGCATCAATAGAATCATATTAACAGCTCAAACAGGGAGTAGTCACTTGAGACGCAGAAGCAGATTTCTTCTCAAAAGGTGGAATATATGGCAAAATATTTCTTGTGTTCTCACAAGAGGCAAGCATACACTTCAACATATGACAGATGAAAATTCTAAAAACAAGTGTTGCAGAAGAATACACTTTCCCCAACTCTGTCAAGAGATTTCCCATCCTTGTCAGAAGGATAGGAAGTAGTGTTATCCAAATGTTTAACTACAGCTGGGATTACTAAAACAATAGCTGCTGGGTCTCATCTGGGATGATTGTATAAAAAACAAAAGACTGAGGAATTTTACATAGTCTACCTGCTTTCTTAGCGGCAGCCTGGTTGGCTGTCAGAGAGGTTACATGCTGGGACAATAACACCCTCCAAATCAGCCAGAACAGAAGGAACAGGAGTAGGTTCTGGAAATTCTAGTTGTAAAAAATCTAAATATTTCTTGAGGGACTGAGAATCATCATTGTTTTCCCACTGAAAATAAAATGATTCATTCTGGAAATATTTTCAGAGAAATGTAGTCCTATAAAAGAACTGTCCAATCTCACACTTTCCTAAGAATCTGAATTAGAAATCCATGGAGGCAAGACATAATCTGTCCCTTCACAATAATTCTGAAGTTCAAACTCTTGGACTATTTTTTAGAAAATGAAGAATATTTTTCCTTTTACCAGAAACAGCCATACAGGAAGGGTCAAGAGCCTGAGCTAAACCATGAGCTAAGTCCAATAAATTACAAATGGTCTGAGTAACTGAGACAGGAGAAGGCATATGTTTAAGTTTATGTTTCTTTTGTCAATAATTTCAGAAGAAATTGACCCACTTTTGCCAGAAAAACCTTTCTACTGATGGGCACAGCATTTTTGCTAGGCAGAATAGCATTCTCTGTCCATTCACCAAGGACTCACAAGACTGGCTCTCCCTTTTTCACCATGGGCAATCTAACAGCTTCAGTGGACATATCTAGTCCTCAATCCATGGTTGCTTTTGGGACTTTATCAGAGAAACCAAGGGGAAAAGATAAGTGGTTTGAGGAACCAGTTTTGGCCAACGTAGAGTCACCCACCTATGGTAGAGGCATTTTATCATCCTGCTGTGGTGACAAAGGCTGTTTAACAATTCTCTTCTTTTTGTGGCTGATAGAAGGATGAATAAAGCAACTGTTAGCTTGTTCCATTGTTAATCCAAAAAAGATGACCTAATCCCCAGGTAGTTTATGGGGGGAAAAGTAAAAAGATAACAGGTAATTTATGGGAAAAAACTTGTTTTGCATTAAAAGACAGTCCAAAAGTGCCTTAGTTACTTACTCCCGACTTCAAAAGTAAAATAACATAGCATTTAGTTTAAAATTAGTTTTAACAACTTTTTACTATAAAAGCAAAAGTGATCAAATGTCATTAAAATATTTTTTCTTGCTTAATTGTTAAAGTTTAACTGAAAAAGTAAGACTTTTGTCAGAAAAAGTAAAATGGAAGGTTTTTTTTTTCTCCAAAGGGAATATAGATACCCAGCAGTGGAACAGTGTTAGCCGATTGTCAATCCTTGAAAACTCTGAGAGGAACACACTCTTTGATGGCAGGAAAGATCTGAAGTGCTTGGAAATCAAACCTGGCTTTTTTTTCAGCTCAGCTTGAGGTAAATCCTTAGACATTTAGAAGGTGCCCTGAAACTTTAGAAGATGAATGTCCCTTACATCCTTAGCAGGCTATAACCCATAGAGTTTAGGATATTGCAGCAGTGATCCATATTAAGGACATTTTCCAGATGTAGAAGGTTGCGCTTTCTTAGAAGTTAAGTTAATACTCATAACTTTATAACTCCTTTACCTATTTTCTAATTGCCACATGCTTAATGTACCTTACATTGGCAATTCTCAAACTAAAGTTTACATAATATAGATGAGTGAGAAAGTCTTATATGGTTTCCATTATTTGCAACTATCATGACTGGCTGCACCTGGCTAGAAAAAAAAAAAAAAAAAAAAAAAAGAACAAGCATGTCATAATAGTTCAATGGCAAATAGCCATAGAGGACATATAAGAAAAAATGAAAGAAAATCCTTTTCTTCCCCGGAAGATATCAGGGTTACTAATGGGATAAAGTTCATTAATGAAAGCAAAGGTCAGAGATAGTCAATAAAAATGTGGAAAAAAATGTCAAAATTAACATGAAAATAATGAGAACAAGATAAAATGTGTTACAAATTTCTTCATTTAAAAAATGTCAGCACTAATGATTTTATGGCCAATATTTTGATAATTATGGAAGGAAAAGAAATGTGGCATACAAGAGAATGGAACCATGACTGAACAATATTGAGCAACCAGATTCATTGACAAGCAATGCACTGCATACCACAGGCAGGGCAAAAGTCAGCTCATCTGTCTGGAGGACTCAAAATCAAATAGCTGATTAAAAATTGTGGCTCAGGTAGAACAGAAATAATACACATGTATACACATACACACATATGTGTGTATATATATATATATATATATATATATATATATATATATATATATTAAAAGAAAATTGATACAGACATATGTCGGAGGTGGTACAAATATATAAGGAAAAGGCAATTGCAGTGAAAATGAAGTATTTTGCAAAGCAGGGTCAGGAAATACAGCAACATTTATATTTAGTTGCTGAATATGATCAGGAATGGCTGGATTCTTCTTCTTCTTCTTCTTTCGGCTTTTTCCCAGTTAGGGGTCGCCACAGCGGATCACCTTGTCCGCACATTGAATGGCAGTGGAGTTTTACGGTGTCGAGTTGCCAGCCCGGCGCCCAACCTTCCACAGAAGAGTGTCCAATCCACCTGCAGCATGTCTTTGAGATGTGGGAGGAAACCGGAGCACCCGGAGGAAACCCACGCGACCACAGGGAGGACATGCAGACTCCGCACAGAAGGCACCCCAGCCGAGGATCGAACCGGAGAACCTCTTGCTGTGAGGCAGCAATGCTAACCACTGCACCACTGTGGCCGCCCATCAGGAATGGCTGGATAATGAAGTTAAATGTAAGAAAGGTTGCTTATTAATTATACATAATGTAATTATACATAACGTATAACAAGGTATTGAGGGAAAAAAGAAAACTGGAGGGAAGAAGTAGTGTATTATTTTGAAAACGAGTAGGTACCAGTTGGGAGCATGGAGGGAGCATAGCCAAGTTTGTGAGAGGCATTCTTTCAGAAGAAGATTAAAACTAGACTGCTTTGAGGTGTGCTTTATGTAGAATGGAATGCAGGTCAATAATTTTGAAACATAGCTAAAATAAAGTAAATCACCAGCAGAGTTTTCTTGATTTTATGATCATAAGGCGTGACTGAGAACTGGATCTTAGTTGACTAGTTGCTAAGCAGTTTGATAGAGTATTTTGGGGGGTTAGGAGTAGGGTTATGGTTACCACATATTGTGCAGAACACTGTTCCTAACAGTGCCACTACATAAGGCAGAGAAAGATACACAAATGCATGCTTCAAGCGAACCACTAACCAAATACAAGACACATATCTCTCTCTCTCTCTCTCTCTCTCTCTGTAGCCCTTACTCTATTCTTAAACTGCAAATACTCTCTACATATACTGTATACTAAATATCAGTGCCGACACTTTCATAAAAACACAAGTTTTAACACTGCAACCCAATCACAATTGAATACATTATAGGTTCATGGGTTCATAAGTGTTTACTAGGCTAATGACCACAAGGGCCTTTTTAAGCCTAGCCATGCATCCCAAATCTCTGACAAGTTCTGATACCCTTGGTAAGTATAAGCAGGGCTTAGATAAAAAAAAAACATTTATGATTCTACTACTTGAAAAGACCTTTACTTGACGAATATTGGCACATGCAAAACACACACACACACACACACACACACACACACACACACACACACACACACACACACACACACACACGCACGAATAAAACTTTTGATATATGCAAAATGCAACCAAACCAGTGGTAACCATATAGATATACAGATATTAATATGTTTTTTTTTTTCCAAGAAGTTAATGGTTGTTTTCTCCTAGTAATAGAAAGAAACTTATTCTATAATCTTGAAAGGTGATTCAAAAGGAATCTGTTATTTTTTTATATTACTGTATTTTTGTTATAAGGATTCATGATATGGTGTTATCAGGCATTACACTGCAGAGCAGAGACAGGTCAAATCTAAATAATCAATACGAAGCAACATAATAACATTCTAAAATGTTTAGATTAAAGGGCTAGACACAAAAGTATGCCAGAGTTATCATGTAAATCCTTGCTCAACTTGGCGAGTAAATGCTTGAAAAGTGTGACGAAAACTTTGAAGTGTGTCTGCTTAAAGTTGCATATGTTTAGGTATGTTACGGCCCTCATGAACATTTGTCTAATATGGTTCTTATGTTCCTATGTTCAAGTTTTCCAAACTTGTTTATTTTTTTCTGGTAAGGAATCATTGTAACATGTAGAAGATGACCAGGTATCCTTCTAAATGGGTGAAGCTGTTGCTGCCCCCCCCCCCCCCCCCCCACACACACACACAAACACACACTTCTGTTCCCATTGGCTAATTGCTGTCGGCTTGCAGTAGTGGCTATATTCCATCTGACTGATACCAACTCAGTCAAAATCCCGTGCTAATCTTTTCACTTGTTGCATGATGTAACATTTTCACTGATCCAGGCCACAATGTTTGCAAAGCTCTTTTGCAGTGTCAGTTGCCTGTTTATATTTACATTCCTCACTGTGACTGTTTACTTACTTGGTTTGTGAATGCTGTTCTTACAGAAAAAAAAAAAAAAAACACTTACCTGAAGAGTACATGAATAAAAGACAACTGTTTGCTTCTATACTGGCTTCTTCTTGTCTTACTTTCTACTTATATTTCAAAATGACTAACTGCCTTGGGGTGGTTGGCTGAAAAAATGCCAGAATTGTAAAATGTATGCAAACAATTAGTGTAAAGCAATGGTTCTAATAACCTACCTGGCAAGCAGCAGAGAAGAGTGTTGACCTTTACTTACATAACTTGCATAGCTTCATTCATTTTATAAAATATGAATGCTACCAATGGAATTTTTGTTAATGAAATCATTAAATTATTAGAAGTGCAATAAAGGTATAACATGTAGGAAGTTAAACATTTGAAGATTATGTAGTTTGAAGTCCAAGAAGACACTGCAGACAGGAAAATACTCTTTTTTGTAATGTCTACAAAAAGTAAAAACTAGTAGTTAACTTGGATTAAAAAATAGCACCTTTGGCTATTTTCTATCAAAAGTATTACAGACTCTAACACCCATTCAAGTACAGGCTGTCTTAAAAAAAATATCCTAGACTGTAGTCCTCAGCAAGACCTCAAGCATTGTTCTAAACTCCAGATATTCCTTGCAAGTATAATTTAACATGTGACCTCTACTGCCCCCAGACCAATCTTTTTTTTTGTCATTAAAGAATTAAATTCTTTGCTAAAATCAGGAGTCACCAACCCATCTTCATTACATAGCATCTCTTTTAGCCCATGGAAGTCCCTGTCTCTCTCAAGAGACCACACACCTTAATAGGAGCTTCCCCTTTGTGACATCTGCCAAAGGAGAGACAAAGTTCACAAAAGCATGTTTTAATTTTCTGCGGTAGCCGGTTAGTCCAATGACAGCCTGTAATGACCTCTTAATGGATGGAATAAGCTATTTTTATGGCCTCGTTTTTCTAACTTTTTATTGTAACTCTCCCTATAAAATAGTTTAAGTATTTCAGTTCTACTACACCCAATTTACTATTCTTAACATTTCCAGTCAAGCCAGCCTTTTTATGAATTCCAACACAACCTGCATTTTAGTAAGTGAGCCACCCTGTACTCTGAATGAGTGATCGTGTTGTCCAGGTATTCTGCAGCATATCAAAGTGAGTTAGCAATATTTTATCTACTAGACTCTGAAAGGCGTACTGAAACAGACTGCCAGGATTAAAAAGGCTGTCTTTTATTTGATCCAGGAAGAGATGTATGCTAATATCTCTTCATCAGGTCTAGTATTGCCAACTATTTGGACTTCCGTAGTTTCTTTATCAACTCATGAGCTCTGGGCATGGGAATACTATAAGACTTTGATGATGCTACTCGGTCTTCTAAAGTAATTACAGAAGTTAAATCATCATTCTGGTTTAGGAACTACTAACACTATTGGGTTACCACATTCATTTTATGAGTCTTAGATCACTCCAAGCATGAGAGTCATCTGAACATCTTCTCTTACTAGTTGCTGCTTTTAAGACTCTGGTACTCTATAAGGTTTTAGTCTAACCTTCATTTCAGGTGATGTCTCTATGTTATATTGTATCAGCATAGATTTTCCTGGTAACATTTAATAAAAAAGTTGTCATTCCCTATTTTTATGCTTTTGGAATGTTTTATTCTAACTGCACCCCATGCTGATATTCTCTTTTCTCCTGTAGAAACTTAAACTCTTCTTTCCATGTCTCCAGTAAATTTATACAATTGATTTGCTCCATGATTTTTTTTTGTGGCTGTCAATTTGTATATATTTCACTGTATTTATTCACAGGTAGTTATTAAACTTTCAGCCCAGGGGACCATTGAGAAGCATAGTCCAAACTACTAGTCACCCCATGCATTGTCTGGTTAATTGACTTGCTCAAGGTCACACAGCAGACAAATGAAGACTTAGGGAACCAAACCCTGTATAACAAAAATTACAGATTACAGCCTTAACCCTCTGCATCAACTGCCACTTTTTATTTTCTATAAAGAGTACTAGCATTAATGCCTGATCAACTAGTTTAAATTCTTTAGGTTGAGCATGTTTAATATAAACCTGCCATTGCATCCCCTGAGCTCTCTGTGTGTACTCCTTTATTATTGACATCACAAGCTTTGGTCGACCATGCTAAGCAAATAATGTCTTCCTTTCTTCCTATTTGTCCTTATCAAACAGTTGCTGGGATGCCTACTATTCAGAACTTCAAATGGAGTAAACCCAGTTTAAGCTTCTGACACATTTTTTATATGAAGCAGTGAATAGGTGCCAGTTTTTATCTTGTGTATGAATAGCCTTTTGTGTCATATACTTTAGTGTTTTATTGAAGCTTTACACTAATCTATTGGTCTGTGGATGGTGAACTGAAATCATTAACTGTCTGATGTTAAAACACTGGTACAACCTTTTGTAGTATCCACTCTAGGGAGTGGGTTTGTCTGTTGGTATTTATTTAGGGATACTTACCATGGAAATAGCATCACCAGTTATCTAGAGATAGCTTTAGCATTAGCCCAGTGAAATAACAGTGCTCCTGAAGATGTTGCAGTGTAGTCCAATGTTATTAATATACCTATTGACAGATATGGCTATTCATTTCACAGTGTTTAAAGTAAGTTTCCCATACACTCAACAAGTTAGATTTGTAGATAGGAAGGTGTACTCAACTTTACAGAAAGTAGGGGTTTGTTTCAGAATTATGGAATTTTGGGGGGGGGGAGATAGAGATGTATCATGCAAACAAGAGTTATTTATGTTGTACTTTTGATTTAAATGTCTTGATATTGTATTTGTGTTGCTAATAGTTTTTGGGATATGTAGTAAATCAAGCAGGATTGGTTTAGTTTCAGTTCTTTAGTCCAAGCATAGATAACCTTGTAAGAGTCTGTAAGAGACAGAAAAGAGAGTTAGTGCTTTTAGAACTCTGATTATTATATATTTTTACTGAGGAACTGTTAGGGCCTTTCTTTGTGTGTTTTAACAGATACATACCAAATGGCATGTTGTGTTCTAGTACGGGTCTGATGAGGGGTGAGTAGCAGGGAATGATGATCTATTTAACTGAGGGAGCAAATGCCTTCAGTAATTATTTGGGTGTAATAGAAGGCTTTCCAAAGGAATATAGATAGTTGATATGTGGCGGACAAAAGGTAGTTCATTATTCACAAAGGTTGTTGGTCTCGAAGAGGGTGCCATTTTTGTAGTAGTGGTATGAGAGTTCTTGTTTTCCAAACTGCATGATCCTACATTTATTGGCATTCAGCAATAGATTATGATTCTGTAACCAGATGTTTGTCCAAGTTAAATCCCCTTGAAAGATCTGAGTACCAGCAGAAGAATGAATAATGATCCCAAGTTTGCAATTGTCTGTGGATGTGGTAGAGATATTTAATTTCTGACTTGATATCAAGAAGGTAGACTCCAAATAGAACTGGTCATAAAACACAGTTCTGAAGTACAGCACTTTTCTCTTTTGTAGTATATTGTGCCATCGTCTCTTGACAGTGTGGATCCTGTGAGTCCCCATGTTAACAATCCAATTGACTATGTGTGGTTTCGTATTTAGATTGGCCATTTTGTCAATTTTTCCACATTGAAGTAAGATGTGTGCATATGGAGTTACCGTCATCTAGTGCTTGAGTGACTCTTTCAAAGAAATCAACTAGATATAATGGGCATTATCAACATTTTACAAAGGCAAATTTGTTAGAATCTGGGGATTTTAGTTTCCTGATCACCCTATTTATGAGGTCTATGATGGTGTGCTCCATAAACTTGAAATTAAGCTGGTGAATCTGATAAGTATATAGCTGCCAGCCTCTATGACAGGGCCTCCCTTGTTGAGTCGATCTAATACAGCTGTCTCCAGGTTTTTGGTACATATCTAGTGGTGATGCTCAGGTTAAAATAGTTTAAAGAGATTGTAAGATTTATTCGATGTGAAGATGCTGCATCTGCTGTTACATGGCAATTTCAGTTTTCTTTGAGGAATTTAGCAACAAAATTGCAAATGAGTAACACTTATCATCCCAAGGGATGAGCTCAATAGTTTTTCACAGTGGTCTTCTTCTAGGACTTTTGCCTTCTGACCATCATTAATGTATATCCACATGAGGTTAGAGAAAATAAGGTCACTTTGATTAACAGCAGGTATATTTGACAGTGTGACAATCTCCCACGGGCACTATTTATCTTATGCATTTGTCTCGATTCATGGATCAATATGAAACTTTTCTGTCTTATAGGATACCTATCATTATTATGCAAACATAATCTTATGAAAACAAAAAGCATGCTATTTGGCACCACCCAAAAATTTAAAAAAATGCCAAGGTTACTCAATATCACCTTCATTTCTGTCACGCCAAAAGAAACAATCAGCTCCTTGAAATCAGTCTGTGGCATGATCAGTCACTAACATTCAATTCCCATACAGAAAAAGTTGAGGAAAAAGTTAGCTCACTTCTCTTGTGGGCCAGGAAATATCTCACCCTACCTACCCAAACAGGTCAGGTCAGAGGAGTTCTTGCAGTCCAACTTGAATATGGACTACCTGTAATAGTCACAGCCTCTAAGAAAAACTCTTACTACACCAAAGACTATTGAAAACAAAAGCTGACAATTCATCACTAACTCGCCCAATAAAGAGCACTACTGCCTTAGTCTTAAAAAATCAAATGACACCCAGTGCAGTAAAAGAATTGACCTGCTACCAGGCTCTCTCACCTTAAAACTTCTCCAACCTAACTTATTCCTACCACTAGCTGCCAGTATTTATACTAAACAAACACACTACAAGCTTTGACAATTCTGCCAAACAACTTCCCCTACTCCAACCCCCTCAAACCACTGTACACTGCAACAACCACCCATTTTCCATCCTTACTCTAAACTATTAGAACCCCTTCTCATCCACCTAAATGAACTAAAATCCCCCTTTCAGACTATCAAAGTATACTTGCCACACAGTAGGCTGCATCCCCTAAGGATGCTTTATCCTTCAAACTTTACTCCCTCTCTCTCAACTACTGACACTTCCTAAGTCCCCCAGCATCCCCTATCCTGACTCTCATTAACCAACAGCATTTCCAAATTGATGTAAACCTGAAATGTTATAATGTGAATTGCAAATATGCACTTCTCTCTTAATTCTTGCTACATCTATTAATTGCTCCTTTACTATTTTTGTTATATATTTTTACTTTCCGTTCTGATGTAGAATATGCATTTCTCTCATAATTGCTGCCACGTCTATTAATTGCTCCTTTACTATTTTTGTTATATATTTTTCCTTTATATTCGGATTTGATATGTAGATCCTGCTGTAATAATAGTGAACACTGGACCACTCCAGTACTTTTGTATAGCTCTCAGAATGCTCCGGCAGTTGGGTTACATCTAGGAGTTGCTGCATATCATTTTTGCCACAGATCTCAACTTCTTTGCTCAATAAATACAAGCAAAGGTAAACATAATGGGTAGGACTCTCACTACTGTTACTCCTACCTGTCTATCTGTTCTCTCTCTTTAATTTCTTTTCTTCCTTGTGTATATTTCACCCAGGCAGTGCCTCCAAATGATTAGGTGTGATCAGTGTACCATCTCATTAAACAAATTTAATATAAAATAAAATTATAGGTTCACAAGAACACACTAAGCAGTCAACCAGGTTGATAATTTTGTAATCTAGCCACTGCAAATTATACTACTCACTGCCTATTTTTATCAGGGATAACAGAGCCAGACCATTCAACATTCATTTGTCTAGATTGCATTTGAAGAGGGTTAGAGGGTTGCTATGATTAATATAAAGGGGAATTCTGTTTCACAGAAGAAAAATTCATTGTTAGCGGTATCTATTCTGCCAGTGGGTTTAGTTTATATTGCAGTGGATTTTTAGAACTCTAGTGTGGATGTTTATAGCGTTACTGGTTTTGGAAACATTGATGATATCATCAAGGAAAGGGTTATTTAAAACCGTGTATGCTAAGCAGAGGTCATCCGGTAGGAGTTTTTATGACATAAAAAAGAAAGGCAAAGATTTAACGCATTCTGCTTAGGTCACTGAACTTATGGCCTTCATATTCTTAGTGAAAAATTGCATTAACTTTCAATTTTGATTATGTAGCTGAATAGATACATGCCTAAGAGAGAATTGTAGTCTACTATGAATGCATTAAGGGATGAGTACAGGAATATGATAACATAGCTGAAATTGTAGCGTATACATTTGGTAGTCAGCCAAACTCTGTAGAAGGATTTTCTAATGACCATGAATATTTGGTGGTGGTGAGTGTGGAAGAGAGGTGAAGAAGAGAGTACAGGCAGGATGGAGTGGGTGGAGAAGAGTGTCAGGAATGATTTGTGACAGACGAGTACCAGTAAGAGTGAAAGGGAAGGTCTACAAGAGGGTAGTGAGACCAGCTATGTTATACGGGTTGGAGACAGTAGCACTGACAAAAAGGCAGGAGTCAGAGCTTGACATGGCAGAGTTGAAGATGTTAAGATTTGCACTGGGTGTGACGAGGACAGATAGGATTAGGAATAAGTATATTAGAGGGTCAGCCCAGGTTGGAAGGTTTGGAGACAAAGCCAGAGAGGCAAGATTACGTTGGTTTGGACATGTGCTGAGGAGGGATGCAGAGTATATTTGGAAAAAGATGCTAAGGATGAAGCTGCCAGGTAAAAGGAAAAGAGGAAGGCCTAAGATAAGGTTTATGGATGTAGTGAGAGAGGACATGCAGGTGGTTGGTTTGACAGAGCAAGATGCAGAGGACAGGAAGAAATGGAAACCGTTGATCTGCTGTGGCGACCCCTAATGGGAGCAGCCGAAAGAAGAAGAAGATTTGGTGGTCAAACTAGAGCTTATTCTCTACAAAAGCTGTCAGGTTCCTAGTAATTTGGCCTGTTTTGAGGATGGTGACACTGTTAATGTGATAGGTGCATGGTTGTTTATGTGCTTATGGTTACCAAAGGTTCATAGGATCGTAGGTTCACAGAAGCTTACTAAACCTCTTCTCACTCTCTAAATGCAAATTCCCCAGTTTATCCCTGATCCTAAAACACCCCATCTCACCCCCTCTCTCTAATACTTTCCTCCCACTCCTTAAACCTAAAATCTTACCCACTCCATTACCTTAAGCTTAGATGCTCAAGTTAGCAAGTTAGCAATGCAAGTGAGTGAAGCATATCCATTCATTTAGTGTGTTAAACTACAAAGTATAAGTTAATAAGTTAGCAGTGCAAGTGAGTGAAGCGTATCCATTCACATAGTGTGTTAAACCATAAACTGCAAGTTAACAAGTTAGTAATGTAAGTGAATGAAGCATACCCATTCACTTAGTATGTTAAACTACAAACTGCAAGTTAACAAGTTAGCAGTGTAAGTGAGTGAAGCATACCCATTCAACGTCAGGCAGCACAATACCAGGGCACTTCTATGGGCTAGGCTTGTAAAGGATCCAGGGCCATTAGCCTAGTATGCACTTATGAACCTATGAACAACCCTAAGGCTGTTACATGACTAGCCATATTTATCCTGAGTTGCCCCAATTGTCAGTGGTTAGGTGAGTGAATTTCACAGAGATAAGAATCTATGGTAATCAATACCGAATGCCTCTGTCCATGAAGGACATGAGCACCAGCACAGGATTGAATTTGCAGTCACACATCCATTGACCTAGGTTGCATTTGAAGAGGGTCAAGCATGATTTGTTCATGTCAGAGGCTAGGTTAAGATCCCTTGAGCAAGTGACCCTCATGCAGTACTATGCTAGCTGATAGACTTGGAGTAAACTTCACCCCCTGTCCCCTCCGATCATCCCCAAAATTATACCTGCCATCATTTCTCAGCCTATTTTCTTGGTGAGAAACCACTGTAGTCTTTTTAGCTTTTCCGGTGTCTGGTGAGATTCATGCAAAAGGGATCATTGTACTCAATTATTGCTCTGATGAGGGCAAACTATAATGGAATTATAACATCCTTAAATTTAGATGCAATGCCTTTATGTATGAAGTCTGACACATAGAAGGATTTTCTTACCACTGTGGATACATGGTGGTCAAAGTTCAGATTGCTGTGAACCTGAGTACCCAGATCAGGTACCATTGGGTCTACACTTAGAGGGTTGCAGTCTATAATGTAATTATCAGGCATGTCAGCTTCCCCAAAGAGAATAACAATGCATTTTTTTTACATTTAGCTTTAATCCTTGGCTTTGGCAACAATCATTTGTCTTCATTAACCATTTCTGTAGTATATTTTGGAGGACTTAGTGATTGCTCCCAATGTGCAGTCATCAATGAACTTGGTCAGCCGCAGGCTGTCCACATTTGCCTTGACATCTGAGAAATAAATTCTGAACAGTAAATTGCCCAGCACAGAACCCTGTGATACACCACTGGTGACTGGTCTTTCACTAGAGTTGAAATCACCCACTTTGACTGTATGTGTCCTGTTGGTCAGCCAATTGGCTACTCATCTAGTGATGTATGGGTTAATTCCCAATGGGGAGAATTTCTCTATAATACCAGAGTGGGGGATTGTGTCAAATGTCTTAGCTACATTAAGGAAGGTGGTATACACTGTCTTTCCCTTGTCCAGGGTCTTGGTGGCTTTTTAGGATCATAGGAGATTACTAGGCTATTGACCTGAAGGTCATTTTAAGCCTACCCATTTCATCCCAATGTAATACCATGAAATGCTAGTCAATACCCTACCACGAAAATGCTAGTCAATACCCAAGATTGCATTTAGTGATGACTGCCCATGTCCAGGGGGGTTATGGGCACTATCCCCATTAAGAATTTACAGTGCCTTATCTACTCATCCAGGTTCCTGTTGAACAGTGTCATAGAGTTGTTTTGTTTCACATGAATTGGTAGCCTGTTCCAAAGATGCAGCAGTCACTTGGAGATAAATCTGTCCCTCCAGTATGTTCTATTTAAGTTGCAGGCCATATTTAGGTCTCTAGAACAGGTAGCCCTAGTCCTGTTCAATTTACTGATATGCAACAAGTTCATTAGGTTTGGGTCTTGGATTGCTGTGTAGGCTAGGCATAAGTCTCTCCTAAGAAGTTTATATGACATGGAGTATAGTGAAAGGGACTTTAGTCGTTCTGTGTAAGGCACATGCTAGAGCCTCTTGATCTTCTTTGTTAGAAACCTTTGAGGTCTCCTGTTGCTGCAGGTGCTTTGTACGGTCCTTGTCAAATGGGGCATTATACTTAATTATGGGCCGGATTAGTGCTGAGTATAGAGAGGTTATAACCTCTTTTGCTCTCAAGGCAATGCCTTCACTAATCAAGTGTGCTACATAGAAAGCTTTCCTTACTACAGTAGACACATGGTGTCGAAGTCAAGGTTGCAATCAACTTGTGATCCCAGGTCCCTTACCGCTTTGTGCGTACTTAGGGTATTTTTGTTGATTTGATAGTGTGAATGTGTCAAAGGGAATGACAATGCATTTCTTTGCATTCAGATTGAGACTGTGACTAATACACCAGTTGTTGGTCTGCATGAAACCCTCCTGGAGTATACTAACATCACTTGGTGATTCAATCAGTGGTATAGCTACAGCAGGGCAAGAGGGGCAGTCTGCCCTGGGCAGTACTTTTGGGACTTTCACATTTATCAGATTTAAGGGTATTCTTCTTTAAGAATGGTCCTTGTCACATATGTGCATGCATTGTCACACAGACTTCCTGTTCTTCCTTTCCGCCTGCACATGCAATTTTAAATAAAGTAGAATCAATCATCCTTCTTTACTATGGAATTTGTAAGTAAGGCGGCTTCCTTGTGTGTGTCAGAATTTGTAAGTAAGCCTACTGCTGTTTCCTTGTGTGTGTGTCAGAACTGCTGCTTCTTTACTACGGAATTTGTAAGTAAGGCTGCTACTGTTTCCTTGTGTGCGTGTCAGAATTACTGCTTCTTTACTACAGAATTTTAAGTAAGACTGCTGCTGCTTGTGTGTGTGTGTGTGTGTGTGTGTGTGTGTGTGTGTGTGTGTGTGTGTGTGTGTATGTGTGTGTGTGTGTGTGTGTGTGTGTAATGCCCCAGTTAGGGATACCTGGGGTTAGCATTACTTGGGTTCAAACCCTGTACTTTAGGTACAAGAAACAAGAGTCTGAAGTCTCTTCCCCTACCATCACTTGTAATTCAATGAGTTGAGTCCACAGAATGACTGAAATGTTTGGCTTGGCTCATACTTTTGGTCTGTTCCTCCTAAAATGTGTGGTTTTCTGGCAAATCAGTGAGGACTGAATTCACTAAATATTGACAACCATTTAAGTTTCAGTCTTCCTATGTTTCATGAAATGCATGGTAACATGAAACATTTTATTCTAGGAACTTTCTAAGATTATACAATGTTTAAAATGTGTCCCTGGTTTTGGGTCTTTGTCCCCCCAATAAATTTTGGCTTTTTCCACATTTTTTATGCTGCAAAGTTGAGAGAAATAGTTGAGTGTCAAGCGGATGTTACAAGGAGCTGAGAGATTCAAGTGAAGAGTTTAGTGCTCCTTACGCCAAGTCTGTTTGTAGTGTGCAGCTGTTTAGGAAAAGATATCACTATTGTGCCAAAGTATTCTAACGCATTGTTAGTAGCATGACAAGTAATACACTTGCTTTTGATGCAGAAGGCTGTGGGTTCTACTCCCAAAGTATATAGATGGATTGTTTATACTGTACTATGTTCTACTTTTAAAGCGGTGGATGCTGCAGTCCTGAGAATATCCTCCTCTGGAGGAGACACCTAGTAACTATGAACCTGTTATCAGTTTGCCATCCATTCCCTATTGCAAACTTACCAGCTTACAGTACCATTTTTAATGCAACATAGGCAATTCATTCTTCAAGGGCAATAGGCTCTTTATTTGTAGATGAAACAATGAAATATAAAGCTGTTTGCTAGTAGCAACCTCTTCGTTAGTAACAGATCTACTTAATGTGGAATTATTTAGCTGACTTTTACTTCTGCAGAGATTGTGAATATTTACTGATATTGGTGGATTGAAATGACAAAAGTTTGAGTAGACCTTTATGATCAAAATGTTCCGAACTGGGCAGTATTGTCATTGGTTCATACATTTTGTTTCATTGCTTACTGGAAAAAATGTTCAAAACAAATTTAAAACATGCTCTAACAAATGTGTTGTATTATACAAGGAATATAATTTAATACAATCAGGATGTTAAATCAAAGAACTCATGTATGTTTACATGGTCCTAAATAAAAGTGCAAAGGGCCTATGATTTGAAAACAGCCCAAAGGTCAACTTTATCTGCCACTGGCCAGATGCATTTTCTTTGAATGTGGGTTTCAATGTTGTCTCAACTAATGTGAGTTTCAAGGGCAGAGAAGTTTTAATGCTAAGTCTGGTTTCATTGTGAGACTGTAATGTTTTGTTTAGCAGATATCTATCGGTGTTTGTGCTATAAAATTTAAAATAAAAGTTTTAAATTAAATCCAAATAATATTTGTAGAAATAAAGCATAAAAGAGTATGCACATTACAGTGTTTATGGTAAATAAGGAGAAATAACCAAGTAATGGGACACTGGAATGGCTGCAAGGGGGAGGCTGTGTATGGGGGCCCCATTTGACCATGATTTTATGAGGGGCGGCAAACTCAAAAACAGCTCTGGGTGGCACAAACTCTAGCTCAATTATTGCACCTAGTTTGCATTTGTCTGCTAAGTTGGGCAGCCACAACCTCTTAGTTTTAATCTGAACTTCTGAGAAGTATATACTAAACAGTAGGGGACCCAGCACTGACCTCTGTGACACCCTGTTGGTAACAGGTCTGCTGGCTGATGTGGAGTCACCCACTTTGATAGTGTGTGTCTGGTTTGTGAGCCAGTTGGCAACCCATCTTACAATGAAGGGGTTTACATTCAGTTTGTTAAGTTTATCGGTAATGCCTGAATGTGGGATTGGGTCGAAAGCCTTTGCCAAGTTGAGGTACGCTGTTGGCACAGATTTGCCCTCGTCAATGTCCCTGGTCACCTTTTCAAAGATGTTTACCAGATTTAACAGGCAGGATCTGCCCTTGACTAAGATGAATTGGGTAAGATCCAGGGTTTGAAGGTCACCTATGTCTTTATTTATGAGGTCCATAATGATACATTCCATGGCTTTACTGATGAGGCTGGCCAGTTTTATGGGTCTGTAATTCCCAGGGTCTGTTGCTAGGCCACCTTTGTGGAGGGGAATAACTGTTGTTGTTCTCCATTCCACAGGAAAAAAAGCCTGTGGTTATGCTGTGATTGAAAAGGGATTTCTTAACTGTGATGTTTGCTCATGTTTTAGACTGTTTAGAAGACAGCCTGGGATGTCATCTGGTCCCATAGATGCTGTGTTTTTTGCCTTGGACAAGGTTTTGAGGACCTGCTCTTCAGATATGTAGGGTGGGAGGGTGGTTGGGGGAAGGTTTGTGATAGGTTAGGAGGAGATAAGGGAGTTAAATTTTCACCAAACCTATCTGCTAGCAGGTTTGCTATCTCTGTGGGATCAGTGTGTGTGATATTGTTGGTCATTAGTTCTGCACACACTTGGGTCCTACCTTTTAGGCTTGTGAAAAACCTTATGGTTATCCTTGGCTGAACTTGCTAAGTTTCTCTCAAAGGAGCCATTAGAGGATTTGACAATGTATCTTATTTGCCTGTTGACGCTGAGGAGGGTGCTTTTCCATTGTTGGGGCCTTGCCTTTGTTTTCTTGGACAGCAACTTTTTATTTAAAATCTGTTGATGCTGGATGTCCAGCATGGTAGCTTGTTTTTACTTGGTACTCAAGCTTTGATTCTTTGTGGTACAGCTGAGTTTATACACTTATGCAAGTGATTTTACAGGGCGTTAGTGTAAGATTTGGCATAGTTACCACTTCCAGCTTGGGTGGAGCTTGGAATGCATTTATACCTTCACCTAGGAGGGTAGAGTTTACATTATAGTTTTACGTTGATGAAGTTTTTTTAGTCTAAGTTCACCCTTTGTGAGCTCTGGTGTTACTGCCAGCTTGAAGGTGACTGTTTTGTGGTCATATTTAACAAATGAGTGTCCAACAGTTGTGGCAATGCATCTATTTAACATGTTAATGAGGACCAGATCTAGAAGGCTTGTTTCCCTTGTCAGGGTATGGACAATTTGTTCCAGGGCATTTGAATTAACAAAGTCAAGGAGCTTTTGTGCTAGTGAGGTAGGACTAATGAAGGCTTCACACTTGATGGTGGGATAATTGAAGTCTCCCATAACCAGAGTGTTTGGTAAAATTTGGATTGTCTCCAGTTTGGTCAAGTAGGCTTCATGTGTATGAGTCCTTGAAGAAGTCAGCCAGGTTTAAAAGGAATGATCTATCCTTAATGAACTCAAACTAGTTTGGATCTAGAGTTTGGAGTCTACCTATGTCCTTGTTGATAAGGTCCATGATTCTTTCCATGTTCTTGCAGATTAAGCTAGTCAAGCTTATGGGTATATAATACCTAGGGTCAGATGAAGGTCCCATTTGTGCAGAGGGATTACTGTTGCTGTCCTCCATTCTGATGGAAAATAGCCAGTTCATAGGCTGTGGTTAAACAGGGATCCAGGTGGGTCTGTTAGGACATATTTTAAGTTGTTTAAGAGGTAAGCTAGGATGGTGCCTGGTACCACTCATGCCTTGTTTTGTGCCTTGGAGAGCACAGAGATGTCCTGTCATCTTGAGATAATAGGCTGAGACATGATGGCAGGTAAATTTTGGAGTATGATTGGTGGGGACAGGGGTGTTGTTTACTGAAGATCTGTCAGCTAGCATAGCACTACACTTTTTAGCATTTGGTTTCAGTGAATGTTTCTGGCACCATGTGTTTGTACAATATTAACCCTTCTTGTAAGATCAAAAAAGCCTCTTGGAAGATGATAACAACTCCAAGGCTGCAATCGTTAGCAATCTTGGTTTGCCAAAGTCCCTTGACATTAGCCTTAATATCTCAGCAGTATATACCAAACAGCAACAATTTCTATACTAAACTTGCTTTACCAGTAAACAAATGTTAAGTAAACAAATAAATAAATAAATGAATAAATAAACCATGGTTGACAACACCATTAACAAAACTTTTAGAAGAGAGTGTGCCTCCAACTTTGTTTGGTATTGTTGGTGAGCCACTGGGCTACAAGTATTTACATTTAGTTACATTAGTTTGTTTGTAATGTCCTAGTGTGGAATGATATGAAAGGAATTGAACAGGACAAGGCATGCTGTATGTAGTGATTTGCTTTCATATGAAGCATCATGACTCTTACAAAGAAATCCACAAGAATAAACAGGTAGGATCTGCCCTAAATAAATATAATTTGCTGCCAATACCATTATGAGCTTCATAATGATGTGATCTATTGTCTTACAGGAAGGCTTATGTGTCAGTAGTTTGCAAGATCTGTGGGGTGGCATCCCTTCTGAAGGGGGAATAACCATAGTTGTTCTCCATGCCTCAGCATGTCACCAGATGACAAGACAGGGATAAACAGATTTAGGAATTGGTCAACGAGACCATGTTTAACTGGCAAGAAAGCACCATGCCACAGTGTTGAACCCCATCGATCTAGTGTTTTCATCTTGGATAGAGCTTTAACACTTATTCAGTGGTGATGTCTGTAGGGGAAGTAGACGTGAGTCTGTGGGGGGATGTAAGTGAATTAGGATAGAAAAGTTTGAACTAAATTTATCTGCTAGTATTTGACTATTACCTCTGGGTACTGAATGGGTGTTGTTATTGCTATGTAATGACTCAGAGCTATGCTGGACATTGTCCTTACACTTCTGAGCTAGTTAAAAAAGGGCAAATGATTGCCTTGTTACAGATGAATATTTGTTTATTCTTGATAGAGGTGATTTTGTTTCTAGGCTATCTGTTTAAATTTTGGAGTTCAATTTTGGAGTGTAAGCTTTTCAGTTTGCTCCTAAGAGTGAGGACATTCTTTTTTCCCTTTGTTATAAAACTTCTTTATCATACATGTCTGCTGCAGAGGTTTATTCTTGAACTTGGCACTGTATTTGTAAATAGACTGAGACCAATGTCTCAGTGCAGGCATTGAGATGAGAACAGAAGTGCTCTGCAAATGTGGTGTTCTGGCTATTGGGAAAGGGGAACTGGAACCTCTTCAGTTGTTATATAATTGCAGTAAACTCACCTTCAAAAATTCCCTGAAGATGGGGTTTCTGAACTTTTTAGATTTGATTGTAGTGGTTAAAACCACTGAGAGGTAGACAGATGTGATCAAGAGGGGGAACTATTAGCATAAAGCATAATAATTCTATATTAGTGAGGCGAAGTTCAATACTTTTGAGTTCTTGGTGGTGGTGGATGCATAATCTGGTTTGGTGAGATTGCATTAATGGAATACAGGAGGCATTGCATGTACTTGTTTGCAGTAATGTAAGTGTAACAATTAATTGATGGATACTTGAAATCCCTAAGAATAGTAGTGTTTGTTTCAATGGTAAAGATCACAGGCTTGTTTAGATATGCCTTATGGGTTGTGGATATCATAAAAGGGGGGGTTGTATAAGGCTATTTTTATTTATTTATTTATTTTACAGTTTGTTTACCTGGATAGTCCATTGGGCCGTGAAGAGCCCATTTTCAATGGATTCCCAGGGAGAAAAGTTCCGTAAGAACATTATACAATTTAGGCAAATCATTAAAAAATGAGCAATGCAGTATACAATTTATAAATGAAAAAAGTAAATAACAACATTTCAATAAGTGTAGACAAAACCTTAATTTTTATAGTGTAAAATCTAAGTGCAGAAGCAAAGGAGGTTTGGATTGGTATCATATTGGAGTTATAGCAGAGAACAGTGGGTATAGGAAGAGCTTAAGTATGAAGTAAGAAAGAGGGAATAGTAAGAAAGGAGTGGAGTAAGAGGGGTGAGAAGGGGTGGGAAGGAAAGGGGGTGAGGGTAGTGGTAGCATAGTGAAAGAAAGGAGATGAGAGCAGGAAGAAGACTCTAAAGCAGAATAGAGGGTAGTTATGTAGGGTGAGAGCAGGAATATTTCCAGAGGGATATAAGATGGGAGTTAAGTAAGGTTTTAAAGGTAGAGTGGTTATTGGTGGTGCGGATGAGAGGTGATAAGGAGCTCCAAAGCCTTCTAGAGAAAAGGATAGTGGTTGTTTGCCTGGTGGACGAGCAGACTTGTGAAGTTCAATCAGATTTTGGTTATTTGATCTCAGGAGTCTATTGGGTAGATGCATTTTGAGTGAAGGAGGCTAGAGAGGGGCAGAAAGATGGATGGAAGATGAGTTTATGGGCATGAGTGAGTTGGATGTAGGTAATATAATTGGGGAGTTCTAGCCAATTTAGTTTGTAGAGGTCATTACAGTGGTGGGTGAAGGATTTGTAACCAGTGGCAAACTTGGTGATTTTATTGTAACAGGAAGAGAGTTTAACCTTTACTGAAGAATGTAGGTTAGTGAGAAGACGGGCACCATACAGGAGAAAAGGAATGAGGTATGTATTAGAGAGAACAAACTTAGTAGAGGGAGTGAGGTAGCAATTGTGGCGGTAAAGCATGCCAAGTTTCTGGTGTTTTTTCTTTTTATATTCATCTGTAGACGGATATCAAACTTAGTGTTCGTTGATGAGGACACCTAAAAGTTTAGTTTGGGATAAAATCTCGAGAGAAGCATTGATTTGGCTGGTAATAATAAGAGTTTTTGTCTATAATGGTGTTTTTAGAGGGAGTGAATATCATAAGTTTAGTTTTGGATGCATTGAGTGCTAAATGATTATCTAACATCCAGTGCTCAGTGAAAGAGAAGGCTTCTTGGGTTAGTTTTAAGAGACAAGAGATGGAGGTGGCAGAACAGATGATTGCAGTCATCTGCGTATTTGACAAGATTAGCCTTGCATATTGACAGATATTTATAAAGATGTTGAACAGTAAAGGACCTAATATGGAACCCTGGGGTACTCCTGTAGGAGTGTTCAGAAAGAAGGAAGTGGCTTTTTTCCATTTGATAGCTTGCTGTCTGTCAGAAAGGTAACTAGTGTACAAGTTGGTAGAAGGGATGGACAGATTAAGACTGGAGAGTTCGGATAGAAGAAGTTTATGAGAGATAGTGTTGGAGGCATTGGATACGTCCAGAAGAAGGGTAGACACTAGATAACCAGAATTGTGAGCTTTATTGATGGTTTCAAGGAAGGAGAGGAGAGCAGTGGTAGTGCTGTGGCCTGGTCTAAACCCATGTTGTGTGAGAGTGAGCAGGTGGTTATCTATAAGATAGGGTAAAAGCTGAAGGTGAATGCATTTTTCTAGTATTTTAGAAATCGGGATAAAATGGCAATAGGACAGAAATTGGTAATATAGTTGTTGCTCCCCACAGGAGTGGAATGATAAAGGCCTTTTTTAAGAGTTGGAGCACATAGCTTTCTTGGATTGACCGGTTTATTAGAATCAAGATTGGGAAAGGGATGGCTTTAGCAGTTGTTTTTAGAAAGTTAGATGGAAGATAATCAGGGTTATTAGAGCAAGGTTTCAGGTTCATAAGGAGCTTATTTTATGGTAGATTTGGAGATGGGTTTGATGGAGAAGGGAGGGGGAAGAGAGCTGGTTGTGTTGGTGGAGGAGGGGATAGGGAGAGTGATGATGAAGCATTATTGGTAAAGGATGTTGTTAGTTTGGCTATGGTGTCATTAAAGAAGGAATTGAATTGGGTGGCTAGGGTCAAGTCAGAGGCATTAGGATAAGGGCAGGGATTATCTTTTTTGCCAGGGTTGAGGATGTTGGTGATACATTCCAGAATCTTTTGGGGTTTGTCTTGTGGTTATTTTGGAGTATAAAGAAATATGATTTGTGGTCGGATATGATAATTTTTTTGACTTTGTTATGAAGTACTTTAAATAAATTTAGGGAGGAGGGAGTTCTGTGTTTTTGGAAGTGTTTCAAAGCTATGTCTCAGAGGTACATCAAGGTTATGGTTTCTTTGGTTAACCATGGGGGAGTGTTACTTTTTATTCTTTTGGTTTTGGAAGGGGAAAGTATTTAACAGGTTTTAGAATGTTGTATTAAAGTGGGTGACAGCATTGTCTAAAGGGAGGGTTTTTAGAGGATTCCAGTTTATGTGTTTTAGAGAGTTAGAGAATATTTCAGGGGTGAAGTTCTTTAGGGAGCATGTAGATATATAAGTATGGGCTAGTCATAAGGAGGAAGGGAGGTGATGAGTGAAAAAGGGCAGGTGATCACTAAGGGAGTTGGGTAGGGTGCCACTATCAGATATATATTGAGGGTGAAACACTAGGATCCAGTTAAGGGTGCTCCTGGAGGAATAGTCCTTGGAACATCTTGTAATAAAGTTAATTAGCTGTGAGAAGTTATAAAGGTTTATGTTCAGGGAGCTTGTGGGAGATTGAATGGAGGTCCAGTTATTATCAATGTCACCAAGGATTATGGTCTCATTCATAATATTAGAGGAGAACCAGGAGAGGATATCTTCAAGAATAGGGATGTTGTCATCAGGGGGTATGTAGAGAGCAGCTAAGCATATGTCTTTGTGTTTCACCTGAGGTAGGGCTAGGGTTAGTTCAGCATTGGTGAATTGGGGAATGGGTTTAGTGTAAGGGGTAACTGAAAGGGAAGAAGATTAGAAGAGTGCTACTCCACCACCTTTCTTATGGGTCCTGTCTTTCCTAATGATATTGTAGTTGGGAGGGATAATTTTAGAGTCCTTGATATGATGTTTTAGCCAGGTTTCTGAGATAGATAGTATATCTGGTTGATTATGGTGAACTCAGGCATGGAAGTTAGGGATTTTGCTACATGAACTTTGAGTATTAATTGCAGTGAAGAGGAGGAGCTTTCTGGTTGAGGGGTGGCAGAGTAGGGGTGTGTTTGAGTTATGAGGAGAAGAGAGGCCAGATTTAGGGTGGATGTCCCCAGAGAGAAGGATGGTAATGAGTTGACAGATATGAGAAAAGAGGTATTTAGAGTCTTTTGCATCTGATCTGAGAGTCAGGTAATAAGTAAGAGTAGGATTGCTTGGTATTGGAAAGCAGTAATTATGGATGGATATAAGTTTTTAGGGAAAAAGGAGAAAGATGTTAAAGACAGGGGGATATGAAGGCTGAGGTATGCTTGTCAGTAATGGGGAATGGGTGGGAGGTATGAAAAGAAGGATAATTTATTTTTATTTTATTTTTTATTTAACATTTGTTGACTGGGAAAGTCTGACTAGGTTCCACAGATCCTGTTTTCAGCAGAGGCCCGGGGAGAAATGCTCCAGAAGCATGTCTTTAGAATTATCTAGAATGATTAGTATTTGGAGGACTTGTGAGAAAGGTAAGGCAAGATGGGGAAGAGAAGAAGTATTAGGTTTACGGAGGGCATAGGTTTAGTGGGCATAGTTTATCAGAACTTCAGGCTATGGATAAATTTGAGGTAGGGTGGAAAGTGGAATGAGATGGTTTGAATGTAGGTGATAGGTGAGGGGAGGAGGGGATGCTGGCATTGGGTGGAGGGGGGGTTGTTTGATGTAAATGAAAGTGGAAGGATATGATTTGTCTGCCTGGATATGGGAGTGGTTTAGTGGTTATAAATGTATAAATGGTGGGGGTGGGTGGGTGGGATTTAGGGGCAGGGTAGGGGAACAGAGTAAGCCTGAAGGGGCGGATGAGATTTGGGGGTAGGGTATGGAGCAGAGTGAGCCCAAAAGGCAAATGGAGAGGGTAAAGCCAAAGAGGTAAGACTGACGAAGACCAATCAGTCAGGTCAGGCACTGGGATACTACTTAACAGGTGAGATAGACTGTGTATGACAGAAACGTTATGGTAAAGGGAAGAAAAAAGTAGTTTGAAAAGGAAAACTATGCTCCTGTGATGTTAATGGAGTTTGAACTTTAATTATATGGGAGAAGGATGGATTGTTTCTTGCAAGAATATGTTAGGACTAAAGTTGTAATTTAGATATACTCATGAATTATGCCTTGTGTTCTACTGCCATCTAGTGGCTTAATTGGGGAACAACACTTCAATTAACCCAAGAAAACTTGAAGTGAGGAACGGAAGACAAACGGGGGAGAGAAAAGGCCCCGGGGTAGGTCCGTGGGTGTGCTAGCAATTACTAAAGCAAAAACCACAGAAATTAAACAGCAAAAGCTAAAGACTGACACCTACACAGTATAACTATAAGAAGGCACATCTTAGTTGTCCAATAACAGGACTCCAAAAAGTGATTGTGGACAAGAGTATTCCAAATTGGGATGAGGTACAGATGGGAAGGACAGCCCGTTTTTACGCTGTGCATTCAAACTGTAAAAGAACAGTCAGAGGAGAACAATTTTGACTAAGTAATTAGGGTATAAGGAAGGAGAGAAAGCAGGAAGTTCAGAGTGGGCGGAGCTGAGTATGAATAAAAATGAGAGAAGGGTGCTCTTAGATTTTGTGGATGTAGACTGTAGTTGAAGAGAAGATTAAAGAAAGCTGGAAATGGCTTTTAGATCATGTGGATGTAGACTGTAGATGGAGAGGAGATTAAATAAAGCTGGAAATGGCATTTAGATAGTGTGGATGTAGACTGTAGTTGGAGTGGAGATTAAAGAAAGCTGGAAATGGATAGGAGAGCCAAAAGTTGAAATTGTTGCAGTACAGATATATCAGGTATGAAAACTACATTAGGCCAATTCATTTAAACATACACAACATTAATCCCATGCATTTGCCTATGTTAACAGAGAAGGGAAGGAACAGAAAAGAGAAATAAACAAATCAGCTGCAGTAGTTTTGTAATGACCTTAACTCATTAACAGGCAGTACACGACTACTATAATCTTTTTTCTACAGGACTATTATAGTACAAACAATATTTTATCTGTGTTTGCTTCTGAAATACAAGTTAGCAAATTAACATAGCTCAGATACATTCAGATAGTATATAAAGTCAAAACCTCTGCTCTATAGGGTCTAAAATAGTAAAATAGATAGTAGCTTATTGTGCTAAAGCTTATACAGTCAGTGGCTTTCTTATATGTGAAACAAGAATTAAGAATTGCTGCAGTACTAATAATTAACTCCAGAAACCAAGCAAAAACACTTACAGGCAAGAACACTATGCAGAGGACCAAGGGGATGTCTTGATCATGTAAATGGTATTTAAAAATGGCGCCGTGAGTGCGGACTAGTAATTATAGAGTTTGGTTGGATAGGAGGGGGAAGGAGGACACAGCACATGTTCCAGGGGTGGGTTGGGGGTTACCTACAGGAATATGTCCCACCGAGCCAAATTGGCAAAAGTGCCGAGAACCAATCAGTCAGGTCAAGCATTGGGATACTACTTAACAGGTGAGTAAGACAGTGTGTGACAGAAATGTTATTGTAAAGGGGAGAAAAAAGTAGTTTGAAAAGGAAAACTACACTCCCGTGATGTTAAGGAAGTTTGAACTTTAATTATAGGGGAGATGTATGGATTGTTTCTTGCCAGAATATGTTCAGTCTAAAGTTGTGATTTAACTGTGTTCATGAATTATGCCTTGTGTTCTACTGCCATCTAGTGGATTAATTGGGGAATGGCACTTCCACAAAGTGGCGGATAGATACGACCTCAGGGTAGGTCCGTGGGTGTGCTACGGTCAGAGGCCTTCTGTGTTAGCCTGTACTTCAGAGAAGTAGATACCAAACAGGAGAGGTCAGAGGACGGAACCCTGTGGTACTCCAATTGTCACTGCTTTGAGGTCAGATTTGGAGTCTGCAACTTTTACAGTGTGGGTTCTGTCAGTGAGCCAGTTTGCAACCCATCTTGTGACGTAAGGATTTATACCTAGTTTAGTGAGCTTAGCTATAATTCCAGAATGGAAGATGATGTTGAAAGCTTTGGCGAGGTTAAGATAGGCTGTGTGAACCACCTTACCCTCATCTATGGCTTTGGTGACTGCCTCAAAGAAGTCGATCAGGTTTAGGAGGCATGATCTCCCTTTCACAAACCTAAACTGGGTGGGATCCAGAGTTTGGAGGTTACCAATGTCTTTGTTTATGAGTTCCATGATGATACGTTCCATGACCTTGCAGACCAGGCTCGTCAGGCTAATAGGTCGATAGTTCCCAGGATCAGTGGTGGCTCCCCCTTTGTGGAGTGGGATAACTGTTGTTGTGCACCATTCAGGGGCACAAAGCCTGATGTGAGGCTATTACTGAACATGGTGCTTAAGTGCAGAGCCAGTTTGTTCTGAAGTTCGTGTAAAATGCAGCCTGGGATTTTGTCTGGTCCCATGGATGCTGTGCTTTTGGCTTTAGAGAGTGCAGCTTTTACCTGCGTAGTTGTGATTTCAGGGACTCTACATTCTTCCTGTATAGATATGGGCCCTTTAGGGGGTGAGGTGGGTAAACTTAGCACTGAACCTATCTGCCAGGATGTTGGCAATATCAGTTGGTTCTGTAATTTTTGTGCCTTTGTGGTGTTACTCAGAGCAGATCTGTGTGTTGCCATCAAGATTCTTGACATAGCTATAGAATGCTTTGTGGTTGTCCTTAGAATTAGTGGCGATTTTGTTTTCATAGCTAGGTTTGGAGGATCTTATAAGGGATTTCAGCTTCTTACTGAGGTTGACCAGGGAGCTCCTCCACTCATGGGATTTTACACTCTTTTGTAACAGTTTCTTCTTTTGTTGTACAGTTTGTTTATGGCAGGGGACCACCAGATTGGCTTCCTTTTTTTCGAGGATAGCATCTTGGTTCTGTTCGGGATAGCACGATCCATGCACTCGTGTAAGTGCTTATAGAGTGCATTTGTGTAGGATTCAGCAGTTGTAATTGTATTGTCCATCTGCATGGGTGTCATGAAGTTCACCACTTCTGTCTTAAGAAGCATGAAGTTGGCTTGGAGAAATTTTTTACCATGGTTTCCTTAATAGGGGTTGGGGGGGCGGGATGTGGATACCAAGTGTGATTAGCTTATGGTCGGATCGGACCAATGAGGAGTTGACTTCAGGTGTGGAACACCGGTCACACATGCTGGTAAGGACTAGGTCTAGGATATTGTTGCCCCTGGTGGGGGTGTGGATAAGTTGATCCAGGGCATTGGAGTTTATGAATTCCAGAAAGCGTTGAGCTATGGAGTTGGTACATGAGTAGTTTTCCCAGTTAATTGTGGGGTAGTTGAAATCGCCCATTATTAGGGTGTTTGGTTGAAACCTAATATTTTCTAGTTCATCAAGAAAAGAGGAGTGGGAATCCTGGGGCATGATGGGGGATCTGTAGCAAGTTACAATTTAGATTGCAGTTTTGCCCAGAGTTAGTTGCACTTGGATAACCTCGGATGCCTTATGCTGAGCAACTTGCCTGGCGGTGTGGATATCCTTAATGAATATGGACACCCCTCCGCCTTTTGTGTTTCGGTCCAGGTTACATGGCCGAAAAGTGTGGTATGAGTTATAGCCTGGTAGTGCAGGGGTGCTCTCTGGAGCCTTGAGCCAGGTCTCAGTCACTGCACAGATATCGATGTTCTCCATTTTAAGGAGTGCCTCGAGTGAATGCATTTTGAGATTTAGACTTCTAGCATTGAGTAGCATTAACCTCAGTTTTTGCTTGCCTGTTCCTGTTACGGTGGTGAATTTGTTATTTGAACCTTACCTAAAAAAGGCACTATAGGGGCAGCAAGAGCCTTAGCCAGTATCCAGAATCATAGGTTCATAGGTTCATAGGTTCATACTAGGATATCTGCCCTAGGGCATTTATAAGCCTAGCCAGAATGTGTTTGGCTTTCGCCACCCATTTTAAATTAATTTTGCTATGCCCTTTTTCGAGGTTACTATACTGTGCCTCTGTCTAACAGTGACACAGAAGTGATACCCGGGTTAAACCTATGATCTCCCATCCACTCAAGATTCCTCTTGAAGAGACTCAATGAGGGACTCTGCCTAACCTGGACTGGGATTTTATTCCAGAGTGAAGGGAGCCTCTGGGTTATGAATCTGTCCCTCCAGCATGTCCTATTTATTTCAGTGCTGAGGTTCAAGTCTCTCGAGCGCGTAGCTCGATGGGATTTGGATTTTCTGAGGTGCAGCATGTCCATTAATTCCGGGTTGGACATGGCTTTATACGTCAGGCACAGATCACCCCTGAACAAGCGGTATGCCACTGAGTAGAGCTGGAGTTTCTTTAACCGGGCAGCATATGGCATCTGTTTGAGCCCTTTGATCCTCTTGGTGAGGTACTTTTGGGGTTTTTCCAGTTGCTGCAGGTGTCTGGTAAGGTACATCCCAAAAGGTGCATTGTACTCAATTATGGGCCTGATGAGGGATGAGTAAAGAGGCACGATGACCTCCCCTGATCTAGATGTGAATCCCTTCATGATTAGGTGGGCTATATAAAATGTTTTTCTAACCACTTTGGCCACATGGTTGTCAAATGAGAGACTGCTATCAACTTGGGTCCCCAGGTCCCTAATGACTTCTTCTGTACTTAATGGATTACCACCTATGTGGTAATTTGTGGGCACTTTGTTTTTGCCAAAGGGGATGACTATACACTTTTTGGCATTTAGACTGAGGCCATGGCTCTGGCACCAGTTGTCTGTTTCTATGAGGCCCTTTTGGAGGATGCTTGTGTCAGCTGGAGAGTCGATTATTGTGCCCAGTTTGCAGTCATCTGTGAACTTGGTCAGCCACAGTCCTTCTGCATTGGCCTGTACCTCCGAGAAATATATACCGAACAAAAGAGGTCCCAGGACTGAGCCTTGTGGGATGCCACTTGTAACTGGTTTGGAGACTGACATGGCTCCAGCAATTCTAACCATGTGGGTTCTGTCCTTGAGCCAGTTTGCAACCCATCTAGTGACATAGGGGTTTATATTTAAGCTGGTGAGCTTATCTATAATGCCCGAGTGGGGTATTGTATCGAAGGCTTTTGCAAGGTCCAGGTAGGCTGTGTGGACCACCTTCCCCTCATCAATGGCCTTGGTGACTGTTTCAAAGAAATCAACCAGGTTTAAGAGGCAGGATCTGCCCTTAACAAAGCCGAACTGGGTAGGATCCAGTGTCTGTAGGTCCCCAATATCTTTATTTATGAGGTCCATGATGATCCTTTCCATAGCTTTGCAGACCAAGCTAGTCAGGCTTATGGGGCGATAGTTTCCAAGATCCGTTGAGGCACCACCTTTGTGGTGAGGGACCACTGTTGCTGTACGCCACTCTTTGGGTACATATCCTGTAGTAAGGCTGAGATTGAACAGTAGTTTTATGTTTGGGTTTAGCTCTTCTTGGAGTTCATGTAGGATGCAGCCCGGGACACCATCTGGTCCCATTGATGCTGTGTTTTTTGCTTTGGAGAGGGTGGCTCTTACCTGAGCATATGAGATGTCAGGGGGGCAGCACTCTGCTGGGATAGATATTTGCCCTTTTGGTGGGGAGGGGAGGGAGAAGTTTGCACTGAACCTGTCAGCTAGGATGTTGGCAATGTCTGTGGGTTCGGTGTATTTTTTGACATTTTGGACTAATTCTGAGCATATCTGGGAATTCCCACCCAGGTTCCTAACATAACTAAAGAAAGCCTTGTGATTACCCTTAGTGTCCTGTGCAATTTTTCTCTCGAAGCTGGCCTTAGTCGATTTTATGAGTGCACGTAGTTTTTTGCTAATACTGATCAGAGATGCCTTCCCTTTTTGGGATTTTGCTCTATCATTTAGTAGCTTCCTCCTTCTATTGTATAGTTTGTTTATGGCTGGGGTCCACCAGACAGGATGTCTGCCTTTGTAGGATTGGGTCTTGGTTTTATTTGGGATTGCATGATCCATGCATTCCTGAAGGTGTTCATAGAATGCATTTATAAGGGATTCTGTGGTCTGGGCTGTATTTTCCACAGGCCCGGGGGCTTTGAAGGATTCCACCTCGGTTTTGAAGAGTGTGAAATTTGCTTTATAGAAGTTTTTCACTGTAGTTTTCTGGGCAGGAGGTGGGGTCGGGATGTGAAGATCCAGTGAGATTAGTTTATGGTCTGATCTTACCAGTGAGTGATACACTTCTGATCTAGAGCATAGAGTCCCCATGTTGGTGATGATCAGGTCCAGTATGTTTTCCCCTCTTGTGGGAGTGGTAACAAGTTGTTCCATAGCATTTGAGTTTATAAATTCTAGGAACCTTTGGGCTAGGGTGTTGGAGCTAGAGTAATGCTCCCAGTCTATGTTTGGGTAGTTGAAGTCGCCCAATATAATGGTGTTTGGAGAGACCTTCATATTTTCCAGTGTTCTCAGGAAGGCCGAGTGGGGTTCCTGGGTTTGAGAGGGTGGTCTGTAGCAGGCTATAAACTGGAAGGCAGTTTTACCCACTGTTAGTTGCACATGGATAGTCTCTGATGCTTCGTGCTGTGCCACCAACCTGGAGGTGTGGGTATCTTTGACGAATATTGATACTCCCCCTCCTTTTGTGGTTCAGTCCAAGTTTTGGGGCCGAAAAGCTTGGTATGAGGTATAACCTGGTAGTGCTGGGGTGCTCTTGGGAGCCTTGAACCAGGTTTCTGTTACTGCACAGATATTGATGTTCTCCATGCTAAGGAGAGTTTCGAGTGCGTGCATCTCAAGGTTTAGACATCTGGCGTTGAGTAGCATTACTCTTAGTTTTTTATCCCTTGTGATACCTATGGAGGTGAGTTTGTCTTTTGAGCCTTGCCTAAAAAAGGCACTATGGGGGTAGCAAGAGCATTTGCCAATATCCGAAAGCCCAGGGGTGATAGGTGCAAGCCGTCCCTAGCAAAGCATCGTGGCTTGTTCAGCATGTCATCCCAGGCTGACATGCATTGGATCCCCTTTGAATGACACCAATACTTAAGCCAGTTGTTGAAATTGATCATCTTGTCTTCATATTGTGGCATCATTCTTGGTGAGGGTAAGATGCTACTCAAGGTCAGGGTCATGCCGGCCTGGGCCACATGCTCAGAGAGCTCCTCTATTTCTCTTTTCATGTAGTCCAGGGAGGTACGTCTCAGGTCATTCACACCAGCATGGACAATGACTGAGTCATATTTGTACTTGCCTTGGAGTGACCTGAGTGCTTATGTTATGTGGTGGATCCTAGCGCCCGACAGGCAGCTCACCATGACCTTCTCCTTGTTCAGCCTGGTGAGCGGGACGTCAGTGTGCCTGACGATAGAGTCACCTATTACAAGTGTATCAGGTGTGTTGTTTAGCCTTAAGGGCTGTGACTGTTCGGCACACTGGCTTTTTGAACTAACAGGGGTAACAGGTGCAGGCCATATGTGGCAAAGCATCATGGTCTGTCAACCATGTCATTCCAAGCAGACAGATACTGGATCCCCTTAGAATGACACCAGAAGCTTAGCCAATTGTTGAAGTCAATCATTTTGTCTTTGTACTGTGGTATCATTCGGGGCAATGGCAGAATGCTACTCAGGGCTAGGGTCATACCTGCCTGGGCTACTAGATTGGAGAGCTCTTCCATGTCTCTTTTCATGTAGTCCAGGGAGATATGTCTCAGGTCATTCACACCAACATGGACAATGACAGAGTCATATTTGTACTTGTTGTGGAGTGACCTGAGTGCGTGGGTTATGTGGTGGATCCTGGCACCCGAAAGGCAGCTGACAGTAACCTTCTCCTTGTTTAGCCAAATTATGCATGCCTCAGGTTTTTCACATCCACATGAATATTGCCCATGTTTTATGTGTGGGTCTGTTTTACTTGATCAACTTTTTAAAAAGTTAAAATTCACATAGTCATGACCATATAATCAATGTTTTAGAAAGTCAGACAAATTGTACTGAGATCACTGTACAGTGGGGATCAGGGAATGTGTCATTTTCCTCACTGTAGTATGATCTCAGACATTCTATATAGAATTAGAATTGGGTGTGGGGGGTGCACACATGATCACAACCATTTGAATTTTCACATTTCATAAAGTCGATCAAGTAAAATATATCCACATATGAGGTGAAGGGACATGACCATTCTAGTAACCTTTTGTATCCTGCACTTGAGAGAGCGCTTACCATCATATTGCTGTGTAAATTGATAAATTGATAACTAGGCTTAGATCCCAGATATCTTAAGGCATGAGGGGATTTCATAAGTGCCTCAGCATTTTAAGGCTTTTTTTGAGGGTTATATGCAAGTTTCAACTAGGTGTAGGTACTGATGACCTAGTGGGCATTGACAATATATTTTTTATGAGAGGCTAACTTTCAATTTTACTAAATAAAATCATGTAGATTCTCCATGCAGTAAAAATAAGTGGATGTCAGTAAATATGATGCACTTGGTGTACATAGGATGAAAGTGTAGGATACAGTCACGAGAAATTAGAATATGGTACATAATAGGCTGGGGGTAAATGTTAGCATCTATATTACATCATCAAAGCTTTAGTTAATCAAATAACTAAAGCTCGATCTTGTAATATCAATAGCTAAAATTGTCGAACGGCTGATTCAACCAAGGGAAACACTTCCCTTGGCCGAATCAAAAAAAAATTTACATCTGAAATCAAGTGAGGGGCTGTGTCCCCCACACCCCCCTACTTAAATATACCAACTCTGAGATTGCTCCAAATTGGAGAAACAGGCATACTCCACAGAACGGCCAAGAAAAGTGTTTCCCTGAGTTAAATTGGTCATTTGACAATTTACGGTTTTGATATTACAAGTATGAGCTTTACTTATTTGATTAAGTAAAGCTTCGATCATGTAACAGGGAACCAGATGTCAAGCTAGCTACATAGTTGTTACTACAGTAGACTAGTATTGTACCTAGGAGAAGAGAGAAACAGTAAACTGGAGTTTAAGGAGGGATATCTGCTTTACCCTGGTCTTACACCATCGAGGTAGTACTTGCATAGTATTCTGCTTGCAAAATATTGAAGTTAGAGGGCTACATCTAAAGTGTGGGAAGCTGGGAAAGGGTAAAGCTTGATGCACCTATGTGCTTTTTCCCTTGGATGGAAGGGCAAGGTTGCAACTTAGTGCAGCCTGGATCAGCTTAGTACCGCAGGACTACACTATGAAATGAATGAGTATCTCTGCCACTCCAAACATGATATCCTGGTCTTATGAATGAGTGGGGAAATATATAGGGGTCTATATCACATTGTTGAACTCTTAAAAGTTTGAATGTCATATGGCTGACACCATATGATTGAACTTTTAAAAGTTTGAAAGTTTCAACGGAGATCTCTGTACAGTGCGGAATGGGAAGATTTCCCTTTTCTGCACTGTAGTGCAATCTCAGAGTTGGTATATTTAAAGAGGGGGGGTGTGGGGGGCTGCATGGGGGCTTCCCCCCCCTACTTAAACCGTTCAGGTAGGTTTTTTCTTTGTTTTATTTTTTTACTACATTTTTGAACTTTTAAAAGTTCCATCATATGGTGTCGACCATATGACATTCGAACTTTTAAAAGTTCAATTATGTAATACAGATGTAATATATAGGACTACCAATGTGACAGTCAGAATTAATTCCAAATAACGTTTGTCTAAGCAGTGTATTAGATATACAATTGGACTCTAAAAAACAATGTTGAGAACAGTAAACATTACTTTTTCATGTTTTCCTGCATGCCAGACTGCTTTGAGCGAAAGACTGCAGTACAGCAACGTCTAGGAATTTGACCTTTCCCCACTGTTGTGTGATGCTGGATTTAGTATCTTTAATTAGCAGAGAGTGCAAGGGGACTTGCCTACCTGAATATTTTGTTTTCATTATTTTTAGTTTCAGTCTAAAAACATCAATCTTTTTTGTTTGGCTCTTTTGAATGTTTGCTCTTTTAATGAGAAAATGTCACTTGCTTATATTGAGTCATATATTTAGTTTCATTCTTTTGCAATAATAGGAAATTGAAGGTCATGATGCTTAATGCTAGGAGCCTTAACATGAAAATGCACTCACTGGAGGCTCTCCTTGCCCTGGAAGATGCTGCCATCTGTGTGATCACCGAAACTTGCTTCAGGGCTGCAGACAGCACCCTGCCTTACCAGGCTATACCTCATTCCACATAATTCCAACCCCTAAATGAGGTCAGGAAGACAAAGGGTGGTGGAGTTTCTATCTTCATTAAGAGCAGACACACCTCCAGACTGGTTTGCCAGCATGATGCACTGGAACTACTCCAGGTGCAACTGACAGTTGGCAAGACACCCTTCCAAGTTATAGTCAGCTATAGACCCCCTTCATGACTAAGGACACACACTCCTTTTACCTGAATCTACTTGACTCAATCAAAGTACCCCCTAACATACTGATCCTTGGTGACTTCAACTACCCCACCATAGACTGGGTGAACTATTCTTGCACTAATGCACTCACCCAAAGATTCCTTGATTTCATCAATTGTAATGCACTAGTTCAGTTTGTCTCATCCCCCACAAGGGGAGATAACATTTTGGACTTGGTTCTCACCAACAAGGCCAACCACTGCACCAGTCCCATAGTATGTTCTTCACTGGTGAGATCAGATCATTGGTCTGTCTCATTCAAAGTTTCTATCCCTTCCACCCACCCATCACAGCTGTAATCAGGCTAAAAAATTTTTCAAAAGCTGACTACAATCTCCTAAGTGAGGATATCAGTAGCTTCACACCATGCCCCCCTCAGAGGATGCAGACAACTATGCTGAACAGTATGCCAATGCATCATACAAGCACCTGTACAACTGCATGGACTCAGTCATATCCAACAGAACTAAAACCTTCTCCTCAAGGAAACACAAACCTGTCTGGTGGACATCCTCTAGCAACAGGTTTTACAAAAAAATGACAAAACTGTTGTCCAAAGGTAAAAAGGAACAAATTCCAAATTATAAAAACTCCCTCCTTAGCCTCAATAAGAAAAGTAGATCACTAGTGAAAACCTCCAGAGCCAATTAAGAATTGAAACTAGCATCCAAAACAAAGGGAAACCACAAAGCCTTCTTCAGTTACATCAGGAACCTCCATGGCAAAGCCCAGGTTAGTTTCAAATTAGTACTTAATGGTATCACTTACACTGATCCTGTTGACTTAGCCAACCTGCTAGAAGATAGATTCAATGCAAACTTCACCTCTCTGTCCCCTCAAAGGCCCTTTCAACATCCCTCATTCTTGTCCTGCACTTCACATCTCCATAGATTAAGTGTTAAAGACCTACCCAAGGCAAAGAACACAGCTTCCATGGGACTTTATAGTATCCCAGGCTGTATTCTGCACCATCTCCTGCAAGAACTAATTTTGCTATTGAGCACCCTATTCAACCACAGCCTAATTACAGGTTTCATTCCAGCAGAGTGGAGATCTGCCATTTTCATCCCCTTGCACAAAGGTAGTGCCACTACTGACCCTAGAAACTATCACCCCATTAGCTTGAAAACTCTGATTTGTAAGGTCATGGAGCGTATTATTATGGATCTCATAATCAAGGACATAGCCAATCTCCAAGCACATGACCCCTCCCTGTTTGGATTCGTCAAGGGCAAGTTTTGCCTGTTATACCTGATTGACTTCTTTGAGACTGTCATCAAGGCCCCGGATGAGGGAAAGTTAGTACATACAGCTTACTTTGACTTGGCCATGGCCTTTGACACAATCCCCCACTTGGGTATCATCAAAAAGCTAACACAACTAGGCGTAAATCCCTATCTCATCAGGTGGGTGGCCAACTGGCTCACCAACAGGACCCACAAAGTCAAAATAGGTGCCTCCACCTCCGATAACAGATCCCTGGGGAACTCCATTAGAGACAGGTCTGCTTGTTTTTTCCTGGACCCTACTGTTTGGCATCTGCTTCTCAGAGATCCAGGCAAAAGCAAGAAGCTTGTGGCTGACCAAGTTTGTGGATGACTGTAAGTTGCGTGCTGTCCTTGACTCCCCAAATGATGTTAACATACTGCAAAAGGGTATCACAGCAGCTAATGACTGGTGCCAAACTTATGGCCTCAAGTTAAATGCAAAAAACTCTGTCATCATGCCATTCGGCAAAATCGTGGCCCTTACTTGTTGCCACATCAACAGCAACCCCCTAAGTACACAACCTGTGGTGACAGACCTGGGTACTCAGGTTGACAACAATCTCACATTCGAACATCATGTAGCGGCAGTGGTCAGAAAAGCCTTTTAGTTGGTTCATCTCATAAGTAAAGGGAATGCATCTAGAAAAAAGGAGGTTATTACCTCTCTATATTCCTCCCTCATTAGACCAATAATTGAGTATAACACCCCATTTGGTATGTACCTCTCCAAAACATCTGCACCAACTGGAAAAGCCATAGAAATACCTCACAAAGAGAATCCATAGCCTCCAACACCTGTCCTATGCAGATAGACTCAAATCACTATCACACTACTCGGTATTGTACAGATTGCTCAAGGGACATCTGTGTCTTGCCTACAAGGCAATCTCGGACTCTGCCCTACTAAAGATGCTTCATATCTGCAAGTCTAACTCCTTGCACATTACCCACTCAAAAGCCCTGAATCTAATTTTCAACACCAACAAAGCCTGCTAGAGAGACAGGTTTGTCTCCCAGAGGCTGCTGTGTCTCTGGAATAGACTTCCCATGCACGTCAAACAGAGTACCGATCTGACCCTCTTCAAGTGTAATCTTGATGAGTGGATGGGAAACCACAAATTTGTCCCAGGGGTTCCATCCATGTCCCCCACTGACAGGGGTGACAGGTGCTGACTGAGGTTTCTTTTTTGGGGATAAACTCTTGGCTAGGCTTGTAAGGGCCCCAGGACCATTAGTCTAGTAACCTCCTATGATCCTGTAATCAACTTACATTCCAGAAAAGAAAACACTACTCTAGGACCTCATCTTGAACCTTTCTGTATTTTTGTCCTTCTTACATTTCAGTGCCTATTGGACATATCAGTGTAACTGGCTGAGATTGAAAATTGTCCACTGTGGTCCATGTCGACGCCACTCTTCTTCCTTCCTTCTTCGACACTCATGACTGACTGTCACAGGTCTTCTCACAACAATCCATTCACCTCTCTGCTGGATGCCCTCATTTTCACTTCCCTTCTTCCTGTCTGTCCCAAATCTTCTTCACCAGATTGTCTTCTGCTTTGCTGTACATGTGACTGAGCCACCATAATCTGTTCTCTTTGACCTTTTTTGCAATTAGAGCTACTTTGGCTTCTGCTGTTATCTTCTCTTATGTCCTCATGATCATCCTACCATCCATCTCAGACACTTTATCTCCACTACCTCTAGCTTCCTCAACTGCTTTGTGTTTACTGACTAGGTTGTTGTAGCATACAGTAGTACTAGTCACACTACTGCTTTGTACACCTTACTTTTTGTAGGTTGTTGCAGCATACAGTAGTACTAGTCACACTACTGCTTTGTACACATTACTTTTTGTAGGTTGTTGCAGCATACAGTAGTACTAGTCACACTACTGCTTTGTACACCTTACTTTTTGTTGGTTGTTGTAGCATACAGTAGTACTAATCACACTACTGCTTTGTACACCTTACTTTTTGTAGGTTGTTGCAGCATACAGTAGTACTAGTCACACTACTGCTTTGTACACCTTACTTTTTGTAGGTTGTTGCAGCATACAGTAGTACTAGTCACACTACTGCTTTGTACACATTACTTTTTGTAGGTTGTTGCAGCATACAGTAGTACTAGTCACACTACTGCTTTGTACACCTTACTTTTTGTTGGTTGTTGTAGCATACAGTAGTACTAATCACACTACTGCTTTGTACACCTTACTTTTTGTAGGTTGTTGCAGCATACAGTAGTACTAGTCACACTACTGCTTTGTACACCTTACTTTTTGTAGGTTGTTGCAGCATACAGTAGTACTAGTCACTCTACTGCTTTGTACACCTTACTTTTTGTAGGTTGTTGCAGCATACAGTAGTACTAGTCACACTACTGCTTTGTACACCTTACTTTTTGTTGGTTGTTGTAGCATACAGTAGTACTAATCACACTACTGCTTTGTACACCTTACTTTTTGTAGGTTGTTGCAGCATACAGTAGTACTAATCACACTACTGCTTTGTACACCTTACTTTTTGTAGGTTGTTGCAGCATACAGTAGTACTAGTCACACTACTGCATTGTACACCTTACGTTTTGGCTTTTTTGGCATTCTTCTGTCATATACTACACTTGACATTCTGTACCAGTAGTCTGACGCCCTCTGATTATAGCTTTCACCTCCTCATTCAGACTTCCCTTCTCCTCAGCTACCCTTACAGATACTTGAAGCTGTTAATCTGTTAACATGCTGCACTATTTTCTCCTCTATCTCATTTATCAGCTTCTTCTATTTCCCCATTTGCTGCTATCACAACTGTCTTAACTATACTCACTTTTATTCCATATGCCTTCAGTTTTGCATTCCATTCACCTATCCTTTGCTGAAATTTTTGCTCTAGAGTCTGCCTGTAATGCCACATCATCTACATACAGCAGCTTTGTTGACCTGTCCCCTTTGAGCTGTTTGTTAATGTAGCCTGTCACCAGTATGAGTAGCAGTGTGCTCAGAGATGAACCCCGATTCTCACTCATTCCAACTGGGAACCCCTCTGTAATACCAAATACTGTTTGTACTTGAGTCATTGGGTCCTCCTACATAGTTTGCATTAATTCTGCCAATGTTTTTGGGACTCTGAGCCACTGTAGGACTACCAAAATCAGCTCTCTTGGGATACTGTCATATGCATTCTCCAAGTCTACGAATGCCCATTTGGACTTTTTTTTCTCATTTCTCGCTTCTTCTTAAGTATCTGTCTCACTGCAAACATTGGGTCAGTTATGCTATGTCCTGATCTGAATCCAAACTGCTCATCTCCCACCTTACATTCTACTACTCTACATTTTCATTTATCAATTAGCCACTCCAGAACTTTCATGCCGTGTGACAGGGGTTTGATACTTCTGCACTGCCCACAGTTGTGAATGTCCCCTTTGATCTTGAACACTGACACTAGTATGGTTATTCTCCAGTCATCTGGTATACTCCTTTCTGTCCATACTACTATGAGTGCCCTCAGGAGCCATTTCTCCCCTATCTCACCCAGTATCTTTATCACATCTGCTGTGACCTCATCTGAATCTGCTGATTTCCCTGACTTTGTTTTTCTTAGTGCTTTTCTTGCTTCCTCTGTGGTGGGCTTCTCCTGTTCTCTAACTGTAGTCTGTATCTGGGGTGTACAGCTTCTGTGGTAGGCTGTGTCTAAGGAAGTACAGCTTCTGTGGGATTTTCTTCATTGAGAAGCTGCTGGAAGTACTCCTTCCATTTGTCTCTGATGTCCTGTAGACTGGTGAGCAAGTTGTTATTAGCATCCCTTATGAAGGGTGTCTGTCTTCTTTATCTCTCATTGTCATCGCCTTGTAACCTGATACAGTTTCTTTGTGCCATCCACTGGATCACTTTTCAGAAGCTACTGGAGTGCCTCCAATGCCCTGTTCTTTGCTATTGCAACTTCTTTCTTTGCCTGTCAGCCACCGAGAATTCCTTCCTAGTCTGGTCCATATTTTCTCTCTCCCACAATTTCCTGCATTCCTTCTTTCTTTTGATGGCTTTCTGGATTTCTGGTTTCCAGCACAAGCTTTCCTTATGTATCTTATTTCCACACCTGGCACAGCCCCCTATCTGTTCTGTAGTTCTCCCATGCTGCTTTGAGACACTGCCATTCTTCTTCAACTTCACCTATTGTCTCTTCTTCCTGGGGTGCTAGAGCCTTGAGTATTACTTGCTGTGTTTTCTCTCCAGTTAACTTCCATGTCTTCAGCCTGGTCTCTGCTGACCTTAAATCCTTCTCTGACCACTGCTTGTAGCTGACTGTGGCAACCAGTTTATGGTTTATACTGTGGGATAACTGTTTCACTGGGCATGACTTTGCAATCACTGATTTTACCCCAGTGCCCTTTCCTTACTAGAAGGAAGTCAAAATGAGTTGCATGTTGGACACTCTTGTATGTGATCTTGTGACTGTCTGTCTCTTTCTAAACCATGTGTTGGCTACCATCAAGCCATCTGCCACATAGAAGTCTAGAATGGCCCCTCCTTCTTTATTCCCCTTGCTCCAATCATGTGAACCTAGGCAGTCCTCATTTCCTGTTCTGTCTGTTCTGATAAGTGCATTCAGGTCACCCATTATCAACACCAATTCACATTGTCCTGTTTTATTTAGTAGGCCCTGCTACCGCTACCTGAATGCACTATTTTCTCACTATTTCAACTCTGCTGTGGGTTTTTGGCTGAAATTGTGAATAGTGCCCTATCATTAGGCTGGAGTCTGATTGCTATGAGTCTATCATTAAGTCTGATGACATCCTACATTGCCTTCTGAAGCCTCTCCCTCATCACAATTCCCAAACCATTTTTAACCTGTCCTTCTCCTGAGTTGTAGACTCTGGATTTCAAGCAAAGTGGTTTTGCTGCAATGCCCTTCTGTCTTGTCTCCTAGACAAATAAGATGTCCAGCCTCCTTCTTACCACCATGTCATCCACTTCAAAGCTTTGTCCTGTCTGTGAATGTGCACTGAGTGCAGCAATTCTTAGTTCATGTTTGGCAGGTTGATTAGTTTTACAAACAGTTTTTGCTCAACAGAGCTATCTCAGGTAACCCAAGCTGGGCAATTGGAGATTGGCTGGTCAGTAGCTAATTGACCCAGGGTTGCCAAGCTTTATGTTAGGAACAAACTGGCCAATGGGGAAACATACACCACTTGACCTTTAGCATGGGTCCCTGGTATAGATCATAGTAGGGTGAATCCTCAACCCATTTATCACTGGCAAATACTCATACCCATTTGTTGACATTAGTCAGCACAACTGAATCACCTAGAGCCATACTTTTCATTATTGAGTGGTTAGCCCTGCCATAGTGCTCAGTCTGTTATCCATGTTCTCATATATTAAGGATACTGCATATTGCAGCAGAATCCCAAAGTGGTTGGTCTATACAACTCTTGTCCCTATAGGGCACCGTCTAGAGTCTCTGCTGCTGCTTACAGCTCCATTCTTGGGTGAGTACGAAATGGAAACACTCAGAATGTTTTTCATGGATGGGAGGAACCCCTCAGAAATATGGGGAGGACATGCAAACTCCAAACAGGCATTGGCCAGAGATCAGGATCAAACCTTGTACTTTGTGCATGGCAGGATAAGACTTTAACCATTATGGAAACTGCTGACAAATGTAATACGTATATATATATATATATGTATATATAGGATCTCCCAGGTTGAAATTAGCCACAGCACTTCTTATTCTAGTATTTTTGGAAGTAAACTGTTGGACAGGTTTAAGAGACCTGGATTCCAGTGTTCTCTGGTATTAACTAGTAGTCTAATCCTAGGTCAGTCAATAACAAGCATAGGATGTTTCTGTCTTGCTTTACTGTGTTACCCTGAGAATTATTATGGAAACCTAGCTGTATGCTAACTTCAGTCCACACAACTCAGTTGCTGTGTCACCAATATTTTTTGTGCTTTAGAAATATAGAAGTAATAGGACTGTGAGAGTGAGGTAACAGTATATTTTTGACAATTTTTGTGTTTGACCTGTATGCCTAGAACCCTCTACTTTCAGCATATCCCATTCCCATGCACATTAGCTAGTTGCAAATTTTCATTAATCTACCTTACATTCAGGAGTGGGAGGGTCTTCCTCCAGATGTAAATGGGATTTCGTTATCTAGTCCCCCAACTAGCTGATTTACATCGATTAATATGGGGGCTTGTGAGCAGTCCATAGCTCTGACTCAGGGATTCCTTTATATTTGGAAGAAAATCAGCCTTGTTCAGATAGTTGCTTGCAAATGTATTTCATTCAACATACCTTATACATGACATTTCAATCTGGTGATGTATCTTTGACTTCACATGTGAACCATCCCCTTTGTCCAGCTGGCAAGTGGTATGGTTTACAGCAAACCTGCATTAACAAAAGCATCCTACAGTTATAAATGTGGAATGCAAAAACTTGAAAGCTGTAAAAGTTGAACAGTCACTGGTTCCATTCAATCTAGTACATCATTCCTGATTAGTTCTTCTGAAACAAGAAGAGGGACATGACATAATATCCTGGTTTACTTGCACAACAACACATTACTTAAATACTTTTACCTCAAACCTCATTTTTTGAAAGCACACCCTCACAAACATCAATCTTTTCTTTACTTGCACTTTCTGTTTTTTTTTTTTTTGGAACTGTTGATTACTCAAGTGATTTTGTTCATGACTTACAAACATTTTTATCTACTGATATGCACTGATGTCTTTTGTGTAACCCTGTTTACGTTTTACTATGTGTTGCATTCAAATTAATTCTGTTACATTGCTTAAAGCAATGGTCATTTTCTTATCTGTGTTTTATACCTTTTCTACATGTATTATACTTGGAGCTTTTCTCCTTGGGCCGCCACTGAAAAGAGGCAACTGATAGCCAGACAGGCAATCCTAGTAAAGAAATGCTGATAAATAAATCAATAAAAAAATATTCTGCATGTGAAAACAAACATGCTCTTTTGTACAGGTCTTTCTTATTTTCTCTTCAGTATTTGACATGGTTAGACACAGTATTCTTAGGAGTGCATTCAAACTTATTAAAGGCACTCTCTATCACTAGCATCTTCCTAAACCACTTGCTTCCCTCATCCCTTTCCTCTAACTTCTTACTCTTCTCATCACATCCTCCTTATTTTTTATACAATTATATATCCCTTTAGTATCTCCTATCTCACTTCCTTGCTTTTCCTCTCCCCTCTTCTTTCATCCCAATTCATATTACATCCTTTCTGTATCTCCATCTACCCACTACAAACCATGCACTGGTGCCTTACAGCCTCTTGGCACAACAATAATCTTACATCTTCTAATTCAACTTTTCCCAACCTTCCTTTAACTTGACTTATCTACTAATCATCTGTTTCAACATTTTTTTCACATCCATTGCATGACACAACCATTATCTACAAGGACACCTTTAACCTAGTTCCCCACTGATACTTTTCAAATGTACTTAAGCACTTTTCCCACAAACCTCACCTTTTAAAAGTATGTTCTCACAAATTACTTCTGCTTCTCTTTACTTCTACTTTATTTGTTTTGCACCTTTTCTGTAACCATGTATTAGAACTGTATTTTATTTATGCTTATCTGCTGATATGTACAGTCATCTATTGTATAAATTTATGTTTTACTATGTGCGCTATTCACATTCATTCATTCTGCTAAATTGTTTAAAGTAATTGTAATTTTTCTTACCTGATTTCTGTACTTTGTCTACATGAATTATACTTGGAGCTTTTCTCACTAGGCCTTTGCTGAAAATAAGAAATGTATGCCCAGAAAGACAATCCCGATAAGCAAATGCCAGTAGATAAATAAAATCACTTACACATGAAAACAAACATGTTCCTTTGTACAGGTCTTCCTTAGTTTCTTCTCAGTGTTTGACATGATCAGATATGATATTCTTTTAGAGTACCTTCAGTGTTAATAAAGACACTGTGGTAATGTGTTTGACTTATTTTTGGCTAATCAAAATAAACACAGAAGACATTGACAGTGGTTAACTCTTTTTCTCTCCTGTCCTTCATGGTAATGGAGTACTGTAAGACTCCACTTGGTCCCTATTGTTGATTCTGGTATAAACATTTCAATTGGTTGAAATCATTTGAAGGAAATATTTACAATGTTTTTTTTATGCAGGTGATACTCAGCTATATCTTTATTTTCCTCAGGAAAAAAATATTATTATTAATTCCTTACCAGGTATTTGGTGGTCCATTCAGTTTAGTATGTTTGCTGCAATCTAAGTTCAACCTGCCTAAAACTAAGACCATTGGAATATACAAACTTAATGAACTCTAACTGTTCAATCCTGAATATCAGCATTATTTATTCTCAAGAACTGGGCGTGGTCTGCATTATTTATTTTCAAGAGTTGGACGTGGCTTTGTTCTTAAGGTGCAAGACTGATGACTTAACTTTAATAACAGGCTAGCAGATTCCAGTTTCATCTGTGATTAATACTTCCTTCTATTGTGAAAATTTCACTAATATCGCACACTTTGACTCATGGACCTAGGAGGTTTCTGGATTCCTTATACTCTTATTAAAGCAAATATTTTATATGAAGCTGACTGAGAACCCAACCATTGGCAGCCATTACAAATTTCTGCAGCCCTACTACATACTGGTATTATCCTTTTACCAACATGATACTGGTCCTGTGGAATCCACACTGGCTTCCAGTTCTGGTGTTAATATGCCTGCCCATCGCAACTTAGCTGCATTTTAACAGAAATAACTCTACTTCTCATATACAAGCAAGGCCCACAATCTCTGCCATCTTGGAATTACTAAGTTCCAAGGTGCAGTTAGACGACTGAAGTCATTATTATTATTATTTTATTATTACATTTTTTTTCATTTTAGCACAACAGTTGAGGATACTGCTTAAGAATGTGACTCCAAGACTCTTACACAGTTGTCCCCATCAAGAGCTTCTAGTTTTGTTTGTCCTGCTACTTGACATGCAGACTAAATTTACACTATACAGCCTTAATTAACCAGCGCATATTAATGAGGTGCAGCTTTTGTTTTAAGGAGCATTAGCTTTCAGAGAATTTCAGGTTTTTGTTATCTCTAAAGCCTAAATAAGCTGTCAAAAAATAAAAGACACAAGTCACAAACCTTTATTTAAAATGGGTAATATATGATTTCACAATCTTTTACTTAAGCAATCAATTGAATATATTCTCATGTCAGACCCATATAGAAATGTACCAAATGTATATTTATAAGTGAAATACATGATAGCAGTCCATATGGGTTTGAGGGTTGCCATAATGGTTAAGGTGTTTACCACCAAGGTGCAGAGTTTGATTCTCCCCTTGGGAAGTATGGCCACCATTAAAAAAGATGCCTGGAGTTGTTAGCTTGGTAATCACCTACAATTTTTGATTATATTGTAAACAAAAAGATTAGACTGTGGGACCATGGATTGCATTTTCTCCCATTTTAAGTAGTTATGTTAGAGCTTGACTCCTGTATATATTAATAAGCTGCGTAAAGCACAGTTTTGAAAGAAGTGTTCAGGAAATGCATGATGTGAGCAGTGAAATACAATTCTTTCTGCATTATTTTTCATGCAACAAAATATTTTTTTTGTTCTCAGCTTCAAGGACTTTTTCTAAATACTTAGAGGTATATATTGCAGAAAAATCTAACTTTTTATGACAACATCACTAAAACTCATTTTACTCAGATTACAATGATACATTTGAATGTACTTTGCAGTAATATCTTAAAATACAGAAAGACTAAATTTTATGAGATGCAGAAGTCAAACTCAGGCTGTGCCTACAAATCCATGGCCTGTGTCCTTAAATGGTCTATAGTGATTAGTGTACTACTCTGGTATACAAACTTAAATAAATAAATAAATAAATAAACAAACTACTGAAATAAAATTACATTAATTGTTTAAATGTCTGCATATTTTTGTAGGAAATCTATGTTCCAGTAAAGGTTCCAGTTATGTCAATAAACATAATAATTTGCCATGTTAAAATAATGGAAAGTGGTTTGCCATAAATAAGATTAGTTCCTAAGTACGGGAGAAGCTTGACAATGAAATCAATATAACATTTTCAACCTCTGACCCACACTGATGCCAGTGAGATTTTCCTTTTAGCGGCCACCTAATGAACAGTTAACAACATTTCATAGTGATAACAACCTTTAATATATAATTATAGGCATGAAAAGACTTCAAAAAAGCCAATCATTTCTGTTCATTTTGGTGAACAGCACAAAACACTATTATTTTATAGATTCAAGCTGTGAGTATGATAGAAAAATAGTGTGAAAAGCAGTTCAGCATTGTTTTCTTCCCCAGTAATCATGTCTCTTTTGAAGCATTTGTTTTATATTTTTGAACTGTAACTCATATACTTTGGTTTCAGTGAATGATTTGCATAGTACTCAGGGAGGTATCAGGGCACTCATTCCCGACTGCTGCCCTTGTACATAGGTGTCAGTTTGCTAGTCCATTACAAATATGTACTTTGTTGCATAAATAAAAGACAGGGTCTTTATGAGGTCATATTATATACATGTAACATGGACAGTCAAGAAGCTTGGTCATCTACAGGAGTGGTTTTCAGCCTCTTTATACTTGAGAACTGATGAAAATAGGAGCATTGTTTTGGGGACCACTAAGACAGAAATAAAAAACATTGTTTATAAGGAACCAATTAAAACAATCGCTGTTTGTGCACTGTATGCCAATATAGTAATCTCACCAATTGAGAAAGATATAAATACATAGTGTGACTACAGAGCTTGAATATACTAAGTGACAAATGCTGATAAATCATTGCCATCCTACACTATTGACCGTGGGACAATACTGTATACTCTAACCACCAAGCTGCTAGGCAATTGAGTTTCCGATGCATTTCTCAAGGAATTTACACACACATATACACACACACACACACACACACACACACACACACACACACACACACACACACACACACACACACACAAATACCTCTTAGCACAATACATTGGGACAAAGCCTGAATAATAGGTTAACATTTTAAATATTGCTGTCATAAACTTAGAAAGTTGCTAGAATGAAAGGTAAATTTTCTGATGAGTATGAAGTCTGAAACTCAAGTGCATGAATTTAGTGAATTCAGTCCTCACTGATTTGACACAAAAATCCAGAAATCACAAATTGTATGAGGAACAGACCAAAAATATGAGGTAAAGATCTGGACATCTGCGAAAATCTGAACAGTTGAGAGGTATTGCTCTCTCTCAAACACACACACACACACACACACACACACACACACACACACACACACACACACACACACACACACACACACACACACACACACACACACACACACACACACACACACACACACACACATTCCCTACATGTCCATCTTTGCTCTCTGCAGCACACACACCTGCAAAAGAAGCTCAAGGAATGTTCCTTGTTAGTGCATGGAAGCAGCACACACACCTATGGAAGTAGCTTGAAGACCATCCCAGTTGGAGGCACTTCTTTTTGTATTTAAATTCCTCGTGCATGGAACGTGGAAAGAGGAACAGGTTTTTGTGATGATGACACATGCTGCAGCCAGATGCAAAGGCTCACCCATACTCTGCTACAGTTTGCTGTGAGGGAAAGATTAGTTTGCTTTTTATTTGTTGTATTTTGTATTACTTTATTGCCTTTTTCTATTTTGTATACTGTGACTTGTTTTCTTTACACTGTGTTTTACTTGTATTCTGCTTTTAACTGCATATTAAAACTTGAAAAGAGGCCACAACTCTGTCTCTTGTGAGTTAGACAGAAATTTTTCTCACCATCCCGCCTGGTTACTGTTGTGTTCGTAAACACCACTGTCTTTCTAGTTGGCTGCCCCTTATGTTAATTTGACCATATATCTCATTTCCTCTCTGCTTTTACTGGCTGGTATGAGTAAGGACAAAATCATCATTTTGTGAAATCGCTCCCCTTCAACTATTTAAATTTATTGGCCATCCTACTGTATTCCGCAGTACCATAATACAAAAGTGACCGCCCCCTTTCCATCTATCTGGATGTTTTAAAAATAGTGACTCTCCACTAAAACTTAACTTTTTAGACAGGTAAAACTTGTTACCTACTTTTACATCTAACTCCTCTAGTCCACACTGCAGTGCTTAGGATAAACCATTTTTTTTCATCTTACCTTTAAGCATCTATTGCAAGACCACCAGTTATTGGAGAGCCCACATTCTGCCTCTCAGTAGTCATCTTGGGATTAGTGCTTCTGTTTTCTCCTGATGAGAGAAGGAGTACAGTTACATTATTTCCTGGAGAATGCTGATCACCAGAAAGCTTAATAACTGCTGTGCTTATATTCTGATCCTGGTGAGAGTAGGAGTAGAGGACATTGATTCCTGACTCTTTCTGGTTGGAGAGTGATTGTATGTGCTTAACATACCTGATTGGTCTGGTTGCTATTCGAGGCATCTACCAAGAAAAGGCTACAAACCTGCAGACCTTTGCATCATCTGGGACAAGACTGTGGATCACCAAACAGGCCGTGGCCTGCTCCTCTTCTTGGAACTGGTGCTTACATTTTGTTTCTAGTGAGAGAAGAAGCAAAGGAGTATTGTATCCCAATAGAGTGAAGCTGTGCTGAGACCAGCATTAGTAATAGTCAGGTAGTAGCCATTCATGTGACTTCCCTCGTTTCATCATTCCTGACAAGCTAATTCTTTATTTTTTCAGTAAGTAGTGCTTGATTTCTTTCTAACTTCAGAATATCTGCCTAAATACTTCATCCTTAAATTTTCAGTGTCTACTTATTAGTTTCCCCTCAAGTGTTTGGCAGTGCTCTGTACAGACTCAGACACCCTGACTGACATTTTTCCTGTAATAGGAATATATAAGGAAACAGCTCCAGTACTTAGTAAAAATGATCATCCCTCCTGGCATGTCTAAAGGTCAGTTCCCTGTGCTTTCTTCTATTAACCTGGTGAACTTGGGCATTCTGAGGCAGTGTAGCAAGTGCCTCATGTACACAGAAAACCCTCTCCTCTTACCTCCCAATACTCAGACTTGAGAGAGATGCACTTATATATCCAAAATGGAAGCTATGCACTCTCAAGTCAAGACCAGAATAGCTGGTAAAGAGGAGAAGGTCAACACCTGCACCACACCACATGCAACACATAGCCCTCCAGAACACCCACCATCACAGCTCTCACATAAAAACACAAACCGCACACCCACCTTCATGGAAGTTCTCAATAGAAATCTATCCAAACAGCAGATACCTCCAAGGCAGAAATGCACTCGACCACCACAACACAGCACAAACCACAAGACACATAGCTCACCTATAAAGTGTGACCCTCAACCTAAGCCCCTAAGGCAAAACAGCTTGCCCAATACACTAATCATAGGTGACTCAATATTGAGGCACACTGATGTCCCACTCACTAGGTTGAATAAGGAGAAGGTAACAGTCCGCTGCCTATCAGGTGCCAGAATCTGACACATATCACATGCACTCAGGTCACTCCACAACAAGTACAAGTATAACTCTGTCACTGTCCATGTGGGTGTGAATGACCCAAGATGCACCTCCCTGGATTACATGAAAAGAGACGTGGAGGAGCTCTCGGATTATGTGGCCCAGGCAGGTATGACCCTAGACCCTACCATCGCCCAGAATGATAGCGAAGTATAAGCAGAAAATTATTGACTTCAACAATTGGTTAAGTTTCTGGTGTCATTCTAAGGGGATCCAGTATCTGTCTGCATGGGATGACATAACTGACAGACCTCAATGCTTTGCCAGAGATGACCTACATCTGTCACCTCTGGGTTTCTGGATACTGGCTAAGCCTCTTGCCACCCTTATAATGCCTTTTTTAGGTGATGTTCCAAAGACCAGATTACCACTGTAACAGCTTTAAATAAATGCAATCTGAGGGCCATGCTGATCAACGATAGAAGTCTAAATCTTAAGATGCACTTGCTTGAAGCACTCCTCAAAATGGAGAACATTGGCATTTGTGCTGTAACAGAGACCTGATTTAAAGCATCAGAAAGCACTCCTGTCCTATCAGGCTATAACTCATTCGACACCTTTCGGCCCCAGAACATGGACCGAAGCTCCAAAGGTGGTGGTGTCTCCATAGTCATAAAGGATATGCATGCCTCCAGACTAGTAGCCCAGCATAACACATCTAAGATACTTCAGGTACAACTAACATTGGGTAAGACGGTGATTCAAGTTGTCACCTGCTAGAGGTCCCCAACCATGTCCCAAGACTCTCACTTCACATTCCTAAGCACTCTGGAAGCTATTAGGATCCAACACTCTCATACTAGGTGACTTCAACTACCCTTCCATCAACTGCGAAAACTACTCATGCACCAATACACTGGCCCAACGCTTCCTGGAATTCATCAGTTAGAATGCCCTGGACCAGCTCATTCTTACCCCCACTAGAGGAAGCAACATCCTTGACCTGGTTGTTACAAACATGGGCAACCATTGCTGTACACCAATAGACAATTCTTCTCGGGTAAATCCGATCGCAAACTAATCACCATGGAAATCCACATCTCACCGCCCCCCACGCAAAGGTAACCATCAAGAAAAACTTCTCCAAAGCTGACTTTGGACTCCTAAAAACAGAGGGGACTAACTTCACGGCACCCATGTCAATGGAAAATAGATGCATGACTGCCAAATCATACACCAATGCACTGTACAAACACGTACATAAATGCATGAACTAGCCATACCCGACAGAACCAAGATGCTCTCCTCCAAAAAAAGGAAGACAAACTGGTGGTCCCCTGCCTTTCATAAACTCAACAACAGAAGGAAGAAACTGTTGCAGAAAAAGTTGAAGTCCCAAGACTAGAAAAACTCCCTTATTTGCCTCAACAAAAATTTGAGGTCCCTCATCAAAACCTCTATAGCCAGCTATGAAGGCAGAATTGCAGCAGACACTAAAAACAACCACAAAGCCTTCTATAGTTATATCAAGAAAATTCATGGCAATATCCAGGTTTGCTCTGAGTTACTGCACAATGGTATCTCCTATACTGAGCCAAGAGATATTGCCAACATACTGTTCGACAGATTCAGTGCCAACTTTACCCCTCCCCCACAAAGGATCAATCACAGTACCGGAGGAATGCCAGCCACCCAGCATTATTGCAGCACAGGTTAAAGCTGCATTGTCCAAGGCCAAAAATACAGCTTCCATGGGACCTGACAATATCACTGGATGTGGTCTACATGAACTACAAAGTGAAATGGCACCACATTTGTGTGCTCTGTTCAATCACAGCCTCATCTCAGGCTTTGTCCCTACCAAATGGCACACTGCTACAGTCATCCCTCACCATAAAGGGGGAGAGACTACAGACCCTGGGAATTATCACCCCATTAACCTGATGAGTCTGATATGTAAGGCTATGGAGCGCATCATCATGGACCTAATTAACAAGGATATAGGAATCTCCAAACGCTAGATCCCACGCAATTTGGTTTTGTGACAGGTAGATCATGCCTGCAAAGCTGGTTGACTTCTTTGAGTCAGTCATCAGACCTGTGGGTGAGGGCAAGGCAGCTCATACAGCCTACCTTGATCTGGCCAAGACCTTTGATACCATTACCCACTCAGGAATTATTGATAAACTCACCAAACTAGGCATCAACCCCTAGATCTCTAAGTGGGTTCAAACTGGCTCACAGATAGAACCCACAATATGGAAGTAGTGAACTCCAAGTCAGACTGCCGACCAGTCACGAGTGGAGTCCCACATGGATTGGTCCTGGGTCCTCTCCTGTTTGGCATCTACTTCTCAGAAGTCCATGTGAACATGGAGGGACTCTGGCTGACCGAATTTACAGACGACTGCAAACTGGGAGCCATTATTAACTCACCAAGTGATGTAGACATCCTACAGAAAGGCCTCTCTGAGACCAATGACTGGTGTCAAAACCATGGCCTTAAGCTTAATGCCAGAAAATGCGTTGTCATCCCCAGTGGGAAAAACTCAGTTTCCATTAGTTGCCACATTGATGAGAACCCACTGAAAACTGAAGGCATTATAAGAGATTTGGGGACACAGGTTGACAGCAACCTCTCCTTCGACCACCACATTGCCACTGTGGTCAGAAAGTCGTATGTGGCACATCTCATTACCAAGAGTTTTGCATCCAGGAAGAAAGAGGTCATTATCTCTATCTACTCTTCCCTCATTAGCCCAATCATCGAGTATAATGCCCCATTTGGCATGTACCTCACTAGACACATGCAACAGCTGGAAAGGCCACAAAAGTACCTCATGAAGAGGATCCTAGGCCTTAAACACATGTCCTACACAGACAGACTCAAAAACTCCAGCTATTCTCTGTTTCATATCGTCTGCTAAGAGGTGATCTCTGCTAGACTTACAAAGCCATGCCTGACCCAGCTCTGTTAGAAATGATCCATCTAAAGAAATCCCAATACCTCTGCACCACACACTCCAAAGACCTCAACCTCATTTCCACAATCAACAGAACATGCTGGAGGGACAGCCTCATAACCCAGAGACTGCCCATGCTCTGGAATAGACTTCCCATACATGTCAACCAGAGCACCTCACTGGCCCTCGTCAAGAGAAATCTTGATAAGTGGATTAGAAATAGAACCCCCCCCCCCGGGTGATCACTGCAGTGGCTCTACTTGATAGATGCACTGAGAACTAATGTCGGGCAGCACGATGCCAGGGGACTTCTATGGGCTAGGCTTGTAAAGGCTGCATGGCCATTAGCCTAGTATACATGTATGAACCTATAAACTTATAAAAAAGTATGTAGCTTTTTTTATGTTAAAAATAAATATGACAGACCCCAGGCCAGCAGGCCACCTCCAAGCCAGTGGCAGCCCCCTCACAGTCAGTGGGCCCTAGATGAATCCCTTGGTCGCCTATTGCTGGATCTGGCTCTGCGAACCAGCAAAAAACTTCTGACGGACTGGACCTGGTCCATGGACCAGCTGTAGAAAAACACTAAATTACAGTATCAAGAGTGCAGCCATCATTATTTTAAATGGTGCAGTTTTAATGAACTAACTATTACAGAACAAGACATTTAATCTTAGTTTGACAAACAGCACTTCTGTGCTATAATTATCATGTAACATTTGGTTAACTGGCCTGGTTCAGTATTTAATCTTTTTTTTTTTTTTGAGTATTAGCATACTACATTTCCCAAGTGATTGTACTCTCCCATATGACATTACTGGCAAAATCAATTTCATATATTGAACTACATTATGATGTATTTGGCAATGTTTTATTATTCTTTCTTCATATGTCTGCCTCTTTACTGTTTTACTTATCCTAACTTTTTGAGATCAAAACTGCCATATATAATAGCATTAATTATGTATTTCTACCAGCAATTATGCAGTTCTGAGCACTGAAAAAGTGCTTTATTGACCAATTCTATGGCTTTGGTGAGCAACATTTGAGCCTTTTGCACTTGAAGCAAGTTTATTTAGCATTCTGAGATTTGAAGGAATTCCATTCCATTTATAATTATAAAGTATAAACCTGGGATGACATGCTCGATACGCCATATTGCTTCACAAGAGATGGCTTGCACCTGTCACCCTTAGGCTTTTGAATGCTGGCCAAGGCTTTTGCCGCCCCCATAGTGCCTTTTTTAGGCAAGGCTCAAAAGACAAACCCTCCACCATAAATAGCACAAGTAACCAAAAACTGAGGGTTATGCTACTCAACGCCAGAAGTCTAAACCTCAAAATGCATGCACTTGAGGCATTCCTCAGTATGGAGAACATTGATATCTGTGCAGTAGCAGAAACCTGATTTAAGGCTCCTGAGAGCACCCCAGCACTTCCAGGCTATAACTCATATCATACTTTTCGGCCACAGAACTCTGACCAAAACACAAAAGGAGGAGATGTATCGATATTCATCAAGGATACCCACACCTCCATTTTAGTGGCAAGCACAATGCCTCAGAGATCATCCATGTGCAACTAGCAATGGGCAAAACTGCAGTTCAAATTGTAGCTTGCTACAGATCACCCACCAGGACCCAGGACACCCATTCTGCGTTTCTGGAGACACTGGAAAATATGAAGGTCCTACCAAACGCCCTAATATTGGGTGATTTCAATTACCCAAACATTAACTGGGAGAACTACTCAAGTACTAACTCCCTTGCCCAATGCTTCCTAGAATTTATAAACTCAAACGCCCTGGATCAACTGGTCAACACCCCCACCAGAGGTGACAACATATTGGACCTGGTCATCACCAACATGGGCAACCGGTGTTCTACACCGGAGGTCAAACCCTCGCTGGTTAGATCAGACCATAGACTAATCACTCTGGATATCCACATTCTGACTCCACCCCCAATCAAGGAAACCACTGTGAAAAACTTTTCAAAAGCAAACTTCATGTTACTTAAGACCGAGCTGGAAAGGTTAACAGCCCCCATGCTAAAGGACAATGTTGTCCAAGCTGCTGAAGCCCTTACAAAGACAGTCTATGAGCACCTGCAAGAATGCATGGATCGTGCTATCCCAAGCAAAACCAAGACTCACTCCTCCAAGAAAAGGAAACCAGTCTGGTGGACCCCTGCCATAAACAAGCTATACAATAGAAGGAGGAAACTAGTGCAGAAAAGAGTAAAATCCCAAGAAGGAAAGACATCCCTGATTAGTATCAGCAAGAAACTATGATCCCTCATAAAATCATCCAAGGCTAGCTTTGAAAAAAAAATTGCCAATGATTCCAAAGATAACCACAAAGCATTCTTTAGCTATGTCAAGAACCTAAGTGAAAACTCTCAGATCTGCTCTGAGTTAGTGCAGAATGGCACAAAATACACTGAACCGACTGATATTGCCAACATTCTGGCAGACAAGTTTAGTGAAAACTTCACCCCCCTCTCACCCCCTAAAAGGCCCATAAACATACCAGAAGACTGTAGTGCCCCAGCAATCACTGGCACACAGGTTAAAACAGCCCTATCCAAAGCCAAAAATACAGTTTCAATGAGACGAGACAGTGTCCCAGGCTGTGTCTTACATGAACTCCTAAATGAACTAACCACTCTCCTAAACACACTGTTCAAACTCAGCCTCTCTATGGACTATGTACCCATAGAATGGCACACAGCAACAGTTATCCCACTCCACAAAGGTGGAGCCACAATGGACCCCAAGAACTATCGTCCTATAAGCCTGACTAGCCTGGTCTGCAAGGCTATGGAGCGCATCATCATGGTGAGCAACATTTGAGCCTTTTGCACTTGAAGCAAGTTTATTTAGCATTCTGAGATTTGAAGGAATTCCATTCCATTTATAATTATAAAGTATAAACCTGGGATGACATGCTCGATACGCCACATTGCTTCACAAGAGATGGCTTGCACCTGTCACCCTTAGGCTTTTGAATGCTGGCCAAGGCTTCAACAGAGACATTGGGAACCTTCAAACATTGGACCCTACCTAGTTTGGCTTTGTTAAGGTCAGATCATGCCTCCTAAACCTGGTGAACTTCTTTGAGACAGTTACCAAGGCTTTAGATGAGGGAAAAGAGGTCCACACAGCCTACCTAGACCTCGCAAAGGCTTTCAACACCATTCCCGATTCTGGTATTATAGACAAGCTCACCAGCCTGAACATAAACCCCTACGTCATGAGATGGGTTGCCATTTGGCTTACGGATAGAACCCACACGGTGAGAGTTGCAGGCTCTAGGTCCGACTCTAAACCATTTACAAGTGGCGTCCACTAGGGCTCAGTCCTGGGACCCATCCTGTTCAGTATATACTTCTCAGAGGTAAAGGCAAGCACAGGAGGACTACGGCTGACCAAGTTCACAGACGGCTGCAAATTGGGGGCCATAATTGAATCTCCAGCTGATACAGACATCCTCCAGGAGGGTCATACTGAGACATATATCTGGTGTCTAAATCATGGCCTCAAGCTAAATGCCAAAAAGTGCATAGTCATCTCCTTTGGAAAAAACAAATTACCCGCTAACTACCACACATGTGGTAGTCCCCTAAATACAGAAAATGTAATAATAGATCTGAGGATGCAAGTAGATAGTAATCTCTCCTTTGATAATCATATTGCCAAGGTGGTTAGAAAATCCTTCTATGTGGCCCACCTAATCACAAAAGGGTTCACATCTAGAAAAAAAGAAGTTATTGTACCCCTCTACTCATCACTCATTAGACCCATCATAGAGTACAACGCCCCATTTGGGATGCACCTTACAAGACACCTGCAACAGCTGGAAAGACCACAGAAATGCCTCACCAAGAGGATTACTGGCCTCAAACATATGCCCTATGCAGCCCGACTGAAGAAACTCCAGCTGTACTCGGTTGCATACCGTTTACTCAGAGGTGATCTCTGCCTGACATACAAGGCCATGTCCAACCCAGAATTGATGGACATGCTCCACCTAAAAAAAAAAACAAATCCCCAAGAGCCACATGCTCTAGGGCTCTAAACCTCACCACAATGATAAACAAGACATGCTGAAGGGATAGATTCCTGTCCCAGAGACTCCCCATGCTTTGGAACAGGATTCCAATCTACATTAGGCAAAGCCCCTCACTAACACTCTTCAAGAGAAACCTTGATGAATGGATGGGAAACAGAATATTTACCCCGGGGATCACTGTAATGGCTCTGCTGGACAGAGGGACAGGGAACTAATGGCTCTGCTGGACCGAGGCACAGGGAACTAATCTGAGGGGGCGGCGAAAGCCAACACATTCTGGCTAGGCTTATAAATGCCCTCAGCAGATAGCCTAGTAATTACCTATGAACCTATAATGTTATTTAGCTGGCTACAGATTCTGAACTTAGACTTTATGTTGATTTAAGATTTACTTACAGATAAAAGCAGAATTATTACCAGTGTTATACAAAAGCATGTTCTGCAGTGTCAGAGACCATCACCTGGACATAATAAAATGCAGCATAGAAAATGTCAAGCTTCTTACCAAGGGCATTCTGACTGTTTTTTCAGAGATCTTGAAAAAGAAGAAGACTTTGAATTGCCACTTGAATGAGCTTTAAAGATCATGTTTACATTAATGAAGCTCAGCATTTAATTTCCACCTTTTTAGAAGTCTGCCTGCAGCTAGTGGCTGTTATTATCCTATTGTCACATGAAGCAATGATTTTATGTGAAAATAAGACTTGCAAATAACCTGTCACTGCTGACTCTGTCTATTGCTGTGCAGTGCTATTAGGTGTTTCGTTATGATGTGTAATGGGCGGATGCCTAATTGTGTCAGCTTGCGCCAATTAGAACGTTATTTAAAATATTATTCTTAGGTTGCTAGCCGTCCATACATGTAGACATACACATTTCCCCTTACAAACTGCAGTAAGAAGATCAGTAAGGTGACAAATTGAGCACTTAGACTGAAATATTTAATAAATCTAGCTCCGCAGATTTGTGTATTCATTACATATTCATTTTATCTGACTAACTGTTCTTGACTTTGTTTTTTTTTTTTTTTTTTCTGTGACTAGGTCAAAAGAAAAACCTCTGGACTCACAATGTCACATAATCAGTATGCTAGGCATGATGACATGGATGCACACAAGTATTCAGTAATCTGGTAGGAATGTATCTGATTCAAAGGTAAAATTGAACAAATGGATAAAATGTCTTAGCAGCTTCTTCAATTTCATGCAGCAGAATTACCACTCTGTGGGGGCAGCAAATCTTCAGGATGCTAGAATGTTAGGTAATAAAGTTGCAGATGATCTTTAAAAAT
>NC_056737.1:1500369124-1500551624 GCF_019279795.1 Protopterus annectens | reverse complement strand
TGATATGTTTAGTGTTTCCCCAGGATTCAATAAACTCCATGCAGGTTCCGTATAGAGCCTACATGGAGTGTATCAAAGTACATGGCCATGGAGTGTCATCAGTGGTGTGTGCTGCATATTCCTGATGTGCAGCACGCTTAAGGGAGGACGCATGGCATGTCCCATTAACATTGGCCTGGAAACTTCACAGAACAGCATTGGCTAAGGAAACTTCACAGAAAAGCACCAATAATGAATCTTTGTAGGCATGGTCAGTCCAGTCCACCCTCATCACACACCACCAATAGAGTATGCAGCCCCTCCATACATATTCATTAAAGATAAATACACCTCTAGATTGGTTAAAGAGCATGATTCCCTTGAATTACTTCATGTGCAATTGACAGCAGGTAAGACCCTTCTTCAGGTCATTGTCAGCTATAGGACCCCCTCCATGAGTCAGGACATCCACTCAGCCTACATGGATCTACTTGAGTCAATCAAGATACAACCAAACACCCTGGTTTTGGGTGACTTTAATTATCCGTCCATTGAATGAGAAAATTATACATATTCTAACTCACTTCCCCAAAGGTTCCTGGACTTTGTTAACTCCGGTGCCCTAAACCAACTGGTTGACACACCCACAAGGGTTCAAACATCCTGGACCTCATGCTCACCAACATGGGAGACTGCTGCACCACCCCCAGTGTGTGGCCATTCCTGGTGAGATCTGACCACAAATTAGTCTCAGTAGAAGTAACTATAACACAAGAAACCCCTCCCCCTTAGCAACAACTATAGTAAAAAAATTTCTCCAAGGCCAACTACAACCTCTTATGTGATGGCATAAATAGCTTCATACCCCCCCCCCCCCCCACCGTTGGAACAGACACCTATGCTGAGTTATACACCAGTGCTTTATGCAAGCACCTGTATAATTGTATTGATTCTGCCATACCTGATAGAACCAAAGCAAGATCTTCAAGGAAAAATAAATCTGCCTGGTGGACAACTGTCATTAATAGTCTATACAACAGGAACAAGAAATTGCTGCCTAAGATCAGGAAGGAACATTCTCAATACTGGAAACACTCTCGCCTCAACTTAAACAAGCAAATAAGACTCCTAGTGAAGTCCTCCAAAGCTAACTATGAATCCAAATTAGCTTCCCTAACTAAGGATAACTACATGGCATTCTTTAGCTACATCTGTAACCTCAAGGATTAGGCCCAGATTTGCGGTGAACTCGTAGTTAATAGTACTACACATACAGAGCCTATGGATATAGCAAACCTATTGTCTGACAGTTTCAGTGAAAACTTCACTCCCCTGTCCCCGCCACATATACCCCAAAGCATCCCAAACACCTCTACCCCCACCTAGTATCTCAGAGGAGCAGGTCTTAAATGCCCTGTACAAGGTAAAAAACATAGCCTTTATGACAACAGACAACATCCCGGGCTGTGTTCTACATGGGTTGTAACAGGAATTAGCATCACCATTGAGCATGCATTTCATTCACAGCCTAAGCACTGGTGTCATCCCAGTGCAATGGAAAACAGCTACCATCATCCCTTTTGCACAAAGTGGGTGCATCCACGGACCCCGAGAGCTATAGACCCATTAGCCTGACCAGCCTTATCTGCAAGACCATGGAACAAATCATCATGGAACCTATTAACACAGATAAAGAAAATCTCCAAATGTTCAACTTCACCCAGATTGGCTTTGTCAAGGGGAGATCATGCCTTTTAAACTTGGTGGACATCTTCAAGACAGTCAGCAAAGTCCTAGATGAGAGCACATTTGTGCATATAGCCTACCTAGAGTTATCCAAGGCCTTTGACACATTCCCTCACTCAGGCATCATTGATAAACTCATCCAGCTGGGTATCAACCCATATATTGTCAGGTGGCTTGCAATCTGGCTCACTGACGGAACTCATTCGGTCAGAATAGAGAACTCCACCACAGGGATTGGTTCTCCATCCCCCTATTGTTCTAAATCTACATCTCGAATTGCAGACTAAAACTAAAGGACTGTGACTGACAATTTATTATTATTTATTTATTGACATTTGTTGATCAGGAAAGTTCACTGGGCTCAACGACCCATTTTCGGTGGAGGCCCTGGGAGAAACGCTCCATATAATCACAGAAATTTTTACATAACATCAGTTTAACTTAGAAAGTCAAGAAAGCTTTACATAATACAATCTAAAGTAGATATACAAGACAAATACATATTATAGAGGTTTACAATACAAGAAAATAAACCCAGTGTGTTACATTTTTAGTAATTTTGTTTATATATTCTCATAAGTAAGAATACTGTTTAATCAATTCTGTTTATTCAGCCACAGAAATAAAGAAAGCAAGAGAGATTGGATGCGAAGACAGATAGTGTAAATTGCAAGTATATTAAGTTAGTAAAAGTATTTGTAGTGTATAGTGGCCAAAACATTTAAGGTGGTTTAATCATATGACTACAAGAACAGACAAGGTTATTGAGATAGTGTTCTTTTAGTGCAAATTTAAATGTTTTAAAGAGTCTAGTTGAGTAAGAGAGAGAGGAGGTGCATTCCAAAGTTTGGCAATGGCATGGGAATGGAGACATTGTCCAGCTCTTTTGTTAGGTTATTTATGGTTAAAAGTTGTTTGTTAGAGGACCTAAGATGCCGAGTAGGGGTGTGTGAAGGGATTGGCAGAAGTTTGGATTATTCAGTAGTTTGTGACTGAGAGTAAGTTGGGAGTAATGTAGGTAAGGAGGGAACTCAAACCAGTTTATAGATTTAATGGCCAGGCAATGATGTGTGCGAGTGAGTTCACTACATAATCTCGAAATTTTGAAATTTCAAATTTCAAAATCTCAAGACCATATAGCTGAAACCCCTAAATACCAAAAGACCAGAAGCACGAATTTTAAAATCTCGAAGTTCGGAGATGTTGAAGTAGTGATTCTGGTATTGCGGTTTGTGAATGGATAGGTGGAAGGTCAGGTAAGTATCTATGTTTGAGTGTGTTGGTTTGGGGCTTTAGTGTGTGTCTAAGTGTGTGTTGTGACTGTGTGTGTGCGAGGGGAATGTAGATGTGTGGTGGTGTTTTTGTGTGTTTGTCTGTGTAGTGCGACCTTGGAGTTATAATATTTAAGTAAGTAATGTGTGGGGGGCACAGCTCCCCACATGAGGGGTGTAGGTTTGTGTGTTTGTGTTTTGAGTGAAGGTGTGTGTATGTGTATATGTGTGGTCTATGTTTAGTGTAGTGTTCAGGATTTTAAATTTCGCACTTCTGGTCTTCCGATCTTCTCGTCTTTCGGGTGTCTGGTCTCGGGATTATGGGCATCAGTATTATGGGTTTTGGTCTTATGTAGTGAACCTGTGTGAATTGGCATGTTGGAGACAAACTTAGCTATTTTATAGTAGAATGACTGCAGTTTGTTCAGGAGAGATGTGTGCAGGTTAGTGAAAATGGGGCAACCATAGAGGAGGGAGGGTAGAAGTAGGCTATTAGCTAGTTTCAACTTGGTAGACTTGTCCAGAAAAGTTTATGCCTATAGAGTTTGCCAAGTTTAAAATGGGTCTTTTTGATTGAGCTGAGTACATGATTCTCAAAGGATAGTTTGTCATCAATTGTGACGCCAAGTAGTTTGACTGTATTTACAATTTCAATTTCTGTATTGTTTTCAGAGACTATTTTAAAGTCTAGAGTTAGAGGTTTGGTTATGAAGAGTAAAAGTTTAGATTTTTTGGGATTAAGTAGCAGCTGTGCTTTGTTAAGCCAGGATTCAATGGAAGCAAATGCATTTTGCGTTAACTTTAAGAGATCTGAAATGTTGTTAGAGAATGTAATTATTGTCTAATTGCCCGCATATTGAATGAGTGTACGTTGGATTGCTTACTTTGCCATCTAACAGATTGTTTTTTGTTGTGTAGATAGTTATGGAACCATGACAAAGTATGTGGGGAGCAGTTTACAGTCTCAAGTTGTAAAAGTAGGTTTGAGTGGGACACTGTGTCAAAGGCTTTTGATAGGTCTAGTAGGATCACTGATGTTAGTAGGCCTACATCAAGAACTTTGTATACGGTGCTGGTAAATGACAGTAAGGCTTTTGTGCTGTGTGCTGGCTGTAAACCATGATGGGTGGGTGTGAGTAGGTTATTGTCTGTGAGATACACTTTTCTAAAATTTTAGATAGAGGTGAAAGTATGGAGATGGGCCAGTAGTTAGGTAGATCACTGGTGTTACCACCTTTGTGAAGGGGAGTAATAGTTGAGTTTTTCCATACATGTATGACATATGATTCAGAGATTGATCGGTTAATGAGAATGCTAATTGGAAGAGCTATAGAATCTGCTGCAAGTTTTAGGTATTCAGCTGGGAGGCCATCGGAAGAGGGGGAGCATGGTTTTAGTTTTGAGAGCAGTTTACGAACTAGAGAGGTGGGTACTGGTTGCAGTGTAAATAGAGGAGTGGATGGGCTTTTGTTGGAATTGCAATTGATGTGGGGGAAGTGGTTAGAAAGTGTATTGTCATTGACGAGTATACTTTTGTTAGTTTGTAGAGAGAAACCATTAACACGTTTTTGGATAGTATCAATAAAATGAGAATTGAAGGCTTGGGCGATTTCTTGAAGGTCTTTGTCAGGAGATGGGGATGGGTTGTATTGAGTACCAGGATTTAGGAGAGAGGAAACAGAGTTCCAGAGCATCTTGGGGTTATTTTGTTGGGTAGTGAGTTTAGTGGAGGCATAGCTTTTTTATCATTGATGACCTCCTTTTTGGCATTGTTATGAAGATGTTTATATCTGAGTTCAAGTTGTGGGGTTCTATTTCTATGCCATTCCTTCCAGGTAAGTAACTGTTTAGTTTGTTTAGTTAGCCATGGGACATGGTTAGGCTTTACTCTTTTGGCATGTGTAGGGGAAAGACTGTCTATAATATCTAAAAAGACTTTATTGAAGTAGTTGACTGCTTCATCCAGTGGGAGAAATTTGGTAGGTGACCAGCTGTGCATTTTTAGAGACTCTAAGAATAGTTGTTCATTAAAATTATTAATATTCCTAGTTGTTCTTAGACAATGCAGTTTATCTATTTGAAGTTGGGTTCTATGGGTATAGGCAGGAAGATGGTCACTAAAGGTATTGGGTTGGGTCCCTGTCTTGGTGAATTTTTGAGGGTGTAAAATGAGTATCCAGTCTAGGGTTGATTCTGTTTTTTTTTTACCTTATGAGTGGTATTAGAGATGAGTTGAGGAAACCTGTACAAGTTAATACTATTTACTGGGGTGTCAGAGATGAGAGTTTGCCAGTTTATATTTGTGTCGCCAAGAATGATGGTTTTATTTGATATATTGAGGATGGTCCAGGACAGTAGATCTTCCAGAATAGGTATGTTTTGACCTGGGGGAATATAGAGTACAGCAATACATAATTGTTTTCAGTTGTTGATGTAAAGGTTAACAAGTAATAATTCCATATTTCCAAATGTTTGTATAGATTTACCATATGGTGTAACAGCTAAGTGTCATGGTAAATTAATGCGACACCTCCATCTTTCTTATGTAGCCGGTCATTATTATGTATATTATATCCTGGAGGGATTATTTCAGTGTTAGAAATATGAGGTTTTAGCCAGGTCTCTGTGAGTGCTACAATATCTGGGGAGTAGTGAGACAGTCAGGCATGGAATCCGGTGGATTTGTTACAGATACTATGTACATTAATTGTAGTGAAGCAGAAGTTCTTGGCACTAGAATAAAGATTTTGGGCAGAATGGCCGATTGGTCCAGGGTTGGGGTGAATGTCGCCACATAGAGAAAGGGCCTGGTAGTGACATGTAATTGTGGAGGGATATTGAGTGATGAAGAAAGGACTATGGTGGGGATTACAAATTAATTTTAGTTTGATTATGATGACAAAGGATCTAGTTTTTGCAAGGTATCAAGTATGGAAGTTGAATAAAGAGGGTGAGATGTCAGAGAAACTGTTGGTATTAGTGTGGGGTGCAATGGATGATATGGAAAATGTTGAAGTTGGGGAGTGGAATATAGTATGTAGGGAGGGGGTGTGGAATAGGAAAAGAAGAATGCAGGTAAGGGGGATTAAGGTAATACAAGGTTTTGATCTATAATACATGTTAGGAAAAGGTTGTGATACTGTAGTTAAGGAGAGGAATGAGGAAGATTCAGGAAGGTAAATATTAACAAGGAAGATAATTAGGGATGAGTGAATGGGATGATACTGGTATAGGTGTCTGGGTGTTACTCAGGGGTTAGACAGGAAAGGGAAGAGCTTATGGAAGGTATAAATGTAATTGATGTGGGGGTGGGTGAGAATGGGGGTAGGGTAGATGAGTGGAGTGAGCCCAAGCAGATTGAGGGTGAATGGAGCAGGCAAAAACCTTGAGGCAGCTTTCTAGTCCACAGTAGAAACAAGCAGTTAATGTGTGTCTCAAGACAGTGCAGCAGTTAAGAGTAGGCAGTTCGTAGAGGTAAGAAAAATACATGTAATAGTAACCTAACACATGCTGCTTTATTAGTTCTGTATAGTCTTGCAGCTTTTGATATTAGCAGTTGCTAAAAGAGAAAAAAAATGGAGGGATAAATTTCAGGAGAAAGGATAGGGGAGTCCAACACTATTTGATTAAATTAGTGAGCATGCCCTAGTCAAATAAGCATTAAAGTGTTTCATTACAGAAACTTGCCTAGTACAGCAGGAAGATTAATGACGCTAATAGTTTCCCTGCAGGTGAGATGAATGCTTGTATTTCTTGCCACAAGGAAGCTGCAAAGGGGTGGGATATCCAGTTAAGTAGGGTTAGTCAGGGGTGCTCACTGGGAAATTGCGGACAGCAACTAGTACAGCAGGAAGATTGACAACACTAATAGTTTCCCTGCAGGTGAGATGAACACTTGTATTTCTTGCCATGAGGAAGCTGCAAAGGGGTGGGAGATCCAGTTAAGCAGGGTTAGGCAGGTGTGTTCACTGAGAAATTGCGAACAGCAGCTATTACTGCAGGAAGATTAATGACACTAATAGTACAAACTGAGCTTGATCCTTGAAACCCCTAGTGATGTCAACGTCCTGCAAGAAGGTCTTATGCAGGCTAATGACTTGTGCCAAAGTCATGGTCTTAATGCAAAAAAAAAAATGCATTATCATCCCCTTTGGCAAGGGTGATGTTCCTGCAAACTATCACATCAGTACTAATACCCTAAGCACACAGTCAGTGATGACATATCTAGGCACACTGATTGACAGCAACCTTAACTTTGATCACCAAGTCTCCACGGTGGTAAGAAGGGCATTTTAAATTGCTCATCTCATAAGGGCATTGCCTCCAGAAAAAAAGAGGTTATAACCCCTCTGCACTTTTCCATCATCAGGTCAATAATAGAGTGCAATGCTCCCTTTGGCATGTAGCTTTTCAAACAACTGCAGCAATTGGAGATACCACAAAGGTTCCTTAAGAAGAAAATTCATGGTCTTCAAGATCTGTCTTATAAGGACAGACTGAAATAATTGTCACTTTACTCTGTGTCATACAGACTGCTCAGAGGCGACCTGTACCTTGCATATAGAGCAATCTCTGACCCAGCTTTGATGGAAATGCTGCACATTTGCAAGTCAAATGACACATGGGTCATTCGCTCAATTGACGTTGACCTGGTATGTAATATCAACAGAACTTGTTAGAGATACAGATTTGTCTCGCAGAGGTTGCCCCACTTTTGGAACAAACTTTCTATTCATGTTAAACAAAGCTCCTCATTGGCCCTATTTAAGCACAATTTGGACAACTGGATGGTTAAGCAGAAATTCACCCTGGGGGGTTCCACCTGTGTCCCTTTTGGAGAGGGTTAATAGGTGCTGATTTTATTGTCTGCTTGAACCAGAAACCATTGGGTTGAACTTGGCTAATCTTGTAAAGGCCCTAGGGCTGTTAAGCTAATAACCGCCTATGATCATATGATCCTATGATCCATCCATCCTGAATGACTATCTGAAATTCACAAATCTTCTCTCATCATGTGTCCTTTTATTTATTTTTTTTAGTCTTCCTACATGTTTGCATGACTTGCTGCTGTGCTTGTAGGTACTCATTGGGTTTGCACAGTGGGACCCCCCATGTATCAGACATTACCCAGACATCTGAAAATAGAAACAGGATGCTTTCAATAAATATAAGTGTACAATGCTGTGTGACGTGCAAACCTGATAAAAGGACCTGCACTACCTGCATGCATTGGAAGGCATAACAAATGGTAAACCATCATTGACAAAGTCACTACCCTTGTGGCGACATAGGGAAAGTGATAGACTAATAGAGAAGATGGTTGTGGGTTCTAATCCAGAGAATGCATGTTTTTATGTGATGGTTTGCCATTACAGCATACCCTAATAAATTTGTAATGTAAGGAAATAACAGTGGAATTGTCTCGGTGATGTTTTTTGCCAATATTCTAGAAAAAGCTGTGTGGTGCTTTGCATTTTTATACATATATTTATACACTATAGTGTTTGTGCAATAGTAAGCAGCATGCACCATTTTCAAAGGTATCAAGTTGTATATAGTGTGCACTCCCAGTAAGCACAAGTGGTGGGAAACCATGGTACTTAAATGGGGAATACTTGGAACTGCACTTTGTACACTGATGTTCGACTTGTGCAGCACTGGTTGAAGCAGGTGAAGGTGTGCACTTTAGAGCACAGTGCTGGGGTGTCCAGGAGTCCAAGGTTTTTATTGGGCTCCTGGTCAGAGATCATGGCCCATGCCTGTTGTAGGAGGACTATACTGACACCCAATGCAAAGTAGAAGCCTGGGATAGTTTGGCAAGGGCATTTACCAATGCAACTGGTATCACTGGTGAACATATCATCAGCAATATGATGACCTCTGTAGGAGAAAGAGGGATACCTTTGATCAGTGGATTAGGGATTGCAAGGCGGGGAACACCGCAGTGATGCATAAATATGATTCACATGTATTACCTGAAAATACTCAAGCTTGGTATGGTAAAGAGTGGTATTCATAACTGCTTTTTCTTTTCCTTTTTTTTACACTTGCAGAAAACGGGGCCTCCAAAGTCAGGTCCCACTCTAGGCGACTGGACAGGATGAGACAAGCATGTGATAAGTAAGAATAATTGTATAAAGCATTTTTATTGCAGCCTTAATAGTTATGGATGGATTATTAGCTATATCATACTTTGTTATGATTTTGGAAATGCATAGCTGTCCAGTACCTTTCAATACTACTTATATCTACTGAAAATCCAGATTTAAGAATCACTGTTTTGCCCTGGTCATTGTAAGGTTCATGGTTGTCAGGCAAGTACATTATGTAGACATTAATAAATAAATGAGTGTCAAAAAGTTATGTTAACACAAATCTTATGCCAATTTCCATGTGTGTAATAGCAACATTTGCAATATATTCCTAATTATAGGTCCTTGTACACCCAATATGTAATGATATGTCCAGATATCCTTCTCTAAAAGGTGGAGAGATGTGGTCTGAAATGCAAAGCTACAGTTGCACATTCTCGGATAACAGTGATCATTAGTCTATAAAGTGTAAAATGAAAGAGTGTTTGCATTATGTTGTATTCCAATGGAACCGTACATTATTACAGTTGACACTGCTTGTGGGTTCTAATACCACACTCCCCAAATATATAAATCATCCGATTATAATACTGTGTTAGCTTTTCATCAATAAAAATCACAGTGCTGTTATGTAACCATCATTATAGCATTTGAAATGCAGACCTCCATACCAGCGGCTTCAATGGCCTGCTGTCACATATATCATGTACATGTAGTCCAAGTAATAAAGGACTTTCTTAGCAGTTGTTATTGTTTAAAGTAGACTATAACAGAAGACAATAAAGTTATTTTTGAAAGCTTGTTGAATAATGTGAAATTGCTAATATTCTCCTTTTTTCTTTCACCCCACTCCATATAATCTTACTGTTATTTATGTATTACTTATTTTTTATTATGATTTATTACTTCTTATTATAATATTATTTCTTTAATCGTATTTTACCTTATTATATCATTTTTCTTACCTCTTTTGTTTTGTTTATTATGTATTATTTTATCTTGTGTTTATGTTAACTTTCATCATGTATTATTCTGTTTGCATTATTATTTAAGCTTTTTTATAATTTTTGTTATAGTTTATTTCTTTTTGTAAAATGCTTGATTTTGTTTCATGTTTTATTTAATTTTGGTTCTTGGTTTTTCTTTATGTAATTACTACAGCACAGCAGGCTAGGCCGGTTCCTGGTGATCCACATATACTCGAGCCACAGACTGCAGCACCAAGTCCCAGCACTTCTGGGCTGCCATCTGTTGGCACCCCACTTGCTGCCCCTGTCTAACATGGACTCTCAGGTAGATCTGCCCTAAGGGCCAGGCATGTTTTCCCCTCCTAGGAGCAGTGGTGGGGAGGGTGCTTACATCACCCAAGAGGAGTTGTGATGCATAGGATTGTGAACCAGACTGTGGGCACATGCCTACACCAAATGGAGAACTTGCTGCCCATCCTTGTATGGCACATAGGCTGTAGGCCAAGATGTTGGGCCACTGCAGCCACTGGCACAGTGATGGAACAGTGTTGACAGTCTAATGGGGTGAGGATGTGAGTCACATTGTTACCGTTCTGATGCCCATGGGACCTCGATTCCACCACTCCCACCACAACCAAGATGTTCACTCCCTCTTGTGTCCTTCACCCACCCTGTGCTTATCCTGTATGTCTTGTCTGTCTGCAAAAGCTTCCTCACCTTCCCAACTTGCCTACCCCAGACTTGGCTATGTTCCTCCCCCCAACATTCCACTCTTTCCTGTACAGAAAAAAATAAAAAGGCACCCCCCCAAAAAAAAATGCCCCATACATAGCTCTCCATTTTGCAGATGTGTCTACTTGACACACCTAATGTGCTCCAATTGGCTTCACAAAGCAATTATGTTGTTGTCGCCCCTCTCTCTAGAGGTGACAGTCCAAATACATCTTAAAATGAGTACATTTGCCCAGTTGTTACTGTTATGCAGATGGATAACTATGGTTTTTCTATATGACCTTCTTGCACATTCCTACCTTCCTGTCACTTTGTTTTTCCCCCTGCTTACTCCCCATTTCATCACTGTCCTATCATCCCCTTTTTTTTTCTTTAAAGAATTATAGCAAGATGGTGCGTGATGTGCACCATCGCTAAGGAATATTAAGCAGCAGTAGTATACAGGAATATATATAAAATTATAGTACACACTTGCAAAAGTTATGCCACTACCCTATTTTGAACCTGGTACCATTGGACCACCACAACAATGCATTAACCCATCAAGCCACAGAGTCATTTAATGACCAGCTGTATTCTAAAGCCTATATAGTAATTCTCATATTTTTCCAATTAAGCATGTTTGTGTGATGCTGCCCATCACACAGCATCACTCAGCAATGTAAGAATGCATTATTATGCAGTTTTCCTCACTCACACCTGTAAAATTCATGTGGGATATGTGTAGGGCATTATACTGGAGTACAGATGGCTTGCAGTTGTAATCCAGGGTATGCATACATTATTTATTTTATTGTGAGATTGCAGCTGACACAATTGAACCTGAGGTAGAACTGCACTTTTTGAAGCTCACTTTTTTCATAGATTCATAGCAGGTGTGCATCAGTTACCATCTCGCAAACTAATGTAGTTGTTTTAAAGTTTGTGCACGATGCTAGGCAGCACACACTATTTCAAATGTATCTCAATGTTTACCTTACTACTACTGGTGGGAAACACATGCTGTTTCATGTGTAATGTTTTATGGCCTCTTACGATGTAAGTATTTGAACGATCACTATGCATTGTGTGTCACATCTTCCTCATTTATTGTGCCTTATCTGGTGTCTGAGGGCTGGTACACACTGTGTATGAATGTGCAGAAGTGGTAACACAAAACATGAAAGCCAGTAGCATAGGTTTCAATGCAAAGTAAATTATTATTGTTTTAACACACAGGGCCATACAGTAAGTTCATTTAAAGCATAATCAGCACAAACTGTTAATTGGTATCTAGCTCCACCTGTATAAATTCTTGTTGCTTCATTAAGTGTTATGTGGGCTGTGGTCCTGGTTTAGCTCATCAGAACAGGATCTTGCCTCACATTTACAGTCCAGATGGTACCAGGTTTGAAAATAGCATCATGAAATCCTTTCATTTTTTTCTTTGCATATCTGTCAATAGCTTGGAATGATATTTTACAGCAACATTTTTTCCCCATATAAGCATTTATGTACAATGTGCACCACTGAGTAGAAAAGCCATACAAAATAAATGAATAAGCTCCTCTATGCCTTTGTCATTGTTTAGCGATACTGTGCATCACACACAATCACACTATAATTCTGTAAAGAAAATAAATGGTGACAATAGGAAAGTGGTGAAACAGGGAGCAAGCAGGGAGAAAAACAAAGTGACAGGAAGGTAGGAATGTATGCAGAAAGTGTGTAGGGAAGAACCATAGCTATCCATTTCTTCAACAGTAACAACTGGGCACATTTACACATTTCAAGCTGTATTTGGACTGTCACCTCCAGATAGAGGGGTGACAAGAACATAATTACATTGTGAAACCAATTAGGCCAAATTAGGTATGTCAAGTACACACATCTGCAAAATGGAGAGCTATGCATGGGATGCTATTTTTTTTTTTTGGGGACAGGTGCCTCTTTTTTAAAGAACAGAGTGGAATGTTGGGGGAGGGACATAGGCAAGTCTGTGGCAGGCAAGCTGGGAAAGTGAGGACGCATTTGCCAATAGACAAGACATACTAGACAAGGATAGGGTCAGTGAAGGACACAAAAGGAGGTGAACACCTTGGTTGGGGTGGGGGAATTGTGAGCCTACAGATGTCATGTTTGGTGACAGTGAGAATCAAGTCCCCATCTAATGGACTGTTATCACTGTCACCTCACTGTGCCAATGGTTACTGTGTCTGAGATCTGTGTCTCCTTCTGTTATTCATTATGACAATGGAGAGCAGTGTCTCCACTCAGTGTAGCTCCAATTGTGGATCGCACAATCATATGCACCAAACCTGACAGTTTAGCTCGAGTGACAAAATCACCCCCCTGCCACTGTTCACAGAGAGAACCACATGCCTATCATCTGGGGAAGAACTACCTGAAGGTGCAGGTAGGTTAGGGGCTGCAGGGGGGGGGGTGTTGCCAGCTTGCAGCCTAGAAGTTCTGGGCATTGGTACTGTAGCCAATGGAGGGAGTGTAGGCTTTCCAGGGGGAACTGTCTTGCCCTGCTGTGCTGTAGTAATATGAAATGAAATTAGAAATAAAAAAATGAAATAAACATAACACAAAATAATATACGAAATAACATTTACATAAAAAATGCACAAAAATATTATGATGAAAAATATTATTAGAAACATAACACAATGATATATGAAACAAAATAAAATAAAAAAAGAAAAAGAAAATAAGGGGTGGGGTGAGAGCAAAAACAGAACATCGGTAACTGCACAGATAATATACAAAGCTTTCTACAAATAAGGTGCTATATTATTTTGCATGTTACTTATAACAATTACAAATGCTAACAAATACCTTTATCACATTGAACACTACCCTATTGCTAACACAGACATACTATAGAACAGATCAGATTGCATCCAGCAATCATTCATGCTTGCATTTCTTGAAAATATGCATGTACAATGTTTACATTTGACACCAGGCCATCTGGAGCACAGGTATAGAGGTCTGCCCTTCCACTGTTATCATTATGAATAAGTAGCAGTAATCAATTTTAGTGTAGATAACCTAAAACATTATTGCAAAGAGCTGCCCTTACATTTGGCGAGTGTGTTATCTGAACCAAAAGCATTGACCAATGTAATAGTGTACTTTCCATTTGGAATACAGCATAATGCTAACATTCTTTCCTTTTACACTGTTATAACTACATGTTCACTGTTATAATGATAACAATCTGCAGAATGCTATTGGTGCCCCTGGTGTATAGGTAATGATTTACATTGCAATATTTATGACAGTTGAAATGTGCCCTGTATACTTTGGAAGTGTAGTTTTCTAAATGACAACCCCTATGTGCTCCGTAATACCAGACTGTTTTCATAAACATACTAATGCACACCCACTATTGCATTACAATGGACAAATGCATACTCACAGTGACACAAGTGTTTAGCACAATAAGCTGAATTTACTCCTAATAGTGAAATACCCGTACTTTATTGAAGCATACATACCACTTGCATCTCTCATCCTTCTCAGTCTTCTCTCATAGGCTCACCCATTTAGTATTCTCTCAACATTAGCTCTGGGAAAAAATTAAACACAGTAAGATCAGCAATCAGAAACAGATGTAGCTGCTTCATCATTCAAGCAGTGCCTGTAAGTGATACTCACACATCTATGGAGTGCTATCAATCCTACATTCATACAGCTAACGTTCAAGAGTATCCTTCTTCCTCATACTGAGGTCTCGATAGTAATTTCTACACTGTTCAACAGTATGTGGGATACTATGGACAAATCCCAGGCCAAACTACTCCATGTATCCGATTTGTAATGTGATCCATGATAGTGCTCCTGCAACAGCCAGGGACCATAATCATTCACTAGGAGTCCAACAAACACTTTGAACTCCTGCACACCTCACCCTTGAGAATTAAACCTCAATCCTTCACTCTGAACGCCAGCCATGTTTAATGCAGATGGACACCAATGTACAATGTATTTTCCCACCAATTACAGTTATACTAGATACTGAGAATGTCAGACATTGAAATGTGTAACATTTGAAAATGGTGCGCACTGCTTACCATCATGCAAACACAAACAACATGTTTGCACAAAGTTAATTATGCACAATATGTGCATAATTAGCTTTGTGCATAATTAGCTAATTATGCACAATATGTGAAATAATACAGATATCATTATGAAAAATGCCTCATGCATCACAATAAGCATTATATAAGAAATATTAGCTCAACTACTAACATTTATCATGTGAAGTGGGACAGCATTAAAAAGGACAGCATTCTGCAGTATTACAACCCTGAACCTTAGCTATGACAGTCCTACAATCACAGGTGTTCCCACAACACAAATGTAGATATACATGTCTAGGATTCATTGCATTGCTAGACATTACAAGGACATGTTACAAAAATAAAGGCTGCATTACTTGTATTTGAACCCAGGATCCTCTGAACTTGTAAGTGACACAACTCCTTGCAGCACAGGAGATGGTACATAGCGTGTGGCTACATTTGTATTCATTGTAAGGTTCATACAGACTCAATATCAGAAAATGAGGTGATAACATGCAGAAAAATAAATTAATTTATGATATATACAGTCCAGTTTGTTAGTGCACTGGGAATATGCCTGCAGACGTGTGCAATCCAAGTCAACATGCAATGTAGATTCAGAGGAATGCACGGTTGCCTTAAAGCTGTTGTTCTCATGTATACCACTGTGGCAAACAGTAACAGTCATTCATCACACAAGGAACTTCAACAGGGAGTGTTCAGTTAGGCCAACAGGTGGCATTGTTCAACCACTACCTATCTTTTAATACAGGCCAAAAGTACTGTAACTGTTCTATTAATTTACGACTGCCTTGTTTTAGCACTATTAATACTTACTATATTCTACTAAACTGCTACTGCCCTGTTTTCAGCTCCTGTCCTCTGTCAGCCCTCTGCATTCTTCTAATTTCACACACACAGCACCCTATGCCAGTGCCTCCTTACCTCTGAGCTAGTTCTCAGCTTCACTGATAACTTTCCACTGGCTTTCTTCCTTCTCCTTGGCTCTACCTGCTACGTTCATCCTGCAAGCTTACTCCACTCCCTTACCCTGCCCCCACTACTCCTTTTATTTAAACCACACCCCACCCACACAAGACAACCATCCAGTCAAAGCCTTCCCCTCTGTACCCCTCCTCCTTTCACCCACAGTAATTAAATACATCACTAATTAAATACATCACACTTTCACTACCCTCTCTCACCCCACAGCTCTTCTCTCCAACTACAAATCCTCCCATATTAAACTACCTTTTTCTAACCATGCTTTCCTTACTGTTCCTAACACTCTGAACCCCCATTTCCCTCCTTCTACTCCTCCTAAAAACTTTATACCATGCCAGCTCATATACCTCCAATATCTGCAATCAGCTTCCACTCACAAAACCATCTCCTTCCTCACACAAATAATCATTTCTTTTCCATCTACTCCTCTCTGTTTCAGCTCAGGACTCTGCACCTTTTTTATCCTAAAATTATTTCCACTACTGCTAAGACACTTACTCTTAAACAAATACTAGACCATCCAGAATACCCTAAATCCAAACCAAAACACACTAAAAGAACTTCCTTCAATAACCTCATCTGGAGACATTCACCCCAACCCTGGAACTAATCCACCCACAAATAACAGTTACCCTCCCCCTTCCTCTAACCTTTCATCCCCCTACAATACTCTTAAATTTTTCACACTCAATGCCCAGAGTCTCAACAGCAAAGCACATTAGTTTTAAGCATGGTTAAGTCATAACCAACCTGACATTGTAGCCATCTCTGAAACTTGGCTCAAACCTCACATATCTGACTCTGAAATCCTACCCTGTGGATTTCACACTCTTAGAAGGGCATTGCATTAATCTATTCCAATCTACTTACCTAAATTCCCCTACCAAACTCCATTCCTAAATTCTCCAATGCAGAACTAACAGTCAATCTATTAAAAATGAATAATCATAAAAGCCTCTGTATCATTGCCCTTTATATCCCACCTGGAAATAATGTCTCAACCCTTGAAGATATACTCCAATGGGCCTCAGCTGAAATTAACCTTGCAACTTACATATTAGGTGATGTAAACATTGACTGGAATAAAATCAACAGTCTTATACCCTCCCTGTCCATTAACCTCTTTAACTTTACTCAAGTAACCCACTCCATCACCAGACCCAATAAAACAAATCCCCAAGGATCCACTCTTGACTAGATCTTAGTCACCCATCCAAATAAAATTACCAACTCTGGCACCATCCCTGACTCTATTAGTGACCACTTCCCAGGTTTCATTTACCATGCAACCACCTCCCATCCACACCAACATCAATATATTCAGACCCGCAACCTTAGTAAATTTAACCTCAAAACCTTCTCTAACTATCTCAAATGAATTGGAACATTCTAAAAAAACCTTCCACTCGATAAAGCCATAAACCACTTTAATTCTACTTTCCTAGATAATTCCCTAGCTCCACCAAGGAAAAAAAAGAATAAAAACTATAACTGCCCCTTGGCTAACCAAAGAAACAAGGCAAATTATGCATCAGAGACAAATCCTGGAAGCTTTACCAAAAGAATAAACCTCCCAAAAACCCTTCTCCAATGTACACAGCTCCGTAACTTTGCAAAAAAAAAAAAAAAACAATTCTTCAAAGACAAAAAAATCCTACTGCACAGTCCAACCATCCTCAAAACCATAGGCTTTTTTGGAACTCCATAAACTCACTCCTCAACCAATGCTCCAGAAATAACCCCTGTCCGGACCCAGGTAAATCTGACCTCGAATTAGCCTCACTATTCAACTCTATCTTTATAGAGTCAATAGCCGACCTAACAAAAACTTTTCCCAACAACAACCCAGCTCTCCTACATTCCACCTTATCTAAGTCCCCATATAATTTCTCCCCTATGTTTCAGCTTAAACATGTCTCCACTAACTACATAAAAAGACTTCTATCCAAACTTAAACCCAGCTCCAATGCACCTGCCAACATCCCCTCTTCCTTTCTCAAGTCTGCTGCTGATGGTATAGCTCTCCCAATTAGCATCCTAAGTAATAGATCCATAAAGGAATCCTATATCTCTAAATTTTGGCATTCTGCCTTTATTCTTCCTCTCCACAAGGGAGGCAAAAACACTAACATTTCAAACTTCTGCTCTATAGCTCTTCTCTCTCCAATCTCCAAAATCCTAGAAAAATGTATCCACCTCCAACTTATGCCTTTTCTAACTAAAAAACAGCTTCTTGCCCCTACCCAACATGGCTTCCAACCAGGACATAGCACCATAACAGCTCTACTCTCATTCTTAGAAACTGTCGATCAAGCTCGAGATTCTGGGAACTTAGTATCCACAGTGCTCCTGCAGCTCTCAAAAGCATTCGATACTGTTTCCCATAATTACCTTTCAAACCTATATCTCACCAAAATACTCTTTCCTGGTTCTCACGCTATCTGACAGATAGATATCAGGCTGCGAAATGGAAAAAAGGCACCACACCTTTCTTACCCACCCCTACTGGAGTACCACAGGGGTCCATCCTCGGACCAATGCTGTTTAATATCTTTATCAATAACTTTCACTCTGCTATCCCTAATGCCAAAGACATCCAATATGCAGATGACTCTACACTTGCCTGCTCTGCCTCTAACCTCCCTGAACTCTTATCTAAAACTCAGACTGCCTTCTCAACTACTGAGATCTGGATGTGCCAAAATCACATTTCTCCCAAGGTTAACAAATCTAAAATACTATTATTTACACCCTCAAAATCCTTCCCTTTTGATAAAAATTCCTTCCAAGTCCTTAGCCAAAGCAACTTTCCAATTAAAGCTGTTCCCTTTGCAAAACTACTCGGTGTAACTATAGTCAAACAATTCAAGTTCGACATCCATATTCAGCAAAATATAAGAAAACCCACCAAAAACTAGGTATGCTATACAGGAACAACCACTTCCTCTCTACTTCTACCAGGCATACTCTGGCCTCCTCTTACCTCCTTCCCTCCCTTCTGTACAGCACCCCACTACTAACTAATCTATCCTTTTCCTTCTCTTCCAGACTTGAAAGCTCTTATAACAAAATTTCTAAATTTGCCTCCAAAGCCAAATATTCCACTCATCACTGTGTTACCGTCCAATGTCTCAACTGGTTAAAATTCACAAATTACCTGGACTTCATCCAACTCAAGCACAAGGACTAATATTTAATCCAACCAAATGCCCCACTCTAACTAACATCCTTTCCCCATACACCCCAAACAGAACTCTCAGATCTGAACACCAAAACTTAATTACTGTCCACAGACCTAAATGTCCTACTGGATAACATCTCCTCTCCTTCTCCTTAGGTAAGAAATGGAACTCTCTCCCTTCCACACTAAGGACAATGTCAAACACAAACAACTACAAAACACAGCTTTACACCTACCTCTCCTCCAATTGGAAATGTAACTGCTTTCTCCCTACCTACAACTCTAACAAAAGCCCCTGGGAGAGTATACTCCTGAGTTCCTAAGCAATTTATAGCTGGCTATAACCTCGTATAGCTAATTCCCATACGATCTCTCACACTCTATAAATATTGTAAATAGCTTTTGACTTTAACTGTGTGAATTTGTTAAAATGTATCTGCACAATATTTTTCCACTATGGGCAATATTGCACACGCTTTGTATTATTTGATATGTATTTGTACTTGTACTTTTATTTTTATTGGACTGCTATCTTTACTGTAATCTGTCTCATGGTGCTTTTCTTCCCGGGCCTCCACTGAAAACGGGCTGTCTGGGCCCAGTGGACTTCCCCAGTAACAAAACTTGAAATAAATAAATAATAAATAAGTAATTATGAAGTAGTACATGTTAGATGTACACATAGTGAAACGTTCAACATGGAATGTAATTCACTTACTCCTTACACAGGCTATTATGATTCCTAGTTTTCAAATATACAACACTGTCCTAACATGCTGTGTTCTTGGTCAGTCAGTAATCATCTGACCAGTACTGTGGTACCAAGTGTGTTAAAACAATTCTGTAGTTTTACCTTAACAATGATAAAAACATAGAAGAACTCGTACGACCAAGGTTTCCAGTTTCAATTGAAGTTTTAATGTTAAAACATAAACGCTTTCGCAGGAAAATCTGCTTCATCAGATGCTAATGTTCTTTTTATACAACCTCTATCAAGCATTAGTAGTCACATGATATAAATTAGCTAAAAAACAATTAACATCACAGGGTGTAACCTGAGCTTACTACCCTACTGAATGAAAGAAATGCATGCAGGCATGCACTGCTATCCATAGAAGACACTTATGAAAAATATATTAAAAAATCACGTTTACATAGATATATATATATATATACACATCTATATATATATATATATATATATATATATATATATATATATATATATGTTTTATATATATATATATATATATATATATATATAAACACATATGCATATGTAATACACAGTCTTTTAAATGCAACTTTAGATATAACATTTATATATTTGTAAAAATGTATATATAAAAATATACATAAAAAGTGCATATATAAGTAAGCACATTTTATTAGTGATACATTTTAAAAAGAAAAAAAAAGAGGAACAAACTATCTAAACAAGGGTCTGATTTAAGCTTGGATTTAAGTGTCACATATTCATTTAAACTATGCCCTGAAACTCCCCTAATTTTAATAATCCATCTTGCCTCTAACTGCTCAGTCATATTACGTATGTGTTCCCCCGATGTCATCAAAAATTCTACCTATGGCCATAAACTTAAAGGTGTGTTTAGAGTTAGTACCGATAACATGCTTGACCAAAGCACTAACTTTATTTCTCCTACTGATATAGTAAATATGTTCTCGAATCCTTTCTTTGAATGGTCTGTCTGTTTTGCCTGTATAGAATTTTTTACATTTAAGGCAAGGAGCTAAATAAACTGTATGTTGGCTATCACATGTGGCTTGCACTTGAAAGTGAAACACTCTATGTTTAAGGATATTAAGTGGGAATATGTTATCCAGTCACCAAATAAGTAATGCCATGTTGGGTACTATGAACAAGCATTAACTGTCATTTTGTGGGTGTGTATCCAAGGCATCCACCCCTATGTAACTCTGTGAAATATCACCAAGAGAGCACATCTTGACCATTTGGGAGGGGAAACATATAGGATTCATGTTAATTGGCAGGTTTGCCAATACACATGTGCAGATGATACACATGCTGTCCAACATGCCCTGGCAGTTAGAGTTGTACACCTCATGGTTATTGTAGACCCTATCCTGTCCCCCATTTCCTGCTGTCATGTGTAAATGACTCCAATGTAAGGAACAAATTAATTAAGGATAATGCAATACATGATATAGTTGTAGCATTCCTCTGAATATATATTCAGAAATAATGCTCATAGTTGCCATGTTGTAGCATATTATGCAGAGATGTTTTAAAGATCATGGATGGTGATGCCTGTAACACACCAAGCATGCCCCCTGCTACTCTGTGAAATGTTCCAGTGCCTACAAATAGCATTTAAACCCATACCTTACTTTCCACTGGGAGGGTTCCTGCACTCATCTCTGTCTGTGAGTCAATGCTGAAAGAGTTTGCTCAGTTTCTCCAGGGTCTATGTGCCCTAGAAAAATGGTCTCTGTGCCCTAGAAAATTTCCACCTTCTCTGTCTATGGCTATTGCCAGCAGCAGCACTGTCTTCAGCCTGTATTACAGACAGATTCATTCAAAACGCAGGAGGTAATGACAATCTATTTGTGCCTACTTTGTGTCTATACTGCAGTATTTTCTCAATCCACAAAAAACAAAAAAAATTAAATGGAGATAGCATTAATGCTTTTAGATCTTGTGGACTAGTTCCACAGGATTGGTTGATTATCATGCAGTTCAGCTGTGTATGTTGTAATTAGCATCTCTGAAGCACAGAGTAGGACACATGCAATCAATTATTGATGGATTCCATTTTAAAAATGCAAATGACTAGCTGGGTAAACTGATGTGGATGAGAGTGAGTATGATTGTAAGTGAGATACACATTTCTTTGTATTTACTACACTTCGATAGAGGAGTATTGCACTCTATCAGGTATGTATTCATCTTGTAATGTAAATAATGCCTATGCTGGAATGTAGATAACAATATGGTGAAGTAAACTGTATGCATTTGTTAGAAATATACTCGATACATGGCCTTCTTTACTGGTAATGTGAGTGATACACAGGCTGTAGAGTAGGCATAAAGTATAATGCTGTGTGCTAACTATATAGACATGCTCCATGGAAAGATCCTTTGATACTACTTTTAACATTTCCCCATTGTTTGCTTAACAAAATTGTTCCTGACCCTGGTATTCGTTATGTTTTAGGGGTTGGCTGGAGAGATGAAGTGCTGCTATGGAGTGGAATGTTATGTTGGTTGGGGGACATAGCTCATTATCATTTAGGGCACAAGAAATAATATTCTGTTCTTGTTACCCTCTTAGTTTTTTAATCACCCTGGCTATTTACTGAACAATGTTGAATCTGTACAGTTTAATCCACTTTTAAGTATTGGGAACCTTACTTTAGTGCACAATCTGTAATGCACTCAGACAACACCATGAGGTCCTGCTGTCAAAAAAGAGGGCAAGAATGGCTGAGTGTCTGGACCCCTGGGATGACCTAGTCCAAAATATCAACATGGTGGGCAGAGTCACACGTATGAACAGGTACATCACAGAGCTACTGACATGATCCGTGCCGCGAGTAGGCATGTAGTTGAAGGGGCACGTGATCATGAGGTCACTGGTGGTGGGCCTGCAGCAGAAGAAAACCTCAATGCAGTCAAAGAATTCATAGCAAATATCACCACTCAGGAAAGCTCCCAGCAGTCCAACAGCCAGTATGTCCTTGACGTGGGTGCTACTCCTACTACTCAAGATTAGCGTCCAGGTACGCTGTGTTAGATCATCAGTAGAATACATTTGCAGTCAGTCTGTAATACTATAAATAGGTTTAATGTGTGGCAGGTTGCTTTATTTGTGGGGTGCAAGTGAAATAGCTGCAGTATTCAGGTCCTTTAACTGCAACAGAAGGATTCCTGGCATACAACTACACACAGAACAGCTCCCAGTCATCCTTGTGCCAATACGTTCTGGATGTGGGTGCCACTCCCACATCACTTGTGAGGCTGACAGGAATGCCTTGTTATATCATCATTAAAATATTTCTGCATTTTGTCATAAGCATATATAGTTGTGTCAAGCTGTACATGTGTTGTTTTGGGGTGTTTCAGGTAGCTGCAGATGCATGCTCATGTGAAGGATGTTAGCCACATTCCTGATAACATTTATTTGAGCGTACATATAGATGAGTAAAATATTAACCCTGGTTATACAGTTAAATGTGTGGTGCTGTTGCCATTATGTCTTGCTTTTCTTTTCCTAGGACCATTAGGGATTCAACATGCAAGGGAAGGAGCAGTAAGTAAGTGGACTACATTTTTTTCTGTACTGTATACACACACACGCACACACACACACACACACACACATATATATATATATATATATATATATATATATATATATATATATATATATATATTTATATATTCCAGCATATCTGCTATACTGTCCTCTCAGGCCTGCTGTATTGCACAGGTTTTTTATGAATGTCAAGGTTTGGTAATCATCTTGCTGGCCTGTATTTATGATCATAGTAATTGAATGTCAGATTACTGTGAAGTCAGTAATGATAGCAACCATTAAATTATATGACACAGATCCCGCATTCAAACTGCATACCCTTCAGATATGTCATTGAGAAGCAAAACCTGTTACTTCATCAATTGTATATAATTTTAGGCCATTATATGTCCATATTATATGTCCATATTATTTAGCCTTTGTACAACCACTATTTATGGCTTTGTCTACACTTCTTACTGTAGTGGTTGACAGATGTGAATGTCTGAAATAGTGACAGCATAGTAGTGCAAGTATTAATGTCTTCCTGTTTTTTTTGTTTTTTTTTTTTATCTCAGATAAACATTGCAGTAGTTCTCAGTACCCTGCAACACTAGATGTCAGTGTCTTATCAGGGTCTGATGATGGTGGTGGCCAAAGTGAGGAACAGTTGCGGGGGGGGGGGGGGTTACAGAGGCTGAATCTGACACAGAAGTTGACAGGCAGCACTAACACTCAGGATCCCCAGACACAGCCAGTATGCCTATGCATACCCAGGCCACTCAAGCCACACATATTAGACAGTCAGAGGGTGACATAGACCAGGGAAGTGTGGCAACCACAGCTTCAGTTCCTGTTGACACTGTCTGTAGCCAAACTGTTAGTGAGTTATCACACAGGCAGACTGATAGAGGTGCTCATCAGGGGCCTGCTGTCCCTCCACCTCCTGGTGCATGTGTCACTTGACGTATGTCTAGGGTTGTAATGGAGGCACAGGCATATTCAGAACATCACTCCAGGAGAATGCTCAAGTTTTTTGATGTGGCATAGTCTGACATCTGTGACTGCCTCCACTGTGTTGTTGATGCACTGGATTTGTTCAATGACACACATGAAGAGGATGTGCTTGTGAGGGAGTGCAGAGCATCTGTCATGGAACACACATTAACTGTGCTGGAACATTTGCTGATTGGGGAATGTCAACATCATAGGCATAGCTCAGGAACTACAGTTGCCAATCATCCTGCTGTAGTGGCAGTGCATCTGCTGCTCCATCAGAGAGTGTGCTGTCCGCACCCAGACATAGCAGGCCATGGGGTGATGATCCTGGCCATTTCTGTGAAGGGAGTATGTCCAGCAGACATCAGTCACCCTCAGGTAGTAGCACACCACCAGAAATTGGGTGTGGAGGTGCCAGTGCAAATCCTGGCAGAGCCAGTTCTTGTAGTCAGGGACAAAGATAATGAACTGTCAGTTCTACCATGCACGGTTCACAGCTGTTCAACATACAGAGACATAGGGCTATCACTGGGCTTGGCTGTGTTCATGCAGACACTCACATACCAATGTCACATTGCATACATACATACATACAAATGTTTTAAGCATGGGCATTAATACCCTTCTAACTTGGCAATATACCAAAACACTTGTTCCCATAATAAATGTCCAGGCTGTTCTTAAAAATATCTAAACTAGTACTTGCTTTAATGTAATTTGGTAATCTGTTCCAAGCATCAGTTACTCTGTCAGAGAACAAATTAGTACACTTCTCATTCCAACAGAATCTTCTACATAGGTTATATGATGATTCTCTAGTACGTTTTGATAACCCCAAACATTCCCAGAGGTAGTTGTCCCTAAATGTCCTATATACCTGAAAAAGATCTCCTCTTAAATATCTGTAAAGAGATAGTGTCCAAGTTCATATATTTTAGTCTTTCATAATAACTTAGATTTTTACATCCATGGATCCCCTTGGTACATTTCCACTGTACTATTTCCAGTTTATTCATGCTTGTTTTCCTATAGGGTTTCCATATTGTTATTCCATACTCAAGTTTGGGTCTAATGTAACTAACAAACAATGACATCATTATGTCTGATTTCCTAGACTTTATAAATCTTTTTATACAACTTGTAGTTCTATAGCTATCATTAGCCAATTGGTTGATATGATTAGAAAAACTCATAGCTGGATATACCCATATACCCTGGTCCTTAAATGAGTCTACAGTTTCAATAACTGTGCATTGTATTAAATATTCACCTTTCAGTTTATGTCTCCCAAATCTCACATGCTTAGTTTTTGATGTATTTATCAACATATTATTCTCCTCTGCCCAAATGGTCAATTGAGTCAAATTATTTTGCAGACATGCCTTATCTGTAACACTTGTAATCCATTTACTCAATTTCAGGTCATCAGTATATAGACTGTAGAACACCTCAGATGAAATAGTAAGGTCTGAAAGATACAATCAGAACAAGAAAGGGCCTAGGACAGAGCCCTGTGGGACACCTTGACTGTAACCAAGGATTTCACCTGTCCAGCTGGTGTGTGATACTTGCCATGTCCTATTTGTAAGCCATGACGCTATCCATCTTATCAACACTACATTGATATCTAGTTGTACTAATTTATTGATCAATGTTTTGTGTATGACCCTGTCAAACACTGAAGTTAAATTTATATAAATCACATCACAGCACAATTTTTAATTTATAGCTGTTATTATATTGCTATAGAACATCATGTTACAGGTGGTAATAGATCTGTTTTCAACATATGCATGCTGATATATGGTTTCAAGTCCCAACCTATCCAATTCTGACAATAAGTTATCCAGTATTACCTTCTCCATTATTTTTCCACAACATGAAAGTAGACTTAAGGGTCTATATGTTTCTGGGTTTGTCCTACTCCGCTTTCCCTTAGACAGGTTTAATAAGTGCATGTCTCCAATCTTGAGGAATCTCTCCATATTTATATGACGTAGTGAATAATAGATATAATGTTAGTGTAAGTTCTTGCTGAAGTGTTCTCAGGTCATTGTTACCTATTTCATCCCCTCCCTGCGCTTTGTTTGGATCCAGTTTGCACAAGTTCTTTTTCAACATAATCTAATTTCATTCCAGTATCTGGGGTAACCTGGATATCACTAGGACAACTTATCACCCCTTTTGTGAAGCAAAACTGTTTTGCATAATATTTTGTCAATATATCTATAATTTGTTGTGTCTGAGAATAAATTTTAGAATCTGCACAGTTTATCAATTTGTGTATCTTTACTCCTTCCACATCTTATGTATCTATAAAAAGATTTCCTATTATGCTCAATATCTTTATATGAATTTTCTTCAAATTTTCCTTGATCTTGTCTAACACTATGCTTAGTCTGTTTGTCCAGCTTGTTTATTTCAGTTTTCAAAGTTGTAGTTTGACCTCTCCTCCATTTCTTATATTTTTTGTCTCTCGCCTTAATCAGGTATCTTGTTCTTATGGAAATATGCCCCCCTGATGTTGCGAGCCTAGATCCTGATGTTAAACATTTTTTGTACTTTTGAGGGCACCTACTGACACACACACTACATTTACATGTTCCCTGTTGGCTGCTGCACTTACTGACTCACACACACACACACACACACACACACACACACACACACACACACACACACACACACACACACACACACACACACACACACACACACACACACACACACACACACACACACTCACTAATCTTTTGTGTCAGCCTAGGCCTCCTGTACTCCCACAAACTACCCTGTGCAGCTGATGACAGTGCCACATCCCTGTTGTCTATCTTTTTGCTTCAGGGATACTAAAGATATGTGTCTGATACACAGGATGACTACCTGTATTTAATACGTATTTCATATGTCCATTGGTGCTGCTGTTCTCTTGATAATTGCAACTGTCAGTTATATTGTACTTAGCCAGGTTGACAATGGCTAGCGTAATAATTCCACATTCTCACAAACAACCCTGTGCAAATGATGACTTTGCCACATCTCTGTTGTCTATCCATACCCCTCAACTGTCTAGATTTTTGCAGAATGTCCAGATTTGTGACTGTTATTTTTGGTCTGTTCCTCATAAAATTTGGGCTTTTCTGGCAAATCATTGATGATTGAAGTCAATAAATAATACTAAATAATGACAGCTTGAGTTTCAGACTATATCCTTCAGAAAATATATAACAATGCCATATCTGTCATTTTATCAACTTTCTAAGTTTATAGGAGCAATATAAAAAATGTGTCCACATTTTTGGGTCTTTGTCCCCCCATTTTTTCTGGCTTTGTCCAGAATTTTTTGTGCTGAGAGGTTGACAGGTATGTATCTATCTTTTGGCTTCAGGGATAATAAAGCAATGTGTCTGATGCACAGGGTGAATATCTACATTTTTTATTTATTTATTTATTTTATTTATTTTACATTTGTTAACCGGGCTAGTCTGACTGGATATATTTCCATTTTCAGCAGAGGCCCGGGGAGAAAAGCTCCACATATGGACATAAGAGATTTATAATGAGTACAAATAACAAGTTACAAATAACAAGTTACAGACTTGTAACACTTCAACCAATGCATCTTGATTACAAAAAGAAGGCAACTGGAAAAACTAAAATACATTCTATTAAACATCAATACAACTTCTAGAACCTGATAAATAATAAGAGAGACCAGGGAAAAGAACTAAAACATTGAAACCTAAAACTAGATTACAAAGAAGTACACTACCTAGACTATCTAAATACTATCATCTTTAGCATAATTACATATTGTAGCATGAGAAGAGAGAGTAAAGGGACAGAAGTTAGTAGAAGGGCAGTGTAGAGTTGATAAAGATATAAGCTTCCTGGGAATAGGGTCAGAGACACAAGGAATAGGATTTGTGAGGAGAAGGAGGCAAGGTGGTGAAAGGCCAGTTAAGGGGGGGGGGGGCGTAAGAAAAGGGAGAGGAGTGGTAGGTAAGGAATTAACATTTAATCAGGATTTGAACAGGGACACATCCAGTGGCTTTTCAGGTAGATTCTAAGTTTTTGTTTAAACAAAGTAGTAGATGCCATAGAAGTAAGTTCAGTAGGAAGTTGATTCCAGTGTTTACCCAATGCATTTGAGAAGAGGGAGTCACCAGCTAGGTTATTAGATTTTGTCAAGGAAACTAGCAGTTTGTTTGATGAGCGGAGGGAGTTTAGATTAGAATATGTGGTTAAGAGGTTAGAAAGTGCAGGTGTATTTTGACTTTGGTATAGAGCTCTATGGACAACCGTAAGTTGGGAAAGAAGTAGCATGTTAGACAGTTCAAGCCAGTTAAGTTGCTGTAGATTTAAACAGTGATGTGTTCTAAAAGGCTTACCAGTAACAAATCTGGCTATGTTATTGTAGGTGGTTGATAGTTTGTGAAGATTGTTTTTTGAGGTTAGTGTAGATTGGTGAGGCATAGAGAAGAGTAGAGATGAGGTGAGAGTGGGCAAGAGTAGCTTTGGCTGGGGAGGTTAAAAAAGTCCTAATTCGATAGAGAGAGCCGAGTTTCCTGTTTACATTTTTAATGGTATTATTAATGTGACAGTCAAAGGTAAGGTTGTTGTCTATTGTGACACCTAGCAGTTTGGTAGTGGGGTCAGGTGATATAATGGTTCCATTATTAGATAAGATAGTGAAATCTAGTGCAGGGGATCTATTAGTAGGCTTAAAGAGTAGGAGTTTGTTTTTTTTTTTGCGTTAAGGAGTAGGCAACGTTTTAAGAACCAAGTTTCGACTTTGGAGAATATATCTTGAGTATTAGTTTGGAGTTCAGCAATGGATTTAGCAGAGCAAATTAGTGTGGAGTCGTCAGCGTATTGTATGCATGTAGCCTGGGGAATAGCTGCTTGTAGGTCGTTTATAAAGAGGGAGAAAAGAAGAGGTCCGAGGATAGAGCCTTGGGGGACCCCAAGTGAGATAGGTAGAAGAGATGATAGTTTCTTATCCCAGAGAATGGCTTGTTTCCTATTAGAGAGATAGGAACTGAACCAGTGGACAGCTTTAGGCTCTAAGGAAAGAGATTTGAGAATTTGTATAAGGAGAGAGTGATTAACCATGTCAAAGGCTTTGGATAGGTCGATAAAGACAGCTGAAGACAGGATGTTATCATTACGATTCTTGTTAATCAGGTCAGTAAAGGAGAGGAGAGCGGTAGTTACATTAGTCAGCGGTAGGTAGCGGTAGGTACATCTAATAATGAATGTTATATGTCTATTTGTGCTGTTTTCCTGATAATTGTAACTGTCAGTTATATTGTAGTTAGACAATTGCTAGCATAATAATTCCACACCCCCACAAACCACCCTGTGCAAGTAATGAATGTGCCATATCCCTGTTGTCTATCCTTTGGTATTAAAGGTATGTGTCTGATGCACAGGGTGAATACCTATATCTAATAATGTATTTTATATGTCTATTTGTGCTGCTGTCCTGATTATTGTAACTATCAGTTATAGTGTAGTTAGCCAGTTTGAGAATTGCTAGCATAATAATTCCTCTACTTTCTAGATGAGGCTTTTGTAAGGCTTGCAAAGTCAGTCAATGACATATGTCTTATTAATATATCTAACCTTCTTGTTCAGGATTGTTCAGTGCTAAATTATATGTGCACATCCAAAGTCAACCCATTGGATTCTGAGCTTTGGATTGTATGTCAGCACTGCAGACAAAGCTCAAATCAGCAATACACTATAATGCTTTTCTTTTTCATGCACATTACCATAGGTTTGGAGGTTTGACAAGGCTGTGACAAGGGTATTGTCCTGATGGTGTTTAGAACTATAGCTGATACATCACAATATGATATGCAATGGCATATATAATGCATTCCCATGATTCTTACAGAAAGGACCACTCATATCTAATATAGAATCAGCAATGATCCATGGCAGATAACATGTTCACATCAAGTCTGCCAGTCTGTGCTCAAACAGGTTTATGTATGCACTCTAAATGACATACAATTGGAGTCCTAATGCAGATGAGTAACAACCTTTGAGACATGTATGTGTCTACCCAGCATGTCCTACGTATGGCGTACTGTGCATTGAGGTCCCTGGAACAAGTGGCTGTGGTCCCATATGACTTATGGATGTGCAGCATATTCACCTCATTTGGCCCAAAGACGGTCATGTAATACTTCAATATTTTGTCTCAAAGCTATATATCTGATACTGAATACACTTAAAGCTACTTCAGTCTGCCCACAGAACAGACATGTTGGAGACTCTTCAATTTTTTATTACTCAAAGACATCTGATGTTTGTCAGCTTCCTGCAGGTGTGTGGAACAATACTTATCAAATGGAGGATTATATACATTAATAGGGCTAATGATGGATGAGCTTGATTGATTGATAACATTTTTGTCGATGTAATGGCTTTCTTAATCAAATGTAATATAGAGAATGCCTTCCTCCCTGCAGTACACACTTTTAGTAGGTGATATGTGTTCCAAGGCATATCAATGCATAATTGGGGAATACTGTACTCTGTTTTTTTTAATAAGCAGGAATACATATTAATAAAGGGTATGGTGATGCATGTTTGTGCAATTGTTATAATACCCATGGCTTTGTCAGCAGTCATTAGTGGCACAAATATGTTTGCCACACATCATTTGCTTTCTAGTTGGGCCTTTTGATATGTATATGGCAAACAAGAGAGGAGACCGCACTGAGTTACCACACAGGTGAGGTCTCCCACTTTGACTGAGTATTGTTGGTCTATGATCTGATTTGCAACCCACCTGTTTTATAGAAGGTGCGATATTCCCCTTGGTTATTTTCTCATTGAGACCTAATTTTGGATTGCGTTGAAATGTGGGGTCAAGACAAGATAGGATATGTGCACAGCCTTGTATATGTCTCAGCTCAAAGTCTGTATTTCCCAGAGTTTTTGCACCCACAACTACCCATGAGAAAGCTAACTGGAACAGATCTACTGTTTGGATGTCACCTATGTCCTTTATGGTGACATACGCGCATATTTTTTCCATTACCTTAAAATGAACATTGAATACAGTTATGGTAGTATAATTCCATTTTTATGTTGCCTATCCTACATTGTGTAGGTGAGAAGTTGTCACTGTATTCCATTTCTTTGTGGACCACAGCAGTATTCAGACTGTGGATGAACATGGTGTCTAGTGCAGTAGTCCATTGTTGCAGCACATGAAGAACACAGCCCAGTATGTCATCTGGTCCCATGGCTTCTGTGCTCCACATATTGGAGTGAGTAGTGATAGCTTGCTTTATATAGATACAATGCTTTGGAGGTGATGATGCAAACATGTAAGAAACTTGGTTTTGTGAGGGGGGGGTGCACTTTACAGCCACCTGTATCTGCTAGCAGGTCTGGAATTTACAGTGGATCACTGAGTACAATACCATCCAGAATTGCTTCAATGTACATTTGAGCAATATATTTTATTTTGAAGATGTAAATGACGACAGGCTTATGGGTATGCCTGGATATATGTCATAAATTATTTGCATAGTTGCTATATGAGGTTTTTTCAAGGTGTCTCATTGTTTAGGGTGCACTGAGGTGAGTGGGCTTCCCGGCCCATTTTTTACATGTTGTATTAGTAAATAGCAGCTTCTGTCACTTACTGTAGAATGTAGTAATGACAGACATACACCAGCAAGGTTTTATTTCCCGGTGGAGCTGTCTTTGAGCATGTCAGAGGCATGGCTGTCTGTGTACATTTGTGTAGATTTGTAGACTAGGCATTGGGGTGTAAATTACCCCAGATATCAATGTCCTTTATGGAAACCTGAGCTTGGCTGTTGAGTATCCCATCCCCTAGAAATATGTAGTTACCTTGGATGATGGTTTTTAACCTGAGTCCACCTTTAGGGAATTCATTAGATATTGCAAGCTCTACACATACAGTTTTATGTTTGGATTAACAGTGCAGGCAGTACACATGTGCCATTACATTGTTCACTCATATTGTTGACGAACAGGTCTGATATATTGCAGACCCTTCTGGGGTGGTGCACTGTTTCCTCCATGTCATTTCAGTTTGCAAAATCCTCTTATGTTTGTGCAAGTGAGTTTGTCCTATAATTATCCAAGTGAGGCATTATATGGACTGGTTAAAAAAATCATGTCAACTAGTCTTGCAGGGGGAATAGATGGTAACTGATAGGTGAGGATGGGAGGTTTGAACCTGTTATCTGCATAGAAAATGCTAAAATGGGTGGTATATGTGATCTGGGTAGTAGTTTCTGGGGAGCCTATGGTGTGTACATTCTGAGGTCCTTCTTAATGAATTTACTTTACTGAAGCTCAGGAAGTTTGCACTGTAACTTCCAATGTGCGGAGCCTAAGCCTTTTAATAGAATCAAATTATGTCCTCACATTTCAAACAAATGTTCATATCTCTGGAATCAAAGCAGTTATGAAAGAAGTATGAATGGAAAACCTTTTAGCACAAACTGTTTTTGTAGTGGTACTATTCTTTAGGTTCTAGGTCTTAAACTGAATTTTATAAGTCACTGTAAACACAGTAACGATTACATTTGTAATATTTTGTAAACAACTTTCAATATCTCAGCAACCACTTAAGTTTCACACATACTGTCAGCAGCATTTTACTAATCTAGCCAAGAGCTTTCCTATGAGGTTAAAAAGTTCTCTCTGTTACATGGTTGTTGAGATATTTAAAAAATGTGAAAATTATATCTATATAAATTAATATCATAAAAAAACAACAGTTAATAATATCTATTTACCTGCACTAGACAGAGATCAAATATTAATGCAGTTGAGTCTGCCATTCTGTAAGCTTTAATATGAAATATTTTAAAACCTTGTACATAGCATGGTTTTGGAATTACTGATGCAAATATGAACAAGCAATATTTGACACCTAGAGGTGTCAGTAGAAGTTAACTGTAGATTCACCTGGAGGTGTCACTTGGATGTATTTAGTTAAGTTGGGTCTATAGTTCTGTCATTGATTGGTAAGTGTTTTAATTGCTGCTTGTTATGTAACATAATGTATGAAAGCTAGCTAGAGCTGTTTTGATCTGCTCTGCAACATAGCATCCATTTTTATTGGAAAAATAGTTGTATTGTCATTTCTGTACATATGAGGTCAAAGTATTATGGCATCTGCACATAAGCCACAACAGAGCAGGTAATCCAAGGGAATACTGTTAAAACTCACACTAGATCCATAAACAATAGCCTTCAAATAGAGACTCATACTGTGCACACTTGTGATTTCTAGTAAAACAGATGTCATCCTAATGTCCTTATTCTTTTTGCTACTACCATGATGGGTTGACACAGCACATCTGCTTCCAGTTCCTCCTTTCTTCTGCATACTGTTCTGTCACACCAACCACCTACATATCTTGGTCACCATATCCATGAAGTTACTATTAGGCCTTAATGTTTTTCTCTTACCTGCCGGTGCCATCATCAGCATCCATCTGCAAATATACCAAGCAACCCTCCTAAGCACATGTCCAAATCAAGTCAATCTCACCTCTCTGGACTTGGTCCAAACCATACAACCTTGTACTGACACTATAATATACCAATTACTAATCCTGTCCATCATCAGCACACCCAAAGAAAATCCTAACATCCGGAACTCTTCCAGCTCCTGTTATGATGCCTATATTTTGTCAGTGCCACCTTTTCCAAATCATATCACATAGCTGTTCACAGTACATTTTTGTTTTGTAGATCTTCCCTTCCAGTGTTATTACTAACCATCTGTCACAAATCACTCCTGATACTCTTCTACCCCCACTAAACCATGCATGCACTCTCTTCTTCTCCTCCTCTCCACATTCAGTGTTACTGTGAACTTTATCTCCCAAGTATTTAATATCATATACCTTCACCAAGTGCACTTCCTGCAGTCTCAACATTCCTCTATCCTTCCTGTCATTCATAGACATATATTCTGTCTTAGTCCTTATGCCATTCAGTACTCACCTCTGTATAGCATAACTCCACCTCTCCAGGGTCTCCAAAACATGTTCTCTGATCACAATATCATTGCAAACATCTTAGTCCATGAGGACCACTGTGTCATCTTGTGTGTCAACCTGTCCATCACCATTGCAGAGAGATGTCATGAGGCTTAGGTGTAGCATGAATGTGTCACTGTTGTCTGTCTTATATTGCATGAGGTGACATTTACCTGTCTGCCAGGCCATTGTGTACGCATGGTCTGTTGTGAGCAATATGTATCCAATAATCTGATATAGCTGATGACATCACCAGTATCTGTTGAACACAGGAGGACGGTATACCATAGGCTGCTATAAAATTATCTATATAACATCCATGAGCAGTTCACACAAACACATTCCCAAGTTGACTATAGTGAGATTAGAACCCCTACCTATCTAGGTTTACAGACTAGAGAACACAGTACTTAAGGCATGCACCATGGCACAAGTCTGACATTAATAGAACTGCAGGTGATCTTATAATAGATGACATCAGCATACCCTGTGGGTGACAGGAGGTTGGAGGACTGCTAGACATAAGGATGTTTTTTGCAAGCACAAAAGCAATGCAACACCATGCCAGTTTCCAAGGCAGTGCTGAATAAACAGTCACAGTAATGAAGACAGACATACATACAATGCAACACCATGTCAGTTTCCAAGGGAGTGTTGAATACACAGTCACAGTCTTTGTCATGAAGACAGACAGACAAACAGACACACACACACACACACACACACACACACACACACACACACACACACACACACACACACACACACACACTCATGCACACCAAGTTGGTTGCAGTGAGATCAGAACCCCTACCTATCTAGGTTTTCAGACCAGAGAACACAGTACTTAAGGTATGCACCAGGGCACAAATCTGACTTTAATAGGACTGCAGATGATCTTATAGTAGATGACATCAGCAGACCCTGTGGGGGACATGAGGTTGGAGGACTGCTAGACATAAGGATGTTTTTTCAAACACAAAAAGAAAGCAAACACCATGTCATTTTCCAAGGCAGTGTTGGACTCAGACTCCATCTAATCTTCTCTATTTAGGTAGACAAAAAGACAGACAGACACACACACACACACAAACACACACACACACACACACACACACACACACACACACACACACACACACACACACACACTACTACAGTAAGAACAGAACTCCTACCTAAGTGTGCAGACTAATGAACATAGATTTTAACACAAGTGCCACTACACAAGTCTGATTTTAACATGACTTAATGTGATCTAATAGTAGATAACCTCATCAAGTTATATATAGAGCACCAGCCCGGGAGGCCTGCATAGATACATCACACCTTTGTGTCATCTGAGGCCAATACACTAATAGTTGCATCATCTGAGGCCAGTACACTAACAGTAGTATACTGTTTAGAAGCCATAGCTGTGTAACAGCACAAGTCCCTTATTGAGCATATTTGGATGTTTTCCTTTGGCAGTGCAAGCCTGTGACCACAGTGTTATTACTATGCCCATTCAGGATCACACAACATTATTACACCTTTGTTTTATGTTAGAAGTATGTGTTGTAGAATTAAGGAGATACCATGGTTGTACTGATTGTTGTTGAGGTTGGTTGGGAGGAAACATGTATGGATGTTTATTAACTGTCTGTACAGATAGTTATACTGTGCCCTTAGTTTGCAATATTTCCACTTGTGTTAAATTGAATTAAACAGAGTTTAAATATCTTTAGCATAGTCTGATTACAGGTTTTACTGTATCCAGATCTGTTTGTGTGATTCCTGTGTTTCCTGCTGCACCATCTTATGTTAGTCGGGGCCTGCCTGCAAATAGTGGGAGTAAGTGAACTGGTTGGAACTGGTCTGGCATAGGTTGTTGAGCTAAGAACTCAGAGACAAAGTTTGATTGGTCAATTCCAGTGTTTTTATTTTCCTTTCATTTTTATGATATTTAAACCCAGCATTTGCATGGGATTGTGCTTGTTTACCCTTCATGCACCACTGCTGTGCAAGGTATATCAGTTGCATTTCTTCCCTTACCAGCACTCCTGTGTTTGTGCTGCCTTCACCTGCAGCTATTGTATTGATTTTATCAAGCCCTACTCACACCTACAGGTACTCTCCTCAGATAGTACCAACTCTGCTATCCCTGACCTCTCTTCCACAGATTCTGATAACCATGGATGGACAATTTCCTATGGTTTCTCCTGCAAGTCTGGTTGATATGGACATCCTGAGACAGTGTAGCAACTGCCTTATATACACAGACAACCCTCTACTACTACCACCTAGGAACACAATATGTGAGAGATGCAATTACATTAAGAACCTAGAATCCTTGCTGTCTCAATCACAAGCCAGAACATCTGGCACTTAGAAGGCTGTCTGCACAAACACTACAAAAACCACATCTCTGACGCCACCCACATCTGTACAACACACTCCTACATATTTGGGGATTCTCAACAAAAACATACCTAAACAAAAGTGACCTCTGAAGCAAAACCACACACTCACATCACACCCCACAGCACCAAGCATCACACTTAGTACACATGTCTGAGTCTCACAGCCTCTAAGGCCCAGTGACAAACCTAGCACACTAGTCATAGGAGACTCTATCATGAGACACACAGATGTGCCGTTCACCAGGCTAGACAAGGAGAAAGTCACAGTAAGTTGCTTGTCAGATGCTAGAATCCACCATATCATGCATGCTCTCAAGTTTCTTAATAACTGGTAGTGTTATGACTCTGACTTTGTCCATGTTGGTGAGAATGACGTGAGACGTACCTCTCTGGACTATATGAAGAGAGACATGATTTAGCTTGCTGAATATGTGTCCCAGGCAGGTATGTCCCTAGCCTTAAGCAATATCCTACCATCACCCAGAATGATGCCTTAATACAAATAGAAAATGATTGACTTTAACAATTGGGTTAGTTTCTGGTGGCAGTCCAAGGGGATCCAGTACCTAACAGCCTGGCAGGACATGATTGACAGACCACGATGCTTTGCTAGAGATGGCCTTCATCTGTCTCCCCTGGGATTTAGGCTTCTGACAAAGGCTCTTGCCTCCCCCATAGTGCCTTTTTTAGGCAAAGTCATGAGCACAAAATTACCAACATGAAAAATTCTTCTAAACGAAATGTAAAGGTCATGCTGCTAAATGCTAGGAGTCTTAGCATGAAACTGCACTCACAGAAAGCATTCCTTGCCATGGAGGATGCTGACATTTTTGCAGTTACTGAAACCTGGTTCAAAGCTGTGGAGAGCACCAAAGCCTTACCAGATTACTCATTCTACCATACTTTCAGACCTCAAATGGAGGGCTACAACACCAAAGGAGGTGGAGTTTCAATAATTATCAAAGACATACACACCTCCATGCTGGTCAAATGGTATGATGCACAGGACACACTCCAAGTACAGTTAACTGCTGACAAAACACCTATTCAAATCATAGCTAGCTATCGACCCCCAACCATGACTCAGGATGCCCACTCCACCTATCTGAACTTACTTTAATACATCAAGATTCAACCCTCTACCCTGATCCTGGGTGACTTTAACTATCCAACCATAGAATGGAAGACCTATTCTAGCCCAAACATGAATGCCCAGAGCTTCCTCAACTTTGTCAATACCAGTGCATTGGATTATCTGGTCAACACCCCTACTAGAGGTGAAAATATCCTGGATGTGGTCCTAACGAACATGATTAGCCACTGTAGCACCCCTACAGTGTCATCCTTCTTGGTAAGATCTGACCATAAAGCAATCTCTTTTGAAGTCGATATCTCCCCTGACCCCCTCCCCCATCAGGGTCTAACAAAAAACATTTTCCAAAGCTGACTAGCATCTCCTCAGAGCAGGTATAAGCAGTTTCACAGCTACTGTCACTTCAGTTGGAACTAGCACTAAGGTCCAAGCCTACCCAAAAAAACTATATAAGCACCTACATAGCTGTATGGACTCAGCAATACCGGACAGGACCAAATCATCTTCCTCTGGTGGACAGCAGAAATAATCAAGCTCTATAATAAAAGGAAAAAAATTGCTGTCCAGGACCAAGAAGGAGGAGGTGCTAAGTTGGAAGCAATCTCTCCTTTTTTTTTTTGAGAAATGTGGGTATATTTTTACATGACTATTTGTCAGCATATGTTAAAAAATTACCATCTTTTTTAACAGATGTGCTTGATTTTTTGAACAAAATTAATAACATTAAATGGAATAAAAATATGTACTGGCTGACAGTGGATGTCAAAAGTCTATATACAAATATTAGTCACGAATTTGGAGTAGAGGCGTTGAGATTGTTTTTGGGCCAGTCTCCTGTTTCAGAATTTATTATTGAGTTATTGTATTTTTCTTTAACTAATAATTTTTTTGAATTTAACCATATTCTTTATCATCAGAAACGAGGAACAGCCATGGGGGCTTCTTTTGCCCCCATGTATGCCAATTTGGCAATGGGATTTTTTGAGTTGGAATATATTTATAAACATATTTTTTTTCAACAACATGTCATCAGATACTATAGATATGTTGATGATTTAATTTTCTTGGTGGAAGGGGGTCAGTCTTCGGCCCTACAATTTATTTCAGATTTGAAGTCTAATAGATTTTTTTTGGACTTTGATGGTCTAATTATGGGTACACGAATACCATTTTTAGATGTGATTCTTGATATTTCCAGTGGTTATAAATTAGTAACTTCAGTAAACAGGAAATTTGAAGGTCCTACGTTATATGTACATGGTAATAGCGGACATGCCCCACATATTAAACATTCTCTACCTTATGGTGAAATGTTACGGATATTTAGACTATGTAATGAAACAACAGTATTTAGAAAAGAACTTGATTTTTTGTACAACTCTTTTTTGTTAAGAGGGTACAATAGATCTATTCTGGATGAAAGCTTTAATAAACTATGTGAGTTTTCCCATAGTTATGACAAAAAGTATAGATTACAGGAGAGGAAATTTGTTCCTTTTATAAGTCAAAATAAACAAATGCAACTTGAGGCTATGTATTTTGTTACTACTTATGGATGTTACACATCGGAATTAATTAAAATTGTTTCTATGTTTTGGAAATGCTTTAGCACCCTGGATAATGTTAAATTATGGTTAAATGCTAATTTAAAATTTTCATACAGAAGGGGAAGGAACATTAAAGACTTCTTAGTACGAAGCAGGTTTAGTTTTCCTACAGAAATATTGACAGAAAATATTAGACATAAAGGGACCTACCAGTGTGGTAAATGTAAGGCATGCAGTTTTGTAACTTCTAGTTTTGAATGTATTAATGATATGCCCTTCAGGGTAAATAATTATTTTAGTTGCAACACTGAGAGAGTTGTTTATGCCTTAAAATGCCCCTGTCATAAATTTTATATAGGGGAAACCAAGGGAGCTTTTAAAGTGAGAGTCCTTGAACATGTTAGGGACATAATTAATAATAAAATTGAAAGTCCTGTTGCTCGACATTTTTGTGAAATGCATAACAGTGATGAAAAGTTGTTACAAGCATCAATTTTAGAACAAGTATCTGATAATAATTTTGATCTGTCAAAAATTAAACAGTTGTTACTGTATAAAGAAACAGTTTATATATTGAAGTTTAAAACTCTATATCCAAATGGGTTAAATGAGGATTTTAATTGGAAAATGCTGCTAATGTAAAAAACTTTTTAAATGACCTGATTGTTTAATTGTTTTAATCATGTGATTTAATTTGTATATAAGGACAGGGTTTTTCATTTGTTCTATACTCCTGGAAGGCTAAGGCCGAGACGTCAGAGAGATAGATTTTCTACAATAAACCGTGTTTTGTGAATCCTGTTGTGGTGCTTTTTCAACTTTTCCCTGGTGCTGTTGTTGTTGCAGCAATCTCTCCTTTGTCTGAACAAGCAAATAAGGTCACTGGTGAAATCCTCTAAGTCTACCTTCGAGTCCAAATTGGCCACATCCATTAAGGGCAATCCCAAGGCTTTCTTACATATGTCTACAGTCTCAAAGGAAACACCCAAATCTGCTTTGATTTGGTGGTCAATAACACCACATACACAAATGTCATAGATATAGCCAACCTGCTGGCAGACAGGCTCAATGAAAACTTCACACCCCCTCTCCTCCCATCAGTAAACCAGTACATCCCCAGCATCTGCTCCCCTCCCCTCCCCTCATTACCAGGGAGCAGGTCTTTAATGCCTTCTCAAAGGCAAAAAATGCAGTCTCCATGGGACCCGATAACATCCTTGGCTGTACCCTACATGATCTCAGTCATGAGCTCTCAACTTCATTAGGCACCATATTCAGTCAAAGCCTGAGCACCGCCTTCATCCCAGCTGAATGGAGGACAGCCACAGTCATCCCTCTACACAAAGGTTGGGTGTTCACTGACCCAGGCAATTATAGGCACATCAGCCTAACTAGCCTCATCTGCAAGGCCATGGAATGCATTATTATGGACCTTATAAACAAGGACATTGGCAACCTCCAAATGCTTGACCCCACATCTTCAAAACAGTCACCAAAGCTATGGATGAGGGGAAGATGGTGCACACCGCCTACCTTGACCTAGCCAAAGCCTTTGACACTATTCCCTACTCAGGCATAATAGATAAACTTTCCCAGCTAGGCATCAATCCGTATGTTACCAGATGGGTATAGAATCCACTCAGTCAAAATAGGGGAAGCCATGTCTAGTAGTAGACCTGTAATGAGTGGTGTACCCCAAGGATCGGTCTTGGGCTCTCTACTGTTTGGGATATACTTTTCTGAGGTGCATGCCAAAACCAGTGGTCTGTGGCTGACCGAGTTTGCAGATGACTGCAAGCTGGGCACTGTCTTAAATTCCCCTAGTGATGTGAACGTCCTCCAAAAGGGCCTTACACAATTTAATGACTGGTGCCAGAAGCATGGCCTCAAACTGAATTCCAAGAAATGCATCATTATCCCCTTTAGGGAAAATGGTATCCCGACTAATTATCACATTAATAACAATGCACTAAGCATGGAATCTGTTGTGAGGGACTTGGGCACCCAGGTTGATAGCAACCCGACTTTTGAGCACCAAATTGCCTCTGTTGTACAGAAGGCTTTCTACATGATCCACCTCATAAATAAGGGTATTTCATCCTGGAACAAGGGGGTCATAATATCCCTGTACTCCTCCATTATCAGACCCATTATCGAGTACAATGCTCCCAATAGCATGTACCTTGCCAAGCATATGCAGCAGTTGGAGAGATCACAGAGTTTCCTGACTAGGAATATCCAGGGTCTCAAACACCTATCTTATACAGATAGGCTAAAGGCCCTGTCCCTCTACTCAGTTTTGTACAGACTGCTCAGAGGTGACCTGTGTCTGGCATACATGGCCATTTCAGACTCAGCTTTGACGGAGTTGCTGAATATCCATTAGTCAATCTCCACTCATGCAATCCACACACAAGGCCTTAACCTGGTCTGTGATGTTAATAGAACTTGGTGGGATAGATTTGTGTCCCAAAGACTCCCCATCTGTGAAATAGACTTCATCTGCATGTCAAGCAGAGTACCTCTCTAGCCCTCTTTAAGAGGAACCTGGATGACTGGATGGGAAACAGGAAATACACCCCCTGGGATCCCACTTGTGTCCCTGCTGGACAGGGGGAAACAGGCGCTGACTTTGAGGCAACATGGGTGAAATTCTTGGCTAGTGTTATAAGGGCCTCCGGACCAATAGCCTAGTGTCATCCTATGAACCTATGAACCACATCTTGGAAATATAGAACAGTAAGAACACTAATCAGTTTATGTGATGCAACAGTTAGCATACCTCTCAACCTCATAGAGCACAAAATCTGCACAAAGCCATACTTAATATGAAGAATGTTGAAATATTGCCCTTACAAACCTACAATGTTGATGGAATAACAGGTTTTGATTTAGCATGCATTTTCTGATAGGTATGACATCCATAAATGAAATGTATGTCATTATTTTCTGACTTAATTCTCAATGATTTAGCAATAATGTTGTATAAACTAACATTTTATGGGGAGCAGACTACAAAAATTATGTTAAAATATAGGCATTCCTCATTAATCTGGACAGTTTAGAGCTATGATAGGCATAGAGAAAATGCAATGAGTATTGCACTAAGTATGCATGCATGCCCGTTTTACTCCTATACCTGTTTGCATGATGTTAAGCAGTGCGCAAATGAGAGGAGCGTTGCTAACATCCGCTATTCCTATTATGAAATGTATACATCTTACTGCAGCCCACTCCTCTCAGTACTCTAAGCCATGATTTCACAATTGCTATGGGCAATCTATAACTGTTATCTGCATATTTACTTTTTCTGCAGTTTTGCACTTCATGCAATATATTTAAATATCATTAAAACTGCTTTCACCATGCGATGCATCACACAAATGTGTACTAAACATATAAAGATGAAAACATTATGGGACACAGAGACACAGTCTTTACAAAACACAATATAGCAAAAGCACCTCCAAAACTTCAACTTACATCAGGATTAGAACCCAAAACACCATCAAAGCTTCATCAAGTGGGATGGCTGCCTTAACCATTTTGGCCACAGAAGCTGCTTTCTAAATTGAGGTCACTCCTCACACAACCACCTTCATAAAACTGTACACTGCTATCAAACCATGCACATTAAATTGTACAAGTAGGTCTGAGTTACATTTGGACACAGGCCAGTTAGTAGACATAGTTCCTGTCAAACATATGATTATAACTATACATCTCTTTGTCTTACAATCCTGTGTTTGTGGGTGGGGGGAAAACACATTTACTGTTATGATGCAAAGTAGCTTGGAGTCAGAAACTGCAATGGAATGGAGTCAGTTCCTAATTTCTCTCTTGCATGATGTAACAGTATTCAGCTGTGGTTGGATTCTGTGCGTGTTTCATGTTTGATGCATAACAAATTACATATGGTAACATTGTAGTAATATGTGCATACTCACATGTTCACTTAAGTTATCTACAAAAGCACCATTATATATTTGCACAGTGTAACAAGGTAAGACATATACAAGGATATGACATAATAGTGTTCAACACTACAGTCTGTGGTCAGGCCTTAACTTGAATATGCGTTGGCTGACAGTTCAGGGCTGACTCTGTCTGATGTAAGCAGTACACAGCCAATACATGTGTAGATAAAGGTTGTGTGAGTTGCCTGACATCAATTTTGATATATGCATGTCAGTAGAAAGAAGGTGTTAGACCCTAGGTGTTCAGTGAATGTGCTATGCATTGTTTCTCAGCAAAAGCAAGGGCATACTGAGCACGCCTACATCTACCTACAGGGACAACAGCTGGGGGTTCCTATTCCAATCCTCCTATGACTGTGGTTGTGGTGACCTAGGCATTGATGGGAGGATATGTGCCTGTTCCCCTTGCTGATCCTGCTGCAGTTGTTTCCGCAGGATCAGATTGTGGAGCATAGCTCATACTGTGAATATTGATGTACATGTGCATGGGGTATACTGCAAGGCTCCACTGGATATATTTAGGCACCAGAACTGTGACTGCAGAAGCCCAGACACATGCTTTGTGATGTTCCTAGTTTGTGTGTGTACCTCATTATGGCATTCTTCCGTGGGTGTGTGTGCATTTCTGATGGGTGTCATCATCCACAGTTCCAGGGTGTAGCCAGCATCCCCCAGTAAATGGCTGTGAGGGATGTTCCCCTAGCAAACATCTGGTACATCTGTGATGTGTGCCAGATATGGGAGTCGTGATAACTGCCAGGGTTCTCAGCACACACATTCAAGATGATCCCCTCGGCATTGCACATGACTTGGCAGTTGATGGAGTCATATCCCTTGTGGTTAATGTAGATTTCACCCTGCTCACCAGGTGGTGCCTTGATGTGTACATGAGTGCAATCTATGGTACCCAGTACTTCAGGGTAGTGTGCTACATGATAGAAGTGTTGCATATTGCTGGTCATCTCCTCAGCAGTGATGGGAAACATATGTGTTCACTGGCATGTGTAAGCATATCATCCAGTAACTGGTGGAGTATCCTAGATGCTGATGCCTGTAACACCACCATCATGCCCCCAATTGGTCTTTGAAAAGTTCCTTTAGCTAATATTCTAAGGGCTATACATACCTTAATTATCACTAGGATGGGTTACCCTTGGTTGGCTCTGGCTCTGATTTGAGTTTGGCAGAGCTCAGAGAGTTCTTGTAATGTGTCCCTGTCCACACTGTAGTGCTCTAACAAACTCCAGCTCATGTAGCACTTGCTAGGTCACTATAGACCTGAACACTCTTCTCCATCTTGGCTTAGGCCTATTGTCATCAGCACCAGCAGCATTGACTTCAGCCTTGATCACAAACAGATGTAGAATAGCTGCAGCAGCCCTTAGCATTATGTCAGTTAAAAGTTCCAAGTCTCTACTCCAATGTTGTTGAAGTATCGAGGGAAAATCAGACTGTAGGCTCTATGCATACTTTATACATTTTTTGATTAGGACAATCATCTGGTATTGGCTGCTTTAAATGACATTCACCTGCTTAGGGTATAACTTACAGGATTTAGAACACCTGCTGCAGTATGCAATATTGTACTCTGTGCACCAACATGTAGCAGAGCTCAGCAAATCAAGCAAAACATTTAATAATATCATTCCTATTGTCATGACGCTTACAGAATATGCTAATTATGGATACTTGCACTTCATTTTTATGACCTACAATGCCAGCACAGGATGATTAAAAGTTGGTGTAGCCTGTACTTGAATCCAAGGCTATATGCATCCTAGTCCAACACCTAACAGTCATCATCACAAGACGAGAGGAGATGAATTGAGTGCAAGCCCGCTTACCGGGTTTGGACGATGCTCAGAAGTTGTCATCCATGGATAACACACACCGTGTAGGAGCTTACACAGAGTGTAGAGCCCTAAATGGTTCCTGCTTTTTGTGATTCAACAAATCCACTCATTTTTTACATTATTTACATAATAACCATGTTGACAGCCTGGAAACTACATGGATAGTAGTCATGTAAGCTGGGCAACAGCACAGGTGCACAGATATAAAGATATAATGCAGGGTATTACAGTAATTGTTGTGACAATATATCATACCAGACTAATTACATTTGTATTATTCTTTTTAAAACGTTTTGCTCATAGTGGCTTACTGAGCAAATTTGTGATAAAATAAAAAAATTTATAGTGATTTCACACATATTAATGATACTTTTGGACATCCTAAGCCAGTAAATACCCATGTTACCTTTTTATGGGCATTGTGTCCATATTTCAGGACTTCTGTATGCCCTTGCTTCTGTGTAGGCTCCTGTACATGGAAAATTTTCACATATTCTTCCAACATGGACACGGACCCTACACGGTTGTGTGTATGGTTGCTGGATTAGTCCACCATATTGGTTTGCTTAATTAGGACAAAATTCAGCTACTTATGCCAAAATTTGCATACCATGAAACTTTCCATTGGTGCACGTGAAAGCACGTGCTTGCATGCCCCTGCATAGAGTTTACTGATTCTAAAACCCACTGCACCCATGCTCGCATTGCACTGCAATGTGAACACAGAAAAAAATGACTGTGTAAGCTTTAATGAATTTGCTCCTTTGATTTATCATTACTGAGCCTACAGAGCTAACTATATTAGGTATGTGCATTTTGCATTGTGGTAGAGCATTGTGTACCTTTGAAGAAGAAAGAAACTGGTTTGTTGACTCTACAAGAAGTTCTTTTTTACCTGTAATTTGTTATGCTGTAAGAGATAATGAATTGTGAGTACAGTTCAAATAATAATCAAGGTATACTAAGTGGAAGATGTTCTAGCTATTTGAGTTGTTTTAGACATCATAAGTGTTTCATCCAGAAAGAGATTCTGCAGAATGTTATAAATGCTGAGGATCACACATGAGGAATAGACAAATGTATTGATTTCCATGAAGCTGATTGTATCAAGGCATGTAAATATGGAATAGGATTTATGACAGCAGCTTTTGCACAGAAGTACAAATCTGGAAAGCCCAACCCTTCATATCTGTTAATCTGGTATGATGCATAGGATGACACAAAAGGAAGCTTAAAAGAGTCTTTCTTGACACAATGCAATACTATATATTGTGAAATCTATGGCTATAATGAGTAATACATAATATTCAAATTAATACTGACAGTTTGATCATTGCCTGTTTCTACTCAGGTACCATCCAAATAGTGTTCCATCGGCTATAGAAGTTAAGATCCAAATAAGCAGAACTTATAACACGGTAGCTCTTTTATAATGGGAAATGTATAGAATCTTATTAAATCTCCCAAGTGTCCAGTTATGTCTGAACTTAAATGTTTTGTATGGAATAGAGGATAGAGTTTGCTGCAAAGGTTGTAACAACTTACTCCTTAAGGTACCATTATCTTGGGCAACAAACTAAAGATTAACCCAACTTAAATTGTTCTTTTTAGTGTTTGTTTTGTGTTCTGAAAGGAAAAAAGATACACTAAATAGTGATGGTGTTGCAAAGTGTCCACAGTGTTTTGTCCTGTGAGGCATTCACGGATTTAAAAAAATGGAGCTGCTGAAATAGCACAGAATATGGGCAGTCCATCTGACTTGGACTTGCAATGCTCATTAGACAGAAACAGGGATAACCTCATTGCACTAATAAATAAAGTTTTATGGAATATGTCTCAATAATATTTCAGGAAGAAACAAGAAGGACATGTAGGCACAGTGAATGAAGGCAGCATTTTAGGAAAACATCACATTTTTGCCTTATGCCTGTATTAGGGAACTGTTATTTGACACTTACAACAAAAGATGAAAGATTGAGGGAATCATCAATGGTGTGATAACTGATGCTTAGATGGGCTAAAGAAAGAATTGGAAGGCACTGATATAAGAACTTTCTTCTTGAGCAGTTTCCTGTAACATTAAACTTGGTGCAATGAATTGTGATGAAAACGGCATATATAGCTATGATATCAGCACCCAAAGATAACCAACACTCATTCCAAATCATCATTTATCTTTTGAGTTGTTGAAACAGAGAAGTACATGAAATACATCCAGAGAGTAGAAAGATTTTCTGATGTATAGTCAAAATGAGAGACTATATCAAAACAAGTTTTTATTAGTGTGAGATCCTTATGCTTCAAATGTTCTCTTCCCACCACCCTTACCTATCCTTTAGTTTGTAGCTATGTTCCCCACTGAAATAAAATTATTTTGATGTTTCAGACATTGAACTGATGTCCTCACAAAAAAAATCACTAAAATAAAATAAGCAATCCACTTATCTTTCATAATACAATAAACACAATTAGAATTTTCAACTTCTGTAGCATAACAGGGCAGAGATAAATTCTCTAAATGTACTCGTGAATTTGCAACAATTTCAAGACAAACAGGAGACCCTTCACCAGACAATCACTTGAGTACAGGCATCCTCCATGCATTTATTTGAAGTTTAGAAAACCTACTGAGGAAAGCTGTCAGCAGGCAATTAGCCCTTCAATACATAATCAAAGTGAATGATATGAATCCAGTATTGGCACAATCCTCAGTGAAACAAATCCACCACTTTTTCACTGGAGGTTAGGCCAGCAAGGTAGGCAATCAAGCACATACAGAATATAGACTTAACAGATATCAACTTAAAATTCACCAGGATTTCACACATTTGATATAAGTTAAGCTCAGGGGTAGAAACAGACTTCCTAGCACTTAACTGTTACCTGTACTGGGTATGTGTGCAGTGTGTGTGATTTAGTCAATGTTAACTTTTACATGTTTTGGAGATAGCTATCTGTTTTAGTAACAAGTTTAAGTTTCTAATTCTTTCCATAAGTTAATTGCATAGATATGTTTTACTGCTTTAACATGTGACCAGTTTCATTGACTTGATACTAAGTGTTAGAAGACATAATTCAACAAAGGGAAATGAATGCTGTGCAATCGTACTTGGTCTGTGGGTGCTGATTAGTTTTTCTTCAAGAAACTAAGGTAGCCAAAGGGTATAAGAGAAGCTAAGGTATTTTTTTAAGAAACCCCTTAGGATGCAGTCACACAAAATATTCCAAGTGTGACATGGCCATACTATATGTGAGTGCTATGACAGATAAAGTGACATTAGTAACTACACAGAATCAAGAAGGGAGAAGAACTGTACTTAGACAAGATCCTACAAAGATGTATGAATGTTGGTATTCTTTATTGTCTCAGTGTTATCTCTCAACATTTATTATCATATTTTCTGAGGAATTATGAACTCTTTTCTCTGATCAGAATCAATATTGCTTGGGAGTAATTTTAATGTTGTCAGCTAACTTACTGAAGGCAAGTCTGAACCAAGAGTGGAGAAACATGTCAGCCTTCAAAATATTTTACTAGCAAATGGAAATACCAAGGGCTATGAGTGTGTGACAGCTATTAAATGCAGTAGACCTGAGCTGCACCTTTTCTACATCAGGGTGTACATGTCATAGCTAAACTAATTATTGGTTGCTATCCTCCTCTCTTTTTAAAAGTATATCATTGCATTCTTTATAACCATAACAGGGTAGTACTTAGCAACTTTAACTTAACTGAGAACTAAAAATGTCATATGCATGTGTTGGTTAATCCTTCCTTCTACAAGATGAGGAATCAGTGCAGTTTATTTGACAAGTTGCATATTTGTATATTTAAAAACCCCATAGGTTCATAGGTATGTACCCTGCTAACTGCCCTTGTGGGCGATTTTAAGGCTAGTCAATTTGCCTTCAAAGGTGAGAATCAAACACTGTGCCTTGATTGTGTGAAGAAATATCTTAACCATTATACCAACCACTAAACCAGTGTTCAGAGTATTCCTGACTTTATCTGCTGGGAGCTCTAAGTTACAGTTAACTATGTAAGGCAGATAAAAACAAATTAATTCCCAGAATAGATACAAGGATTGAAAATCTCACAGAACAAGTTAAGATGCTTCTAAATGCACATGAAACATTTATCAGATTCCAAACAGCTCAGCACACAAAACCATATAAAACAGCTAAGGTAACATTAGCAGGGCATTGCCTGGCAATGATAATAAACCACATAAAATCCATGATGTATGGTTTAAAACAAGAGGATGTAATAAACTAGATGAATGCAATAAGGTCACCAGAAGCTATGAATAAAGAATTCCAGGAATTCTACACTAAGCTCATTTATAAATACAACCATACCAATGAGAATTCAAATTGGATGTATACACAGCTTCAATAAGAGTTACACCTCTCTCATGTACCTACTGATGATGTTGAGAGGTCAAACTGCCCACTACACCTTGATGAAATTATTTGACTATTACCTATATGTCCAGTGACAAAGGACTTAATTTGGATGTCCTTACTACCAAACTGTTCAAAATGCTGAGAGAGAAAGAGAGAGAGCGAGAGGGAGAGATAGGGAGAGAGAGAGAGCGAGATGTTAACACTCATTTTCACTCTTTTAAGAAATGTACAATAATGATACTGCCTCTTTTTCTTTGAAAGAGTTCAGGATAATAGTATGTCCCAGTCATGCTAAAGGTCACACACAGACTGGCATCTTATATATTTAGATGACAAGGCAAAATTCTATGTCAAAATTCAAGCAAAAACACTCTACCCACTTCTTAATTATATAACACATCCATCCCAGGGAGGATAGCTTAAGGGATGTTTAAACTCTGACTATCCAAGGGATTAATAACTTCCAAGCAAACCAAGGTACTTTAAACTAAGCCCCTATGGCTGGAATGGTGGCATTCAAAAAGGCTTTTATTTAACAAAAGTAATTTTACTCCATGCTCAAGTGTTTTGGACTACCATAAGGTTTTACAAAATGTTCAAAGCTCTCTATCAGTTCCTGTACACCACATTACTATTTGGTGCTGTACTAGCCACTTCTTTGCCTTCACCATAGGTTGCAAGACATATGCATCCTCTGTCTCTCGTGCTGTTTTTGCTGGCAGTTGAGCCATTGTCTCAAACTGTAAGACAGGGATGTGAATTTAAAGGATGGGAATTTGCAAGCATAGTGACAAGGATGTTTTTATTTGCAGATGACTGTCCAAGACTGACAATAAAAGATGGGGAAAATACAAATGCTGTCTGTCAAACAAGCTGCAAAGGTTTGTGGATTAACACCCCTTTGCTTTTCATGTATGCAAAATATTCCCTAAATATTTAGGAGTGAAGTTATATATGTCTTCCTCAAGTGTGCTAGATATTAAATATAAAACACTTTTGAAGAGATTATACCTGTCAGTGCATTTAGATTATTAATGAGATAATTATATGAGCAAATGTTTTTTAATACCAACAGAGAACTTTATTTAAATGATGCTATTTCTGTTACTTGTATTCTTGTATCAAGTAATACAATTGCTTGATTTTGTTGCGTCAGGTCATATAAAAAGAAGTCTGTCTTAATGAAGTGTTTATTCTGATGATGTCTGTATGTTAAGTAGATGAAAGAGTTCAATTATTAAAGGTACCGTGTGAACATGTTTCTGATGTCATTTTATTAGTTGTGTTAATTCTGCAGATAATATCTCAAATACTGCCTTTTGAATACCTATCAGCACATTTATAGATGAGACTTCAACTCTTCTGAGTGTACAGTATCTGTGGGTCAGAATGATTTATACCTCAAAAGTATGTCAGCTTATGCATCGCACTCCCACTCTTCATTAATTTATATACTTAAGCAAAATTCTAGAGCTGATGTTTCAGTTTGTATGTGTGTGCAACCCCAGTTAGAAGACTATCCTCCTGTTAAGGAAGGACTGGCAGGCTTGCTTGGCTACAGAATATATGTCTCTGTATTAACTTTACATTAAAGACTAATGACTTCTGGCAGTGGTCTGCTATTGTGTTGGGGGCAAGAATCAGGAATATTTAGAACCATCACTTTTTTAGCTACATTATGGTTTAAGAAGCCTCTTCATCATTTATATAGACATTGGCACTCTTTCTCTTCTACAGATATAACATTGTTACAACTGAAAAAATTGCTGCTATTCAAAATGCAGGAGGAATAAACATCCTGCTATGGAAGCATTTGCTATTAAACACTGACAACCCCTCTCTGATGCATGGATATAAAAAAAAAAGATGTATCTAGCCCATATTAAACCAACTGTTAGTTCTGATACCAAAATAGCTTCACTTGTCAGACAGATGCATATGTCAGGCACACACATCTACCTTCATATCAGACAAGCAGTTATGTCATCTTCTTTCAACAACTTACCAAAAATAAAATCCTCTTTCAATACTTCATATCATTAAATGAAAACTTTGATTGATAGCTTACCCTCATAGTACTAACCAGGCTACCAATCTGTGAGGATCTTAATAAACCTAGCTTTGCATTACAATTGTAGTTTTTAGCATTTGCATTTTGTATACAAGTAACCCAGAGGCTGTTGGTAAAATAAGGATATGTTGGGACATTTTCTTGTTAACCCTCTTTGTGGGACATGGAATCTAAACTGGGGATAAGGTGCTAATCGACACTAGAGAGCTGTGAATTTCTATGCTTTTGCTATTATTACCAATCATTTGTGGGGTGCAGTCTGTTTCAAAAGATATTGCAGAAACAGCTGGCAAGTACTGGATGATAATATATCTTTGCTCTCACTACAAACTTTGCTATGCATTAGATGTCTGCTGTTAAAATTAATCTGGTTGCTTTAGCTGAAATGAGTTGCATAGCTGAACATTCCCCTCCAATGGAAATCACTACATGCTCTTTTAGTGCTACATTTTATGCATTCCTTCCTAGAATTTGAAAATGCAGGATAAAGTACTGCTTAGACTAAAGGCATATCTACCATTTGGAATTATGCATTAGCATACTTGTCAACAAAGTTTAGGCTACTTTTTGCTTTCATATCAAGAATCAACAACTTTAAACTTTCCTTAATTATTCAACATTTTAGTCACACTGTCTAATTATTTTATAACATTCAGCTGTTGGTTTTGTTTTCTTATATATTAAATGATAATTTCTAATTTATATACAGTAACTTGAGTATATAGTGTGCTTCTATCTGTTGCTCTGAATATTTATTTCAATGACCATTCAAATGCATTATTTAATGCTTTATTTCTGATTGTGTTGGTCATATGTTTTATGATGCATGCTGTTACTATTACCATTTTGCAATGAAAAAGTTTAGTTGTGAAGTAAATTACATCATTAGACTTTGGTCTGAGAAGTTCTTAATGCAGACTGTCTAAAAAATAATTATGTTAAATACTTCTTTCAATGATTGATCAGATAATGAAGAAAGTGGTAACAACATCTGCAAATAAATTTTATATTGGTTGCCTGTGGTTAGGGCAACAGATTATATCTTGGCAATGTACCTAAATATGTGGTCTAATACATGAAAGAGATAAGAATAAGTTTTTTGTCTAGTTAATATTTAACAATGATGAGTGGGAGAGAGAAAGAGAGCAAAACTTGACCTAATATAGCAAGCAAGCTGGGAACATTCCAAAATGAAAGGACCGAAGTTTACCAAAGTAGTAGAGTTATAATATATCTTTAAGCTGGAATATGCTTGAGCATGATAGCTTGTAAATACTAAAAATAAAATGATCTGATGTGACAATGGGATGCACACCAATGCAAAAGCCATCTCAGTTGAAAACAAAAAGTCCAAATAGCAATTGCTACAATTACATCTGCATGGGCTAATCCAGCCCTGCTATAAAGGGAATATCACTCCTCTGTACTTTTAAATGTAATATAAAATAATCAATTTCCCAAATGCTGTACTTCGGGAGAAAGGGGAGCCTCCTCATACAGAGCAGCTCTGCTAACTATTCAGTTTGATAATTTTGTATTATTTGACCTGGTAGCCATGCCATCAAAGAAATCATTCTCAATCAGATAAAATAATCTTAGACTATCAAATGACTTTGTAAAGTAAAATCCTAAACCAATAAAGAGAATGACTTTTGTACTGAAACATTAATACAGAAGGATATTCAGAGTTATCAAATAGCAGTATGTTTCAACAAAGCCTGTCTGATCATCATTAGTTAACATTGGATGAAATCATGACCTATTATTAGAAGTTAAAACCTAACTTTAAGTTAAAGTAAAAGGTTTGTAATATAAAAAAAACAGTAAAATATTTCCAAAATATTACTAGCATTATCATACAATCTAAAATTCAATATTTAGGTGTTGTGTCTGTGCCTTAAGCTATATTAAAGATTTCCACAAGCATCTGAAATATATGTAAATTAAGTAACTAGGAGAGCTCTATCTGTACATGTAGACCTTCTGAACCTAAAGCTTTTAATGGCTTCTGTTTTTAGTTATATTGACATCAGACAAGGTAAAAAAACACTGCCAAAATGAAAAAAAAATGGTATGTCAAATGTTTTGAATAGTGGAATTATAAATGAGATGACAAAACAAATTAAGAGTTAATTATTAGACTCAATAGAATGACCAACCATACTCAACCAATGTGTAAAGGTGAGCATACCAGTAAAGAACAAAATTAATAAAACATATTGTAATGTACATCATGAAGATATATTACCAGAATTCAAAGTTAAGTGCTTTTGTCTCATGCACATATATTAATAGACTTCATCAGAACACTGCCACTAAATGAACCTAATGAATTTAAAAGTTCTACCATCCAACCTGAGTTTACTAATTTTATTCATTATTACAATCAGGTTTTGGATGCTATGTTTATTTTATAGAGGGGCCTATACTGATACATAACAAATGTATTACTTATATTTCTGATACAACAATTTTTCTTAGGTTCACATATGCACCTCATGATATTACTATGATTTTTCATGCTTTAATTACAAATAATGTGACTTTTAAAAAGTTTTCACCCAATATTTACAGAAAAATATATATTTTTCAAATTCATATTTACACTTTCATAGCTGTCACTCTATTCATTAAAAAAAGAAATAATGTGAAGGGACAGATGGTCCATTTATCAAGGATTATGTCAGAAGATGAAATATTTCTTGATGAGGTAAATAAGTTGTTAAATATGTTTTTATTAAGAGGTTACCCCCAAAGGTTTTTGGCCAATATTAAATTTGATGTATGCAGTCAATGAGACATGACATTTAGAAGTATTTTATATGATCATGAGTTTCAGTTATGTAATAAGTTTGGAAAATCAGTTGGAAATGCAGTAGCAAATAAATTTAAAGCTTTGTTATTACCATGTTCTATGCAAATGGAGAAAGTGCAGAAAGTAATTAAAAGAAATTGGAATTTAGCATTAACTGGTGATTTGAAAAAAAAATTAGGAGCAAAACCTATAATTGTGCTTACTAGATCAAACAGTATTAATATTTTTTTGAAAGGAATAAACAATGAAACATTAAAACAGAAGTTGGGAGAATGGATAAATGGGCAGATGTACGTTTTGTAAGTATATTTTTGATGGCACATGCACGTATATCAAAGGTTATGAAAGGTCAGTAGGATATCCAGGGCATTATAACTGTGAACTAAGTAGAAGTGTTTATTGTTCATCTTGATGTACATATAATTCTTTATATGCAGGAAAGACAGAGAGAAAAGTAAAACAAAGGATTAGGAAACATTACTATGGCATTAAATGTAAAAATACAACTAATGCTTTATATAGATAGTCAAAACTTGAATGGTTTAAGAGATTTTTATTTATTTGTTATATATATATTTTTAAAGTTTGTAGGATTCCAAGGGGTGGTGAGTGGAAAAACAAACTTGAGTATAATGAGCTTTCATGATAAGTAAGGCTAAATGCTATGAAATTTCCTGGATTGAATGATCATCTGTCTATCTCTAGTGTGCTGAAATGAAGAACAACAAAACTACAAATGTTTTATCATTTTTGTTCACAAACTCTTTTTTAACAGTTATTTTAAATAAACTTAACTTTTTAAAAATAAGTTTATGTGTTTTAAATGTCTTGAATTAAAAGATTTATGTTTGTAATTAATTATTCATTTTTTTAATAGTGATTGGTTGGTAAATGCTCTTTACATAATTCACTTTGGATGGTGGGACTTTTAAATTCATTAGGTTCATTGAATGACAGTGTTTTGATGAAGTCTCTTAATATGTGTGCACAAGATGAAAGCACTTACATTTGAATTCTGGTAAATCTTCAGTGATGTGCATTATAAGGTGTTTCATTATTTTTTATTGCTAGGTTCCCTGTATAAATGATTATAATCAGTTTTAAAACTGAGAAGTATCCAAAGATGGTTTTGCTTATTGGGCTGATGGGCTGTAATAGTCATTCTTTTATGCTGATTAATATTACCATTAATACATTCAATTTATTTAGTCAATTAATTGATTATGTGTAAATACTGCAACTTAATTTACCTACTGATATATATATGCATGTGAGTTTTGCCTTTGTTTACTAGGAAAGTTTCACTGGGTTTTGCTAACCCCTTTTTAGTGGGGGCCCTTGGAGAAAACATCCTCAGATTTTCTACAAAAATTCTGATGACTACAGATTGAGTGACAGTGTACAAACAATATATACATATTTACAGAGTATATCATATTTAAAGAAGTTTGCATAAATTTGCAGATTGCATGAATACAGTAATAGTGTATGTATGTATACATGCATATATATATATATATATATATATATATATATATATATATATATATATATATATATACACAGATATAAACATACACAGATATAGATATACATATTTACAAAGCATAACACAATATATATAGCATCATATATCTTATTTACAAGGCAATCTTATGTGTCTAAGTCAGTTGTAATTTACATTCTTTTCCATTTGGTGGTGTAACGCCAGAGGTAAAATATGATACACAGTACTAACCATGTGGTTTTGATAAAAAAAAATGTCAGGGCTTTTTAGAAGCATCCTTTTGTTGGTTAGTTATTTAGTGTCCCAGTCGTTAGAGAAAAAGAAATAACAAGACAGGAGGTATTATAATTTTACTTGGCGTGTCTAAGAGAAACTCAGTGAAAATGAAAGAGAGAATCAAAACTGGAAGAAGTAAATAGTTAACAGAGTAAGGGAAATCCATATATTACAGGCACAGAGTTCATTTTTTTTTTACAAAATTAAGACTGCAAAATTTTAGCAAGTATATTAGTGAGTTGGAGGACAACAAGTAAATAATACATATCATTAAGGATAGTAAATGGACTGGGCCAAAAGAAGGGTGAAAAGGAGTGGATGGGAAAGAAGTAGCAGCAGGGGTGAAAGTAGAAAGAAAGTGAATTGAAAGCATGGGGGGATAGAGATAAGAAAAGGGGTGGTACTAGTACAGTTGTGGGTGTGAGTGGAGTTTTGGAAAACCTATGCTACATTCAAGGTGACATAAGAAGAGATTAAGAGGTGGTGAGTATCTGGGATTGGGAATATGTTGGATAAGTTGCAGACTATGTGCACAACGATAGAAAAGTGGTGACAAATATTGCTCTACCTTGTTCATATTAACTACTCAGTAGCTTCCTGCAGTCCCATCATGCTTTGACGTCACCAGTTGCCATAAGTAGTATCTCAGGGTTATCAAATTTTAATCTTGTTGTTAAAGAACTAACTATATCCTCTATGTAATTATTCTAATCTCTGTTAAAGAATTAACTACATCCTCTAGGTAATGATTCTAATCTTTTGTTAAAGAACTATCTATATCATCTATGTAATGCTAAGAGAACAAAAGGTTTAAGCCATCTGGGAAACATTTAATGTTCTGTATGTTTAAAAGAATACGGCTAAATAGTCATCTTTATTTTAGTTTTGTAATCCAGTGCAACTTAAATTCATTTTTATTAACTACATGACATTTTCAGACATTAATGTCATTTTATGAGTGTTAAAATTAACCTTTCCACTAGGTCTTAATCTTATTCATAGCCATTTTATCAGTCTAGCATATATGAAATATTTCACTTTGTCCTACAGTGTGAAAGGAAGTATACTGAAACAATTATCTGTTACTAATGCACACAAAACTTACAGTTTTTAAAGTTTGTGAATCTTTATAATACCAGCTGAAGAAAATTCTGTTTTTTTTTTTTTGGATGGCAATGTTTATACAAATATTGTTATACTTCAGCATATTTAACCAAGTTCTTTTCCAGTGTTCACTCAAAGTGCTGAAGATGTCAGTGTATCAAAATTGGAGATTGGTATTAGATAGATAAATGGAGGAAACTGGACAAGTGGTTGTTAAAAATATATGGCACCTTAGTTTTCATGACTAAAATGTTATCTGCTGTTACGCTGTGGTATGGTTTATCTCTTATAGTATCCATTGCTTTTTACATAAGTTAGGCTACAAAATAATAGTAGACTTAGAAATTGCTTGGTACTTTATAGTTAGTGTTAATTTCAACCCAGTAACTATGTATAACTTTAAAATGTCCTTTTGTTTCAAAGTGCAAATAGATGTATTATAGTTGAGATTTTATTTTTATTTTTAATAATATTGTTTATTTTGTTTTGGGAAAGAGCTATAGATATGCCATCTTAGTTCTCATTAACAATTGCAACATTTTTTCCTGTGGTTAATTTTGGAAACACTTTGTAAGGTATCGTAATAGTCTTCTAATTAAATGGAGATATGGGCAGATTTACCATTGGGAATAGCTAAATAGCCAAGTATGTTACCCAGACTGCATTGGAAACTGCAAAATTTGCCTGATCTATCATGTGTTTAAACTACATATGAGACGAGAATAAAGAGTTAGGTCAATCAGTTTATTTAATAAAAACAGTATCTTCATAACCCATTCACAGGGGAAAAAATCAGAATGATTTTTTCATGAAACTATATATGGTTGGGGAATCACATCAATATTGACAATCATTTTCATATAAGGTGAATGCATTTATATGTTAAAAACTAAAGCATGCTATTTAGACAGGTAAAATGTTATGCATTGATGAAACTTATTTAATACAAATTAGGAATGAGAAGTTATCTGTTGATAAATTATACAACTATGAAAACAGAAAAAGAAATAAGATATGAATATTCATTTTGGTAAAGAATGAAGGCAATAATAAAATGAGTTATTTCATAATTTTTTAAGTCTGCATTTTGTGAAAACTGCTATATGATCATAGAAACTGGGAGGCACAAATATCCCTAGAGTTGAATTAATTTACTCAAATACCTAGACATTCCATTGTTCATTTTACAAATTATTCTGGAGAAGTTAACATCATTAAAAGATACTCCCCAGGATTCAGCCTGCTCTAACAGTGTGCAGGAATAGTGCAAGAGCTGCTGCACGCAATATGGCCGACAAGCAATCCAGGAACGAGCTCCTGGGATGTGCACGAGCACTCCTACACTATTCCTGCAGGGACACCACTGCTATATGCTAATTACCTCATTTGCTGGTGAAAACCATGCAAATGAGGGGAATTATGATCCAGGAAGCAGGCAGGTGTCTATGCAGGAATACTGTAACCTGCAGAAATGTATTCAGTTACTAACCAAATACATTTTTGCAAATTACAAAATGGAGGAATGACAGTTCCAAAGAAAGCATGTATTCAATGTAGTAGGCATGCCAATGGCCAAATATATGGCCATTGGCATGGGAAATAGTTGCAAAATTATAAAAAATTACTTTTATTTTTTTTTGGCCGATTTCGACCATTTAAGTGTAGGGCAGTGGTGCGCAAATGGGATTGGTCCAAAAATATGAAAAAAGTTGGAAATAAGCTTTTAAAACCAAATCAGAATTTTGCCATGATAGTCAATGGCATGCATAAGACAAAAATACCAGGGAATAGAGGTTGCTAAGGGGGAAGGCTCAGTGTGAGTGTGCTAACTATAAATTAGCATTCTGTTTTATGCAAATGAGGGGACTGATACTGAATCACAGAATTCCTATCAGTGTTAGCTTGCACCCAACCATGTAGGTGCAGCAACACCATGGTATAAGTATAAGAGGTAAATAACTTCATAAGGGGGAGTGTCATGCATGCTGTAAGCTTATTGGAGCTCTGTGGCCTATGTTTGCCCTTAGCAAAGCACAGCTAAGGAAGGGGGTGTGTCTGAGGCTGCTGAGCAGTGTTTACATTGCCTAAACAGGTGTTTGCACCCACGTACTGGGTTTTAAACAAAATAAAAACACACAGCAAATAGCAGCTCTGTTCAAATCTGAGCACTGGGTATGCGTGGCACACCTCAGGGCTTAAATGGGAGGGGAAAACAGCAGTAGGCAATCAAGGAGAACCAGCATAGCTAGCAGATGAAATGTATCAGAATCAGCCAAATACACAGGCAGCAGCCCAGCCTAACACACTACTAAACTATGCAAACACCTTTCACTTTGTTTTTTCCCCACAAACTCTACACCACCGGTGTACACAGATGGGGATATTTTACCTGACAAAACTAACAAAATGTTAGGGGCTGCTGTTGCTCTCATAAATCAATATGTGGAAGAGACTGAGGGTGGTGAGGATGTGAATGTTGATGACCAACCCACAGTGAGGAGGAGGAGAAGAGTGTACAGACCCAGAGTAACCTACTAGGGGCTACATGAGTTGGAGATAGTGGAGCACTATAGGGTGGACAGGGACATTCTGCACCAAATTGTTGAACTGTGCTGGCCACATCTCACACACAGAACCAACAGAGGTGAACCCATCCCAGTGGATATCAAGGTATGTGTAGGCTTAAGTATACTAGCCCCAGGTACCTTCCAAAGGCCAACTGGGGATATTATGGGGATCTCACAGGCATCAGCATCCAGGGAACTCCACCAGTTCCTGGATGCCATGTCAGCACATGCTGGTGAGCACATATATTTCCTTAACAACTGTGAGGCGTTGATCAGCAATATGCATCTCTTCCACCAAATAGCAGAATAACCTGAGGTAGTGGGTGCTACAGACTGCATGTACTTACACATCAAAGCACCACCCAGTGAGCTGGGTAGGGTCTACATAAACCACAAGGGCTTCCCCTCCATCAACTGCCAGGTCATGTGCGATGCCCAGGGCATTATCTTGAATGTGTGTGCTGGCAGCTCTGGAAGCTATCACAACTCCCACATCTGGCATATGATACAGTTGTACCAGATATTTGCCAGTGGGAACATCCCATATGGCCACCTAGTGGGGGATGCTGGTTACACACTGGAGCTGTGGCTGATGGCACCCATCAGAAATGCACACACACCCGAACAAGAACTCCATAATGAGGCACACGCAGTAACCAGAATCATAATAGATTGTGTGTTTGGGATGCTCAAGTCACGGTTCCGCTGCCTGGACATATCCGGTGGAGCCTTGCAGTACTCTCCAGCTACATGTACACAAATGTTCATAGTATGTGCCATGCTACACAATATGATCCTGTGGAAACAGCTGCAACAGGAACTGCATGGGGCAAGGCCACACAGCCCCCCACCATTGCCAAGGCCATCACTGGCACAGAGGGACTCGAAAAAGGAACAACCTGAGCCTTTCCATGTAGGCAGAAGGAGGTGTGCCCAGTTTGCCCAGGATTTGGCAAAGAGGGAATGCATAGCTTATATACTGACACGGTAGGGACCCAGGGAATGACACCTCTCTATGACTTGCACATACAGTAAAAGGGATGCCAAACATGACACTACCTGTGCTTTATCATGTATAGGAAGTGTACTATGTGCATCCGACATAGTCAGCCTTCTAGCACCGCCCTCAATACTGGCACAGCCGCAAGGTAAGTCACTCTTCCTATCAATTGCTGAATGGATTAGTATGTTCTGCTAGTTGTATCTATGGTATGGATATGAGCATGCAAGAGAATCGGGTGGCTGAATAGGATGGCAGCAGATAGTGGACACCTATATGGGCAGCATGAAATCCATAAGAAATACTGGTGTCAGCAAAGTAGGCAGTACTAGACAAGGTGACAAATACCACTGCAGTACATGTGGTGGCCCAAATGTGTGCCACAGGACACACACATGCATGACATTGAGTCTCACATACCCAACACCAGTCTCAGCCAGCAGGACAGGTGTAGATGACCATAAAGAAAGGCTGGGCTAAGGCCTCCAATTGATGGCAATGGAAAACAGCCACCCTCCAGTCCTACACAGACAAACTACAACAGGTCTAGCAGTTGTATGTTAATTCTGAAGGGTAAGAAGTTTGAAACTGAAATGTAGGCCAATAAAACTTAAGATCTGTACTCGACTGATATGCCTCTAATCTGCATGATAGGTCAGAATACAAAATGAAATGGAAGCCAACACAGTACCTGAAATACCAGTACAGTCATAGCAAATGTTTACAGTTGTCAGGTGTGCCCTTCCCCCACAATCCTATGTAGAAATACAGTAACATGTACATGTGGGTTTAATAACAGTGGAGCACAGATTACCTGAGCTGGCCCAATTTACAGGATAGATTGTTGCATGTGCAAAATTTGCAGGGGTCCATGTGTTAGGTTGTTGCGTGTTCAATATTGTCTGGCACCGGTCAGCATGTAGGCATGGAGGGTTTGTCTTGGTGGACTATTGGCAGTACTGTTGATGACAGGGCCATGTTCGGACAACTGCAGTGCCAACCACAATACATCTCAGCAATGACTATGTCAGCAGTCATTCATACTCACTGTCCAGATGTCAATATCTATCAACATCTGAAAGATGGACATGCCATGAATGTGGGCCCAGACATACACACAGTACACAGGTGGAAGTTCCCTAGACAGAGTCCATAAAATTTAACTGTCAACTGCACACACCTTTGGAATTGTACATACAGGTTTGCAGCACATTAGTTGTCTGTAGTATGGAAACCTGATGTAGTCTGGCCAATCACTGGCAGATCGCAAAAGGCACAGTTATGAAGTAATGAGAGAATGCCTATATCCACGCACAAAGCAGCATAAGGGAAGCTTTCATATCACACATGCACTCAGCTCACCCCACCATCAGCCACAGATTTATCACAGGTCATATCCCTGCTGTTGGGAATGAGTACAGTATGACCCCCCCCCCACTTCTGTATGGGAATACCCATAGAATGCAGCATGCTGAAGCGGTGTCCCATGTGGGTGTGTCCTTAGCTGTAAGCAGCACCCTGCCAGCATCCAGACCAGTGGATTAATATGGACAGGAACTATTGCCATTAACACCTCACACACTTACCCTGTCACCCTAGGGGAATTCAGTAGCTCGCAGCCTGGGAATGTAGGAGTGACAAAATGCACTGGCCTGCTACAGATGACCTGCATCACTATCGAATGCCCTAAATTCCTCTGTCAAAGGCCTGTGCCTCACCCATACTGCCAATGCATGTTATCTCATGGGGTCCAAACTAACAACATAACACAGTCCATAGAACACAAATGCAAGGCAATGTTGACTAACCCTAGTAGCATGCCCATCATGTCCTACTGCATGAACTGTGGACCAACCCCTAAATACTGCTGGGATGAAGGGACAATTAAGGGATACCTCTCAGATATTGTTTGCATAATGTTAGGAAGAGGATAGAATAACAGAGTGGGAGGGGTGTAGAAGCATGAGCGTCATGGAGTGTGTGAAGTCAGAAACTCTGATAACTACCCATACTACCCGTGCCTGCAAATCCAGTAAAGGGTGGCTACAAATCTGCTCATAAACAAAATGTGAAGGGGAACTGACCAGATATATGAGCCCTGCTTATGGGTAACCTGGGTGAATCTGTACAGCTGAGAGATATGGCCACAGCAGTATATGTCCATTCTGTTACATCGATATATGTACATGCAGGGGATCCTCAGACACCACAGTACCAAAGTGCTGGACCATTTACACAGACCCATCAGTAAGTGTCTGCAGCATGAGTGTGCAAGAATATTTAGGCTGCAGACCATAATACTGGACACAGCTTCATTCATCTTGTATTTCCCAGGAAATAACTGTGAGCAAATAAGTATACCTGTCAGTAGTTGATGACATAATACATCACAGTGTAAAACAGTACATATGTCTAAATATCTCTGTTAACACTAACCATGTAACACAAGCAGCACAGACACAGTAGTTACAGTATCCCACTATCTGTCGTCCATTGTGAGTCCATATTGTCAACCTATCTACAGATATCCTGCAGAAGCAGGTTGCTAGCTGTAGGTGTAGAACACCAAACCCTGGACTGGAGTACAACCTACCTGCAATGGATTCACAGACTCAATACAGAAGTTCATAGCGGGCATGCTCCTACACTTAGAGAAATGAATCCCATGTCTGACAGTTCAGTGGACTATACATATCTGTTAGTCGCAGATGTCTGTGCACACACACCACATTGTACACCATTCATACTTTGCACACACATTAGATAGGAATAATCACACATATCCAAGGCCAACACACTATAATATGCCAAGCATACACACACAGAGATGTGGGGAAGAGAGAGACAGTGACAGAGAAATTTCCATCATGAGGCCTGTCCCACCCACCACTCATCCAATTGGCCAGTATCACATGATGTGCTGATGTCAATCACTATAGACATTACTTTTGCTAACCTTCAGCCTTATAGTGTCTGTGGTGCGTGTGATAACTGTGTAACATAATAGTACAAATCAGCATTCATCTAGCTTTTGTATACCCAGTCCTGTCAAATGTAAAGTTGTGTGTGAGTGAGTGTGGTGTGTGTGTTTCCAGAGGAATGGTTTATGGCTCATTCACACACACTGCACATCCCATTGCCCATGTTAGCACTCCTGCTGATGTCAGTCACCTTAAAATAACCCTCTGGCCAAGTCTCTTCCCTATAAGCTGCATGGCACTTGTGATACTTGTGTAATACTGTAATGTAGAAAAATAGTTAGGTAGGAGTTCTAATCCCAAACATGGCAACAACTGTGAAACCGTGTGTGTGTGTGTGTGTGTGTGTGTGTGTGTGTGTGTGTGTGTGTGTGTGTGTGTGTGTGCGCGTGTGTGGAGATGAATGATTCTGAGGCCATTCACAGTCACTACACCTCCCATTGCCCTACTTTAGCAAGCCTGTTGATGTCAGTCCCCTGGAAATAACCCTTTGGACAAGTGCCAGCCCCATAAGCTCCGTGGTGCTTCCAATAACTGCGTAATACTATAGTGTAGTATAATAGGTAGGAATTCTAATCCCCGAGATGGCAACTGTGAAACTGTGTGTGTTTGTGTGAGAGAGTGTGTGTGTCTTTGATAATACCTGATTTTATGGACATTCACACTTACTACTCTCCCCTTACCCCTCCTTTAGCACTGCTGCTGATATTAGCCACTTACAAAGATACCTGTGGAAAGCTCTCCAACATATAAGCTCCATGGCGCTTTTGATAACTTTGTAAGACTATGTTGTAGCATACTAGTTAGGTAGGAGTTCTAATCTCAGATGCTGAAACTGTGTGTGTTTGTATGAGAGAGTGTGTGTGTGTGTGTGTGTGTGTGTGTGTGTGTGTGTGTGTGTGTGTGTGTGTGTGTGTCTTCAGTACTACCTGATTTTATGGACATTCACACTTACTACTCTCCCCTTACCCCTCCTTTAGTACTGCTGCTGATGTTAGTCACCTTCAAAGATATCTGTGGAGAGCTCTCCAACATATAAGCTCCATGACACTTGTGAAAACTGTGTAATACTATGTTGTAGCATACTAGTTAGGTAGGAGTTCTAATCCCAGACATTGAATCTGTGTGTGTTTGTGTGAAAGAGTGTGTGTCTCTTTGATGATTTCTGATTTTATGGAATTCACACTTACTACTCTCCCCTTACCCCTCCGTTAGCACTGCTGCTATTAGTCATCTTCAAAGATACCTGTGGAGAACTCTCCAGTATGTAAGCTCCATGGCGATTGTCATAAATTTAGGACAGTATAGTAGTAGTAACTGTATAGATATGTGTTTGAATCTCATTTGTGGTAAGTGTTTGTGTGTATATATGTATGTTTGTACCTCAAAGATTTTGGCCCCATTTACACCCAGTACACATATTAGAGCCTGACTTTAGCAGTCCTGCAGATATCATCCACCTTAGAAGTACCTATCGCCAACTGTAAACCATGTCAGGTCAGTGGTGTATGTATGTGGTAAATGCATCACATGATAGTCCATAAGGATTGTTAGATAGAGGTTTGAACCTCACCCCTGGAAAATGTAAATGTGTGTGTAGGGTAAAATTATTTTTGGGATCTCTCACCCACTATATTGACCAATGCCAGTATTTACAAGGTCTGGTGATGTTCCTCACCTTAGAAGTACCTTGGGACAACATCCATTCTATAAGCTCTGTGGTGCGCGTGATACATAGCTAGGTAGGGGTTTGAATCTCAGTACGGGAAGTGTGTGTGTGTGTGTGTGTGTGTGTGTGTGTGTGTGTGTGTGTGTGTGTGTGTGTGTGTGTGTGATCAGTATCCTGTTTGGAGGTTGCTGTGATTGTGTAATAACAGGATCCATTGTGGGGTGGGTTTTGCTTAATTATTATGTTGAGGACTTAGTATATATCACAATGTCCACCTTATAAGGACAACAGATGTCAAACACTGGAGAGGTTGGGTGTAGACAATCCATAGCCCTACATGTGACATTATGGACAGGTGAATAATATAGGCAACCTTTCTTTTACTCAGCGAACACTCTCCACCCATGTCTCATACACAAACACACTTGGCTAGGCAACAACCACTATATTGGTAGTTCCCTGCATATTGCCTCACAGATAGTAACTATGGTGTAATTGCAGTGGACTATATGCCTGTTGACCACAACAGTGCCGCTGACATTAGAAAGTACTTTGATGTGTTACATCGCCTGACTGAGTGTGTTATCCAGCAAGTAAAAGGACATGGCACCCTGTTCCATCCCCGAAGTAGGCAAATAAATGCTTACAGTGGCCCTTTTGCTATGTTCCCCACTGGATTCCTGCAACAACTGTAGAGTCTACAAACGTAACCCACAAAGGGAATACCATACCTTATATACATGCCCTGTATGGACAGACACCACTAACTCCACTGAATACCTGTATCATGCTGTCAATGTAGGTGCAAGTACAACCTCAGTTACATAGCCAGGACTCCCCAAATGAGGTCAGGAATGCAACATCAGAAGATAACAATATGTCCACACAACATGCCCCAGAGACCTCAAGTACACTTCCACACATCAAAGAACATGCATATGGGACATGTGCACAACCCAGACATTGTCCAGTTTATGGAATATAGATCACATACATGGGAAGCAGTGCACATCACTGGCCACCCACAATAGTAACCCAGATGAGTGAATGATGAACACAATTCCCACCCCTGGGGAACACTCCAGGGACTACACCCCTGAGCCACACTGGAGACTATTGTCATGTGGCCTGATGCTAAGGTATTCTTTTTGCCTAGCCTTGTACAGCCTTCAGGCCTATTCACCTACTACACACCTGTGAAGCAATGAAACCTTGTATCTCAGTACTGGCAGGTGTGTGTGTGTGTGTGTGTGTGTGTGTGTGTGTGTGTGTGTGTGTGTGTGTGTGTGTGTGTGTGCGTGGAGATGAATGATTTTGAAGCCATTCACACTCACTAAACCTCCCCTTGCCCTACTTTAGCATGTCTGCTGATGTCATTCACCTTGAAATACCCTTTGGCAATGTTTCAGCCCTATAAGCTCTGTGGCCCTTGTGATAACTGCGTGATACTGTAGTGTAGCAAATTAGTTAGGTAGGGGTTCTAATCTTGATCCTGCCAACTATGATATTGTGGTGTTTCTCTGAGAAAGTGTGTGTGTGTCTTTGTTGACACCTGATTTTGTGGACATTCACACTTACTACACTTCCCTTACCCCTCCTTTAGCACTGTTGCTGATGTCACTCACCTTCAAAGATACCTTTAGACAACTCTCCAATATGTAAGCTCTGTGGCACATGCAATAACTGCGTAACACTGTAATAGCAATAAATAGATAGGGGTTTGAGACTCAGTACTGATAAGTGTGTGCTTATGTGTGTGTGTCATCAGTATCCTGTGGGGGTATTGGGGTGATTGTGTAATGACCTCACTAAAAGAATCACAGGCATAAAGCAGATGCCCTATGCTGACCGCCTTAAAAATCTCCAGCTATACTCTGTCACATATCGTCTACTCAGAGGTGATCTCTGATTAACATACAAGACCATGTCAAACCCAGAGCTGTTGGGCATGCTACACTTAAAGAAATCCCAATCCCTCAGAGCCACACGATCCAGGGATTTAAACCTTGTCATCACAATAAACCAAACATGATGGAGGGATAGGTTCTTGACCCAGAGACTCTCCAGACTCTGGAATAGACTGCCCATACATGTCAAGCAGAGAACCTCTTTGGCCCTCTTCAAAAGGAATCTTGACGTTTGGATGGGAGAAAGGAAATTCATCCTGGGGATCACGTCAGTAGCCCTGCTAGACAGGGGTCTAGGGAAATAAATAGTGCAGGAATAAATAGCCAAGGAATAGTTATGGCTAGGCCTGTATAGGCCCTAGGGCCGATAGCCTAGTACCAACCTATAAATGTATGAACCTATGAATCCATTGCAGTGTGGGTTTTGCTACATCATTATATAGAGGACCTATATGTCCCTATATCCACATTACAAAGCCAACAGTTTTCAAACATTGTAGATGTTGTTGTAGACAATCCTCAGCCATTAATGTGTACAGCCATGTGCAATTACTATGTGACAGTATGGATTAGTAAACAATATAGGCAACCAGTATAATACCCAGATACCACTCTCCACCCATGGATCATACACAAACAAGCTTGGTTCTTACTCTCTTACTCCCTTCCTTTCTTACTTGAGAAGAAATCCTGAATACAACAGCATGGCAAACAACTAATGACTAATAAAACTATTGGAACAATAAGATAAATAAAATAAACTTTAATTAGGAAACATAAAACTTATAAACAAAATGTTAAGCAGGCCTATGTACAATGAGCGCTTTTGGTGAAATTCACCTTCATCAGATCGTAGTTTACAGAGGCTTCAATTGGTTAAAATAATTGTACATAACCAATCTTATTTCTGCTAATTGACACACCTACTAGATTCAACAAATCACAGATAGATAAAAAGGAAAAAACAGGAAGTTAGGTAATTTTAAAATTATACCCAATCAGAAGGTTAAAACTAATGTTCATCAACCAATCAATAAAGCTTAATAAGAGCAGTCACAGGTACATCTGTTGTGCCATTAAGAAATGACAAATAAATAAAACTAATGCACCAATGTAAAACCAGCATGATTTACACTTCACTTCGTGCAGTTGATCCATTCAGTACCAGCAAAAAAACTAAATGTCACAGTAAGAAGAATCATCAATCATTATGACCAAGTTAAATAGCACACAACATAAAACAAAATAAAACAAAATAAAAATAAAGCAAAATAAACTACACCATTATTCGGATTATAATCCAATAAAAGAACTGGTGTTCTAAAGAGCCTGGAACCTGTTTATTTATTTCAAAAGATATGCAGTTAGATCATTACAAGAAAGGCTGATGGTTTGGGTCATTGTTGTGTGGAAAGGCTGAATTCCTCTCCATCTCCATCTATCTAACAGACACCTGAAGAATTTGGGGGAAAAGGGACTGGTATTTGGAACTGTGCATAATCCCCTCCAACTTGGCTAAATCTCCAGTTCAAGCTTATGAAGAGCAACCCCAAAAGAAGGACACTGCCATCACTGTGCTTAATGTGCAGTGTTGTTATTGCGCCAAACAAACCTTTCAGAATTGTGGCCAAAAAGTTCAACCTTGGTCTCATTAGACTATAACACATTTTCCCACATGCTTTTGGGCAATTTGATGTATTGTTTTTTTAGAATTTAGCCAGGCCTGGATGTTGTTTGGTGTGAGAAAATGTTTCCATCTTCCAACCCCACCCCACTGGCAAGACATATGGAGAATACAGGAGATTGTTGTCACATGTAGTTCGCAATCAGTACTTGCCAGAGATTCCTGCAACTCATTTAGTGTTTCTGTAGGTCTCCTGGGAGCCCCCCTGACCAGTTTTGGTCTTGTCTTCTCATCAAATTTGGAGGGACATCCACTTCCTCACAATGTCACTGCTGTCCCATATTTTCTCCACCTTTTCATGGCTGTCTTCACCATGTTTCATGGTATATGCAATGCTGTGGAAATATTTTTGTACCCTTCTCCAGGCTGATACCTTTCCATAATGAGATCCCATTGAAGCTTTTTAAGCTCTCTGTGAACCATGGCTGTTGCTGTAGCAGGCAACTGAGTAAATGACTGGAAAAGCCTAGTAGGACAGCTGACTATTTGTTAATCAAAGAGTATCTGTAATTGATTGCAGGTGTGTACCCAAGAAGATGTAATGCTATAATTAAATCAAAAGCTGCTTCAACAAAGTATTAGCTTCATCCTGTGCATGCTTATGCATGTAGCTTATTGTACACATTTTATTTTTCATACTTGTTCCCCTAACAGATGTGTTTGTTTATCAATTGAATTGTACATGTTATAGGTCACATTAAAGGTGGGAAGAGTTGTGAAATGTTTTATTGTGGTCTCATTTTTGTATGCCACAAATACCTGGCATTTTAACAGGGGTGTGTACACTTTTTATATGCACTGTATACGAGTGCTTTTCAAATATTCCCTAGTTTTGTCCCTTTGTCCCCCCATTTTGTCAGTCTTTGTCCAGATTTCTTGCAATGGCAGGTTGTGAGGTATGCTAAAGATATGTTACACCTCCTGCAAACAGACTTCTGTGATGACCACTCTGATGTAATGCAGTTAACCCCACCACAGGTGAACATGCACATATTGCAATATGGTTAAGAGTAACAGTTGTGTGCATGGTAAAATTCATGACCTTAATATGCTTGGGGTATTGGTCAGCCACAACAAGACAATACCATACTCACTGGCTTCAGGCTACTGTCCCAAATCCAGACCAGCGGTACCTATGTAGTTGTAGGGGAGAGGTATTGTTAGCAGACTCACATGTGGCATTGGTACAGAATGAATGTTTCTTTTCTGCACATGTATAGTACAAGCTCAGATACTATACAATTTGCTGTCCTTCACCATAGATGTGCACTTGTGTGCATTACAAAACCCCAACCACAAATGCAGTTTGACCTGACATATGCATCTAGATACTCTACGGAAGGCACTATGACTACTACAGTATTCAATTGATGTGCACTGTGGCCTTACCTGGATGCTCCTTGCCTGTTGCCTGGGTACCAGCCACCTCCATGACTTGTGTGTGTTGGCTTTGCTGATGTGTGGTGGCTGCCTCCATGTTGGCAAGGAGCTCCTCCATTGGTGAAAGTGGGGCCTGTGTAGCAGGACCCCCACCTGTGGCGGAACGGTCCCGTGCCATGGGAGCAGGCTTTTGCTGGGCATGCTGTATCAGGTCAATTGCCCGATGGCTGACCTGATCGGATGTGCATCCATGGTGGTGTAAGTTGTTTACTCTGTGGACAAGCTCATCCCACAGGGCAGTCCACTCCCACATATTCTGTTGGCAACGGCCAAACACCACCCCATGGGGGTTGATTATCATCTCTGTGATGGCTGCAGTTTCAGCTGCACTGTATGCTGGCTGCCTTGCATGCTGTATTTGACCTGGAAGACATAAACATGGAAGCATCATAGGACCGCATACATTGGTCAATGTTATTTACATAACCTGCAAATCAGCATTGAGTAACATTAGCCACCACTTATGACCACATCATACCTCTGTCATCTATCAGCACAGTATGAGCTTGCATTGCACTCCTGGTCCTGATGTGTGGTCCTGATGTGTCATGTTCCCCGCAATGCAGGCCAGTAAATTGCATAACCCACCATTTATCATTTACCTTTGTGTAGAGGGATGACAGTGGCTGTCTTCTTTGCAGATGGGATATCAGTGGTGCTCAGGCTTTGCTTGTGTACATTGTGTAATGGAGCTGGGACCATTTGCTTGAGTTCATGTCGGATGCAGACAGGGATGTTATCAGCTCCCATGGAGACATACATTTGTTGCCTTTCTTTTGGCATTATGGACCTGCTCCCTGATGATGAGGGGAGGGGTGTGGGTGCTGTGCATATCCACCTGTACTGATGGTGGGACAGGACGGTGATGTTTTCCCTTAACCTGTCTGCAGTGAGTTGGCAATAGCTATGCTGTGTGTGTATGTGGTATGATTGACCACCAGTACAGGGTGGGTTAGGTTGTTGCCTCTGAGATTGAAGACATGTGTGAAGATGGCCTTGTGATTGGCCTTGGTGGATGTGTCCAATTTGTACTCATAGTTAGCCTTACAATAATTCACCAGTGACCTCATATGCTTGTTCAGACACAGGTTTACTTGCTTCCAAGCTGGTGCTTGCTTTTACTTGGCCCTGTACAGCCAATATAGCAACTGATTATGTGGTTTGCGTATTGCTGCTTTCCAGCAAAGGGGATTACTCTACCTTGGTGGAGGCAGGTTTTACGAGTCAGGTATTGCTGAGTCCATACAGTTATGTAGGTGCTCATATAGCTGTTTTTAGTGGGCACGGACACAAGGTCATAACACAGTTGGACAACTTTCCATTTTCAACATGGTAATCATGCTTATTCTCTTACCCATGTCTGTGTCAGGGCAATTTATACACCAGTAGCTGTAAAAAGGTATGTCTGTTGGATGCACAGAAACTAAGATTACACACATGTACAATGTGTACAGCTTATTTTCCTGAATTTTAGCATCTCACGTCTGTTGTTTTGAGGTTTCCAGCAACACCTACTCATGCATACACATCCACAGGTAATACCTGATATATATTTCTGTTCTATGTCAGTATGGCACACTGTATTTACACTCTTGTTGCTCAGTCATACCTCTCAACCTGTTAGAGTAGGACATCTGGAGGACAACACACATAAATGGGGGGCAATGGCCCAAAATTAGTAACACCTTATTAATATTGCTGTAACACACTTGAGTCAGTTGATAGCACAGTAGGCTTTGCATTCACAGACACACACTGGACTATGCCTGACACTCATATGTATGCTATTATGTGCTAATGTCAGTCGTCACAGATTTGCCAGAAATAACAGAACTCTATGAGTAAATGACTACAAATATGAGGCACACATATAGTCAATGTGCATAACACTGGACAGTTGAATTATATGAGCTCAGTATATCACATGCAGTTCAACAGACACATTTGCGACAGTAGTTTACGATCCATATACCCTGTGTAGATCTCTTAGATTTGTGAGACAAACATGTGTCATAGTTGTATTTACAAGTAACATATGGATACTTATGGCATCCCACTAGCTGGCCTAGCAGAGTCAAAGTCAGTATTGTTCAACAGACACTCCAGTAGTAGTCATATGTAAGCTGTCCTTTCCTGGGGTGACTCAGGGGCCTGAGCTGTGATCTATGTCACTGCAGACAGACCCAGATTCAATGGCCATAGGTGCTGATCAGCAATATACCAGTACAGCAAGTCTTGTTGAAGCATATTTGTTCAACTTCCTATTTCCTGTTATTCCATACCCCCTACTGCATTCCATTACATGGTTACTTGTTTGACATACCGTTTTTTTTTTTTTTTTTTTGAAGTATTGTTGATTTTGATTTCAATATGTGTTTCTGTCTGTCTCTCTCTATGTCTAAAGATGTAGAGGTATACACCTGTTTTGCATAGGTGGCAGCTTGCCTTTTGTAGGTAATGCTTTTGAGCAGGTGATGGCCTGTGCACCAGTTGGTGTCCCCCACTTGCTAATTGCATGCAGAACATCTGTGCTGTTATTCCTATAGCCAATTGCATGGCAACACACTCCTATAATTGAGTACTTCATGTGGGCATTGCATCTTTTCCTTGCCTGTGAAGTGGACATCCTGGAGGTGTGTGGACAACAACATCACAGATGGTATTTGGAAATATCTCTTACAACAAAAAATGTGGAGACAGCCCAACAGAATGGGTGAGAAAGTTCCAGAATTAGGGACAGAATGTAATTATTGCTGTTATACAGTTGGATAATTGCTAGTTTAACAGGGTTTTTGTGGACATGGATTTTCTGCATGATTTTAAGTCTGACAGAGTTATGTGGTTGACATAACTCTCAACTGTAGGGCTATCCATAGAATGGCCAGAGGTTTGACTCTTATGTTTGGTCTGTTCATCAGACAGTTTATGTCCTTGGCAAATCAGTAGCATACTCTGGAGATTGCAGTAAATGCTAACATTCATTTGTGTTTATGACTTCATATCCCTCAGAAAAGATATGTGACAACAAACCCTGTAACACCAGTAACTTTTTTCAGTTTATAACAGAAATATTTCAATTATGACCCTGGTGTTGGCAGGCTGTCCCCCAAGTATGTCAGGCTTTGTCAGATGTCATGCAGTAAGTGGTTGATAGTTATGGTATATCATTCTTTAGTGCCTTTATTCCTGATATCATCCCAGTGAGGTAGCAGAATGCCAGCCATGTTATGAGGAAGAGGCCATACATATGAAGACAAAGCCTGGACATTCTGTGGAAATCTGTACAGTTGAGAGGTCTGTGTATGTTTGGTGATTGTTAACAGACTCTCAGGATTGTGTAGCAGTGTAGTATGTAAATGTTAGTTGGGCTGTGTAGGGAGGAGGGGTAGATGTAAGTGTCATGGTTCCTCTTCTATCCAACTGTCCATGCTGCTCCAGTTTCTGGTGGTTTATCAGCTGTATATATGTGTTGGGTCAGACTGAGACTTCCCGTACCACCTCAGGATTCCTACTGTACTGTGACTTGGGGCAGTATATGTAGGGGTAGTGTGTGAGATGCAAACATGATATAATTTTTCCCCGGTTGTTATACTCCAGTATTCATTTGGCTTACCAGTATGACACTGTGACTGTGATGAAATTGGTTGTGGGTATGTACTGTCACACTGGTGTCTGTTTTTCACTACTGTTACATCCCTGTAGTGCTTGATATATTTGCAAATGCATGTGTAATTCTCCATAGCTGATCTGGGGTAGTGTTGTGTCAGTCTGACTGTAGTTTAGATCGTGCTTGCTGACATGCTTATCAGCTCAGTGTAGTTTCTCTAATGTCATGTTATGTCCACATATGCGGAGGGTGTCCAGTTGTCTGTCTCATATCTTTGGTCTGGTCCCCATAAGTGTAGTGTATTTCTGACATATCAGTGAAATGATGTCAGGATAAAAGTCACTAACTAGTGAGAAGCAACTGAGTCATTCACTTGTGCTATTTCAGTCAATATATGTTAGAACAGACATTATTACTGCAGCAAGTGTCTCACCTTATCTACTCAAGTATTTCAGATATGTTCACATTTTCATGGCTTTCTCCCCCCACTTTGTCAAACTTGGTCCAGATTAGTTGCACTAAGGGGTTCTGAGCATACCTGCCAACTGGCTGGATTGTTTCAGAATGTCCCGACTAAGTGCTCATATTTTTGGTCTGTTCTACAAATTATTTGTATTTCTCTGATAAATCACTGTGATGATCTGAGGATTTCTGTTGGTAAATGATGACATAAATTTCAGTGTCAGACCTCATATCATTCAGAAAATGCATGCTGACACAAACCCTGTTACTTTAGCAACTTTCTCTGTTTATAATAGCACTATTAAACATATGTCCCTAGTTCTGGCCCATTGTCTCCTCATTTTGACAGCTTTTTCCCCGATGCCTTGCACTAGGAGGTTGAGAGGTATGAATATATATATATATATATATATATATATATATATATATATATATATATACATACATATACACACACACGCGCACACACACACACACACACACACACACACACACACACACATATATATATATATATATATATACATATATATATATGTATATATATACTTATATATATCTGTATATATACACAAAATCTTTTCCCTACTGTACTGCTGATATATTTGAAAAATCATCATAAATTCCTACAGTTCAAGTAGTGTACTGGTGCATTACTATGGCTATACTGTCCTGGGTTCGAGACTTAATAGGGCTGATTATTTTGTTGCAAGGCAAAACAGTGGCTGATGGAAACAGAGTGATTAATGCAGTTTTAAGTGGGTTTGCACTGGTTTGCATGTCGCTAAGTGATGCCAAGACATGGGTAGCCATAGAGATGTTTAATCCGTTTTGGCTTCACTTAGCAACACGCAAACTCACTTACTCCCGCTTATTCCCGCTTACACCCATACTAATTTCTTTAAAAGAAAAGAAAAAGGGGTGATAGGAAAGTGGTGAAAAAGGGTCATGCAGAGGGGAAAACAATATGAAAGTTAGCTAGGGATGTGCAGGACTAGTGTAGGGAAGGTCCATAGCTGTCCATTTCTTATACAGCAACAGCTGTGCATCAGTACATAATTTGGAGGTGAATTTTGGAACTCAAACCCCAGAGAGAGGGGTGAGGACAACAGAAATGTGTTGTCAAGCCAATTGGACCTTATTACATGTGTCCAATGGACACGTGTGCATAATTGACTGCTATGTATGGGGCGATATGTTTTTTGGGACAGATGCCCTTTTTTATTTTAGGTGACAGTGGGATGTTGGGGAAGGGTTGTAGGTATGTCTGGGGAGGTAGTTTTGGTAAGGAGATAGACAAGACAGCAGACAGGGGCAGTGTATGACACATGTGGAGGGTAAACACCTTGGACGGACAGGGTGGTTGGGAATCAGAGGTTCATGAGCCCCCATATGGATAAAGTGGGACTGATGTCTCCACCCACAGGCAGTCACCACTGCACCATCACAGCCACAAACTGTAAAGGGGGCAGGTGAGATGGTGACCTGAACAGTGAAGGCTATTTGGTCAGATATTACTAAAGGAGTATGGCACTGTAAGAGTGCTACAGTGGCTACTCATGTTGGTTAGGACCAGGTTCAGGATATTTCCACCTGTCCTAGGAGTGATGACCAGATGTCTTGCAGTAAGAGGTTCAGAGGTATGTGATATCATTATTTAGTGACTGCACTCCATATATCATCCCATTGACATAGCAGACTCCTGGAAGTGGTATGCAGCAGTGGCCATGGATATGGTCGCACACCCTGGACATTCTATGGAAATCTGTACATATGAGAGTTATGTATGTCTGGCTATTGTGAGCAGACTGCTAAGATTGTGTAGAAGTGTTGTGTGCAGATGTATGTTGGGCTGAGAAGGGAGAGTAGCAGATGTGAGTGTCACAGATAATTGTTCTATCTGTGCATGCTGCTACAACTGCTGGTAGTCTATCAGGTGTGTATGTTTGTAGGGGCAGACTGAGAAATATCCTGTAACACCTCAGGATTCCCAGTGCACTGTGACCTGGGATTGTATATGTTGGTGTAGTGTGTGACTGGCAATTAGGATATGTTTATTCAAACAGTCGTTCTACTCCACAGTTCATTTTTGGTACTTGTATGTTGCTGTGACTGTGGTGCAAATTGTTGTGGGTTCTCATTTTTGCACCACCATCTGCTTTTCCCTAAAGTTCCATCCCTGTAGTGCATGATATATTTGGATATAAATGGGTAATTACCCACAGCTGATTTGGGGTAGTGTCATGTTGGTCTTCCTGGGGTTAAGAAGGTGCTGGGTGACATGGTTGGCAGATGTCATGGGTTTTTCCATTCTGTTACATGACTGCGGTCATACCTCTCTACTGTCTAGATGTCTAGACACTGTCCAGATGTGTGGCTCATATGTTTGGTCTGTTGTCTATAACAGTTGTGGGTTTCTGCGGAATCACTGGGATGATGTGAGCATTGACATCAGTAAATAAGGACATTCATTTGTGTTTCAGACCTGGCATCTATCTGGAATTGTATGTTAAAGTATACCATGCCACTCTAGCAGACTTCTACGCATATGACAGCCATATTTCAAAGATGTCACTACTGTTTGCCCTTTATCCACCCACTTTGTCAGGCTTTTTCTAGATGTCTTGCAGTAAGAGGTTGTTTATCTTTATATATATACACACATATATATATATATATATATATATATATATATATATATATATATATATATATATATATATATATATATATATATATATATATATATATATATATTTATATATATATATATATATATATATATATATATATATATATGTATATATATATATATATATATATATATATATATATATATATATATATATATATATATATATATATATATATATATATATATATATATATATATATCTGGGTCTATATTATCAAAGCGAAAAACCCTATTCCCGAATGCCTAAACGTCAACACCTATACCACAAACTGCAAAAATCCCGAATGCACTAAACCACAAAAAAAATATATATATATCGAACTGTCATAGTCAGCCAACCCCACCACCCGCTACATACTACCTACCCAAAGAAAATAAATAAGCCACACACATTCACTAATCAAACCCTACTTCTAATCTATGGTAAAGCACCAAAACCCTACCTTTAACCCTACACTAAACCTCACATACACAACTAACTATGCACTATCCTTAACCTCTCCCTAACCCTAAGGTCTGTAATTACCATACACGTCCCCTACACACATACACCCAAACAAAATAAATAATCCACATACATACATTTAACAAAACCCTACCTCCAACACTACACTAAACTCCACATACACAACTATCATGCACTATCCTTAACCCCTCCCTAACCCTAAGGTCCGTAACTACTGCACACTTCCCCTACAAACATGCACCCAAACAAATTAAACAATACACATACATACACTTAAAATAACCCTGCTTCTAACACTACACTAAACCTTACATACATTACCTATCTATAAACCCAAATCCTAACACAAAAGACCTATCTATTGCACACTTACATTACGGAGGTATACCGCAGATGGGTCAAACAAAACAATTCGACATTTCAGAATTCGTGGTTTTGTACGTTCGGGATTTCCATACTTCGTGCAAAATGTGTCAACGTCTTCGTATTCGCTCATACGGTTTTTCGTGTTCGTAATATAGACCCTATATATATATATATATATATATATATATATATATATATATATATATAGCGTAGTCCATAAAAAACAGGAGTCAGATTAGCGCTTTCATTCCTTTACTATTGGAACTTCTTCCAAAACATTTGATTTAAAAATCAAACCAGTTAAATGCTGTCAAACTGATGACATCACACTATCATTAAGACTTTGAACAAATAAAGCCATAATACCATAAAAAACATGAGAAATAGGAAAAATTAATGAAGAAAGAAAGAAAGAAGTTCCAATAGTAAAGGAATGAAAGCACTAATCTGACTCCTGTTTTTTATGGACTACACTCACACAGTGGTGAATTTATATATATATATATATATATATATATATATATATATATATATATATATATAGATATATAGATATATATATATATTGGTATCTATATATACATATATATGTATATAGAGGTACTACAGATATATAATTATCCCTTATGTTGAATGACTGTTGTGCTTGATATGTTTGTAAAGGCACTACAAATTCCTACAGCTCAAATGGTGTAGAGGTATGTTGCTGTGATTGTAGTGCACAGGGTCCTGCATTCCAAATTTGGAAGTGATGACTTTTTTTCATTAATGTTAAATAACCAGAATGAATGAAATGTTTGTAAAAGCATTGCATATTTCTACAGCTCAGATGGTGTAGTGGTACATTGTTGTGATTGTAGCTCCAGCATCCTGGGTTTCAGACTTGGCAATACTGGTTATTTTGTTGCCGGGCAGAACAAGGGCTGATGGAGATAGAATGATTAAAGCACTTTTAAGCAGTTGTAAGCAAGTTTGCGCAGTTTTGTGTGAAGCTAAGTGATGCTAACAGGCAGTTAAGTTCTCTTAGCTTTGCTTATCACCGCTTACTCCCGCTTATACCTGCACTAATTTTCATTAAATAAAAGAAAAAAGGGTGAGAGGAAAGTGGTCAAATGGGGGCAAGCAGGGGGTAAAACATTAGGAAAACCAGCTAGGGATGTGCAGGACAGGTGTAGGAAAGGACCATATCTCTATATTTCTTCTGCCGCAACAGTTGTGAATAATGTATAGAATTTGGAATTTACAGCCTCACATCCTACAGGGAGGGGTGTTGGTGACAGACATTCACAGAATAATCTATGGGTTGATTGATTAGTTTCAGTGTAAATGAGAATTAAATGTAGAGCTATGTATGGGGCACTTTTTGTTTTGTGGGACATATGCCCTTTTTTTAAGGTGAGAGTGGGATATTGGTGAAGGGCTATATGTATTTTTGCAGAAGTAGGTTGGGTAGGATAGGTTGTATTTGCAGACAAACAAGATAGACAAGACAGCAGACAGGGGTGGTATATGACACATGACAGGGTAAACACCTTTGACAGGGAGGAGGGTTGGGAATCTGAAGCCCATGAGCCCCCAAATTTATACATTGGGACTGAAGTCCCCACCCATGGGCAGTCACCACTGCTCCTTCATGGCCCCGAAGGTGGCTGCGCTGCGGGCTGGACAGGAGGGGTAGCCTGCCCCTCGAGGTGTGCCAGGTGGCCCTCAATTTGGGGCAGCTGTTCACCCAACTCAGCTTGGATGGTGCTGCGCCCCAAACCCCAGAACTTACTGAGGGTGACAGGCTCCTGTCCGCACCAACTCCCAGGGAGGGATGGGCCCCATCCCCTGAAGCAGTTCCACCCAAACGTGGTGCAGGACCAATGAATGAGGAAGTCCCAGGTTGAGTCTCAGACATGCTGGGGCCCGGTGCCATGGCCAGATGAGGAGGGAGAGGCGGCTCCACCGATATCTGGCTTCCCAAACATGCTATGGTGTTGATGTTTTACAAAATACATTGGTTAGTCATGAACAACACATTACAAAATTAGTTATAACAGCATGCGTAGGTATTCCCATTAACCCAAACCAACAGATATGAAATAGTTGCATAGCAGACAGAACACATGAACAAATGGAACAACAGTATATATTGTACCAGCATGCCAGTACACTGACGGCAACAGGCCACCAACAATGGTATTTGAACAAAGTATGTTAGCATGCAAACAATCAAATATATGAACAATAATAGAACACAAGTCCCAACATTAGGTTTGGAAAACAACATACCGTAGTATATGAATTATAGTACTGATCCAGATGAGGGGTGGGGGGACAGGCAAAAAGTCCATTAACAACTGTTTTTGCTTTTATTTTCCACAACAGTACTGCTCAATACTCTATGGGTTTGCCATCACTTTGCATCTACCTATGGCCCATAGCTTCTGTAGCACAAACATACCTATTAAACTGTCAGCCTGGAATGGCATGGGGCAAACTGTGACAACTCTGGGTACATGATTAGAGGGGACTCGTACATGTCAGTGTTAAATATCTGTCACAGAAAGTGTACCCTGAACTGCTGTTATGTGAGTGTGCTACTGACATACTTTAACTGATTTCCTATCTGTGTCCATGATTATTGGCAGCAGTGACCACTACCCGTGACAGCATGACACTTGAGAGATATGTATCAGGAAGATTCCTTTCAACCTCTTAGAGCAAGAAATCTTGACAAAGTCATAAATAAAAGTGAGACAAAGTCCCAAAAATAAAGTCAAGTTTAAATATTACTCTTACAAACTTAGAAACAGGTTTTGCATTTGCATGGATTTTCTGAAGGATATGAAGTCTGAAACTTCATAATTTTCTAACTACAGTCTTTAATGAAATGCCACTAATTTGCCATAAAACCACAAGTTTATGAAAATTGGAACATAAATCTAAGGCAAAATTCTGGACATTCTGCAAAAATCTGTACAATTGAGAGGTATGATTTGGGAAGTGTGCATATTGTATGTATCTATCCTGCTGTCATTTGCAAGCATGTGGTGGGACAGTTGAACAGTTGTACATAGTTTATTAGTATACCTTTTATACAGCTACTACCAATGTTGCCTTACCTGTAAAACCTGTGGAGAAAATATCTGTTAACACTACCTGACTGTTTTTACATTTATTCCTGATTCCTTGTTATAGATGTAAAACATTGTAGCACCACTCCCTGGATTCAAACCATGTCTGTGTGTGCAAAATTAACAACTAAGCTAAGTCTCATCACACTGAGCTACTGGTAAACTGCTGTTTCGTGTTTCACTGGTTTCTGTCTAATAGTCTCTTGGTTAGACAGTCTGAACTTGTAATCCTGTGATGCATGCATGACAGATAGTTATTTTACTATGTATTAATCCTTTGGATTACTACAATCTGGGAAGCAAAGATTAACACAAGGCAATGCTGCATGAAACACACTTTGATACTTTACACATTACTATTCAGGGTTCAGAGCTTAGTGCAGTATACATTTCACAGTCATATTTGCTGTGAAGAACCTGTATACATTCTATATGTCTACAACAACATACCAGAGTAAACACAACAGTTTTTTTGTAGGAATCTTTATTGCACGTCAATATTAGTCAGACAAACATTTTTATTTATTCAGTTTACACAGTAACAGTATACTTAATAGCAGTAAGTAATGTACTCCTTCTTAGCTATTTGCACAATATACTGCAAAATAGATTTGTACTCACAAGCCTGTTGGCGCAGCCTCAGCAGTCTGTCAGTATGGGCTTTGACATTACTAGCCCTCTCTGCTGCAGCTATAGGGGAGAAAAACAAATATTATGCATACCTGTCTATCACATTCTCAGGCTAGTATTTGCTACAAACTACTTGATAGTGATACTCACTACTGGAGCATTCTGTGCCCATGCATCTTGGAATACTGAACACTGACATAGCTATTTTATTAGCTGTCAGTGTCCACGGGACATGGACAGCATTTGCAAAGTGCCGTACAGTAATTTTACAATGCAGGGGGTGTGTGACAGAACCTGTCACACACCCCCTGGATTTCCTTACAGATCTCCTAGCTATTTCAGTGTCTGTGGACACTGAGAGCACTTGCAAAATGCCATACAGCACTTTTCCAATGCAGGGGGTGTGTGACAGAACCTGTCACACACCCCCTGCATAGTTTCTTGCTCCTCTAGCTTTTTCAGTGTCCATGGATACTAAAATACTTTTGAAAGTGCTGTACGGCACTTTCTGAGTGCAGGGGGTGTGTTCAATGTCTGTGCACTACTTAAACATGCCCCTGCACTCATTCACTCTTCATGTCCGTTTAGCCTTAACAGCAGTGTGCCTTCATGAATATGGAAGATGTGTTGCTGTTAATGCTAATGCTACATGGACACAAACCACTCCATGCAGGAATAGCACTATGCCTGCACAGAGTTTATTGAATCCAGGGGAATATTAGCTTTTACTTCCTTTGAAAAGCCTTGAAATGTTGTTGTGAAGATTAGGGATACAGTGCTGTTTCACAGGATATATCAGCTATTAATTTTAACTCATAGACTCAAGGTGGTGTTAGATGGAATGACTTTACTAAGAATAAACATGTTCCGCACAGCAACTAAATAGTGAATGACTCTATTACACAATGGTAACTGATGCAAACACTTGTATACATATGGGTACCATCCTCTTTTGTAACAATTGTTTCTATTTATGTCCCTGTGTCCCATTAAGTAGTGTAATTCTTTTGTTAGGATGCTACCTTTTATGACTAAATTCTTTCAAAGGCATTGAAGTAGATGATGTATCTATGAGTAACCGATATCCGTTGGACTAATAACTTTCTTCATGAAACTGGTTATGCTTCATGAAGATTTACACTGTTGATGAAGACATGCCTATTACATAGTAAGAAGAATAGCTTCATGAGTGATTAGCTTAAGAATGAATTATACTACCAACCAATAAATTAACACTTATTTAAATGGAATGGATTGCTTTCCAGTAAATTATAGTCTGTATTTTCCTTATGGCATAAGTTTTGAGTTAAAAAGTAATGATGTTATCTTTTGTGGGTTTGCTTTTATATTGGCTAAATGGATGCATTTTTAGAAACACTAACTTAAAAACATAATTCACTTTCCATCCCCAAATGTGCATCTCTAGCTGGTATCCTAACCTAACTTAAACCTCGGTTTGAGCTTAGGTCCTCACTTGGATACTTAATCTAGATTTCCAAATTAACAAGCACATATGTTGACTCATCCTACCCCAACTGTGGTGTCTATATTACATAGTCAAAAGATAAAAAGAGCGAATGCTCTTTTATCAAACACTGAAAGGTGAAACCACTAAATATTGAAGACATGAAACAGCAATGTTTTTCCCAGGGAAAAAAAATCACTACTCCGCAAAAAAAAAAAAAAATCCAAACACAAAATACCAACTCTGAGATCACACCACAGTGAAGCAAATGGCAAAGTCCCGAAAATGGCCCAGTTAGTTTTTTCGCTGGGAAAAAAAAATCGCTGTTCCATGTATTCGATATTTAGTGGTTTTTGCCTTTCAGTTTTCGATAAATTAGCGTTCGCTCTTTTTACCTTTTGACTACATAATATAGACTCCAATTGTGTAAGTAAGGTACAGAACAAATATTCTTCTCCTTTAGGTTCATATATTAGGCTCTTAGATTAATACTAGGCTAACTGTCCTTGCGGGCCATTTTAAGCCTAGCCAATTACCCCATGTAAGAATCAAATATCAGACAATGATACAATCATTCACAGTGTAAACAAGCATTTCAGATCATGGAATTGTATTAAATGGTATAACTGAAAAACTGATAGATTAGAATATCTTTGTTAAGGTGTATGGTGGAATTTGTTAATCCACCTATATTATCTGCATATCCAGGAATAATTTATCATTTGAAATTTTAGCCCTCCTTCATTATTACTTGATTTTTCTGTGCATGTTATTATTCTTATTTTAGTACTTAACTAACCTACAGTATAGCTACCTTGCCTATATTAAAGTATTTATGGTATTTTTCTGCTTCTTCTGCATTTTATTTAAACAGCATCTAAATTATAACTTAATTACTAACTTGATCTGTAATGTTTTGATCAGTGTTAAATCTCATTAAATTCTTCCATGCACAAAAAAGCTCCTCTGAAGGTGAGGAGCCAAAAATGGCATATTAGTTTTAATATTTTTGAGAAAAGACATCTTAATGGTGTTACTATAGTTTGGTGCTATTAAACAAATTGGGTATGAATAAGCTGTGGTGATCTTTGTACGAACATAATCAAGAAACTCTCACTCTGTCCTGGAAAACCGACATGCAATTTTTATTGGATGGAATGAGGAATAATGATTAGCCATTAGTTGCATAGATCCCCTTACATTAGCGTGAAATGTAACAAAGCAGCAACTAAGCTGCAGACCAAAAGGATGTAGTGATTCTATAATTATTTTAACAGACAAAAAGTTTAGTGACTGGCACAGTAGTGCAATTAGTTGCGTCACCATACAGGAAGAGGTTAGCTGTTTTTTTTGTTTTTTTTCATGAGGGTACATTAGGAGTCATATCCTTCCTGTCTTCATGTGTTTCTCTGGGTACAGTGGTTTGCTCTCACATTGCAATGGAATGTAGTATATGGATTGTTAATTCTTTAATTGTCTAAATTTGTGTGTGCGTGTGTGTGTGTGTGTGTGTGTGTGTGTGTGTGTGTGTGTGTGTGTGTGTGTGTGTGTGTGCACATGTGTGTGCATGTGTGTGTGTGTGTGTGTGTTGTGTGTGCGTGTGTGCGTGTGTGTGTGTGTATCTGTGTATATATGAGTGAGTGCAAGTATGGGTATGTTTATATATGCTGATGCGTGTTGGTTATAAAAAAGAAAAAAACAAAACAAAAAAATGCACAAAATTCTACTACTGCTCCCTACAGTCATGTAAACTTTGTGAGTTGTGTTAGCTGGTCATGGGTTTGCTACAGGAGTTGGATGTGATCCAACAATATTTGACAGACAAATGTTTAGCAGCTGTATTTTAACCATGCTGTTAGCTAAATAACAGATTGTAGACAATGAAAGCAGACCTGTATCCTTCATTATCATCAGCTATCAGCTTTTATGTGGTTTGTTAATTGTATGAAATTCTAAAATGATTGTCAGAAATTGAGATGAGCCTCGATCATCTAATTAAATCAATCTAAAATACATAATCAGTGAGCATAAAGAATAATTTGTAATTCAGAGAGTATTGTATTGTTAATGTGTTATTCTACAAAAAGTTTTTAAACTATTTACTCTGTATAACAGATCCTTCATGACAATATACTGCTTGGCTTCACATACAAAGAAAGTCCATTAAAATTATTGGAAGGTTTCAAAAACCTTCTTAAATTACTAAAGGATGATCTTTCTGACAAAAAGAAGCATTTCGATAGGGACTCAAAATCCCATATCAGTTTATGTTAAAAAACTGGAATATATAGATGTTCCATATCCAATTAATTTATTAACTAATGTTTGAAGGTTTTGTCAATAACTATTTAAATAAACTGTTTCCTCAGTATAATGGCTTGGCAGTCCATAAAGTCTGGTCCATTTAATAATTTGATTACATGCAGAATGAAAGGTCCATGTTCCACATTGTAGATATGATTTGTCCAGACACCCCCCTCCCGCACACAAAACCACACCATTTAGGATAAGAATACAGGCTCTGTGTCTCATGGAGTTTTAAACAATAAGCTATCAATGATAGAGCCTGCGAGCTGTCCTTCTCTAAACAGACTGCCATATAATAAACAAAATCCAGCACCCAATTCTCCCAAGTCCTGGCTCTAAAACTGCCAGTTCTCCTCCGACCCAACACTACTAGTGCTGCTAAAAAGTCCTTATTCCCTGCCATGTCTGCCTCAGCCAGACTCTGTATGTAGCCTATATTCATCAATCAGCTCAAATATGTCAATATATTCATCTTTCCATGTCTTCTCTTTTACAGAAGTAGGAATATGTGGAGTAAATGCCCCCCTTCACCCATCAACAATGTATGAGTAGCCAACCTGTTCCCCCGCGCAAATTCCAAAATAAGAATCAACCTCATGCTGAAGCTGACTCAAACACTCTGCAGCCAACCCTAAACTCCCGACAACAAGACCCCCCCCTCCATCATCCTGCACTGCCTCTGAGCCAGACATATTGTCCTATACCTGCTCTCCCCATCCGAGTCATCCCCTAATGCCAACACAATCCCTGTCAACCAAACCCTGCATCAACTTGCTAAAACCTCCCAAAACTGCACCCCCACTCCCTGGAGTATTTGACATGTTATCATTACCTGCAACTGTGCCCAGATACATTGCTTCTGTAGAAAACACACTTATTGTGAGAGCCGGATGCCAACTTCCTGGTAAGCTTCTCACTGTTGGCCAATGTCCAACTCACTGTCTGCGCTCATCTCTCTTGCCTATGGAACACTAGACACTTCAGGCGCAGATGGATCCCCTGTCAGTGCTTCATTGAAAACTCCTCTGCCTGAGCCATGATAGCTGCCCATCTCTCCTTTAAGCTGAGGGATGCTGCCATCTGAAAAAAAAAAGAACGAAAACCATGAACAGGCAAAAAAAAACACCCTGCACCCTGTTAGGCTAACCAAAAGTCACACACCAACCAAACTGCATACTGATACACCATGCTGTCCATCTAAAGAAACAAAAGACAAACCCCCATTAACAGCCACGACACTGTCCCAATCACTATCAACATACAAAAACATGTAGCTTGTAAAAAAACAGCAAGCACACCTGTCAAACAAACCAAACTTTTGCCTACCTTAACTCTCTTAGATATAGACTTCACATACTTTTCAACATCTCAGCACACAAATTATTAGTGAATTCTTTCATTCAAAAGCACTTTTTTTTATCTTATTCAGGGACATCTTAGGGGAGTCATTGCTCATGGTGTTATTCCTCCAAAACCCTGTATAACTTCTGTACTTAATGTGGTTAAAACTAATATTCTTTCAAGGCTTTAGGCTTACCAACAGATAGGTTAATGTGATTATGTGAGTAATTGAACTGTTAAACCCCATGCAGTGCAAAAGCTACTTCAAGATTATTAAAGTGGCACAAAACCACTTAACTTGTACATTTAATGTCACTTTTCATATATCAAGACCGAGTAGCCTGGATTCAGGGAAAATATTAATTATATACAATCATGTTTTGGTATTGGTATCAAAACAATAAAACTGCCCTTGGAGCTGGTTTCATTAGAAGCAAATTTTAAACATTGTTCTATAAACTTCAAAAGCTGACAGCATAATTTTTTATTTTTTGACATGCGTCTTCCAAAGGATATGAAGTCTTAAACTCAAATGGCTGTCATTATTTAGTGAATTCAGTCTTCACTGATTTGCTGGAAAAACACAAGTTTATAAAGAAGAGCACAAAATATGAGGCTTCCCCCTGATCACAGATCCACTCACCTCATGGATCCATGTAAATTAATGAAATATCCAATGTGCATGCGTGATAACTCAACAAATGAGAGAACCTTATAACGGATCTGAACAGAAGACGTTCACCTCCCAGAAATCCCAACCTTCCATTTCCTTCAGCATCAGATCTGCTAAACAAGTTGCTGCCACACACATAAAGATACCTCCATCCCTCAAGACCCTTCATAAGAGCTGCCAATGAACCATGCAGTCTTGTTATCTGAACCAGCCTCATGTCCCAAATGTACAACAGCCATCACCTGACCCTGCACTGAGTACGGGAACCCCACTACAAACAAAAAATAAAGTAATTACGCAATTCTGGGAGCCAGTATGCACAAAAAGGCCCCCAGGCAGCACAAACTCCACAATCAAACCAAAGGGCAAGCTGCAGGGAAGCAAACATCCCATAGAGACTGGAGAGCTCCACATAGCATGATGTGAGACATGCAGCACAATAAAAAAGTGAGAAATCTGCCTATTGAGCACACTGAGTTTGGCACATATACATTAAGAGTTTCTTATTCTCTATTTTGTTAATGATCCACGGAAACACCAAAACTAAACAAGCAGCAGGCCAAAACTCCATATATACTACAACCCGTGCACAACCACCCTCAATGAGACTACCAACTTCCTGGGCCCTTTAGCCATACCAAAATGCAGTAAACTATTAACATGCAGTAAGCCAGGAAAAATCAGTTCCTGTTACATAACTCACTCAAAATCTCATTCACTCTCAAGTAATCTGAGGCCTACCTGTACTGGGATGTAAACATGCTACTGTTAGCAAACCCATGCCAGAATCTGACTCCCCCAACTGACAGTTATTGTATAACCCAACTAACTTCTCTCTATCCCTTACTTCAACTCCTGTCTACACTATCCTTTCTTTCAATCATTTAACCCTTATATTCCCATCACATATCCCAATTCTCTATCACATTGCCTGATTTCATGCAATCCAGCCATTTTCCCACCCCACTGCTGCCAATCTGGACAAATTAGTCTGTGTCCAAACTACATTTAATTTTTGTTTTAAAATGTAATGATGCTTTTTCATGTTCTAAAATTTTAAATATTTTAGTAAAGGATGGTATTGCATTGGTGTTGCAAAGCCATATCTTTAATTGGTTCTCCCTCTGAAAAGTTTGCCCATTTAGCTGTACTAGTGTTTAAGACTAAGCAGTTTAGAGAACCAACAGTTTATCCTGGAATGAATGAATGAGTGAATGAATGAATGAATGAATGAATGAATGAATGAAGTAAAACTAAACATGGTCTTTGGGCTGCTGATTCTGTCAACAGTGAGATTACAAAAAAAGTTTTGCTTTTTGGGATGATGTAAGTTATTAAAAATGTAGACATCAATTGTGGTTTTGTGACTGTAAATGGATATTCTGATGGATAACTGGTCTTCCATATTATCTACTCTTTCATAAATTAGCTGGAAGCTGCAGACTTAAGTTGTGCTAATGTTCTCCTTCCTATGTTATTCACATCATTATTTTTTCATATAAAGGGTGGCGTAAGCCACAAAAATTTGGGCTAGGCTTATAAATGCCTTAGGACAGATAACCTAGTATAAACCTATGAACCTATGAACCTATGAAGAGAATCTTTGATGTCAGAGTTTTTCATATGGGACTGACATACTTGAAATTTGCCCTTATGACAATATCTGTAAAAAAGTTGCAAAACATTTTTTACTAATTAGTTAAGTTATGATTAGCATACAGCAAAGTACATGCATTTTTCAAATATCTGAGTAACCTTATTGATGGTTATCTTCAAAATAAGACATAGTTTTAAACTCAGAAAATCTCCTAAAAAGTTTACTTAAAAAATAGTTCAGATTTATGTTTTTTAAACAAATAAAAAAGAAAGTGCAAAACCTAATACATGCAAAGTTCATTTACAGTGCTAAGAAGGTGTTCTAATTCTGCTGATAATGTAGCACAATTTCACCTTTCCAACTTTTAAGAGGCTGAGGTCTGAATTCTAAAATGTCTAGACTAGCATCACAGAATACCTCTATCACCATAAGGTACTACCGCAAAGCTACTACTCTGCTTGTCTATCTGGATGTGATATTGTTTAGGGAGGAAGAGAGTTCCAACCTAATGCTAGGGACCATAGAGGAATCAATGTTCTACTTGTAAAATGCTTCACCTTAGACAAGTAAAGTGAATCAAAAACATTGCATGTCAATGAATCCCATAAACTATTCTTTGCAGATTCTCCCCCTTCTCATAGTTCTGATGTAATCTGAAGATGGACAGCTCAACTGTGCCAAACTAGAATTTAGAAATATCGTTGTAGCGGTGATGGATAAAAAAGTACAGAAAATTTTGTTTTTGCTGGGAAGAAACCCCCCTAAACTGCCCATGAAGAAGGCTTGCCCCCTACCCCCTAATTTATATATACCAAATCCACAGTCACACTACAGTGAAGAAAAAGTGAGGATTCCGCTAAATGCTCACCACCGGCTCTCATCCTACAATGCACTGTTGTTAAATGAACAACAATATTAATATTTTGATCTAATGACCAATGACAGAAAAAGAGCACTCAAAGTGGTAGTATGCCAGTTAACAAACTGGTCAAATACAATTTCTAAATAATCCTCCACTGTAAAGGAAAGCATATCTATTTAAATTTATGTATGAATGCCCTGAAGTCTTTTTGGTTTTTATTTCTATATCTTTTCTGATTCTTTTTATAAAAAAAACTTCATCTGTCATATTTTGTACTCGTGTTTTCCCTACAGGTGAACTGTCTTGTGTTGGCTATTGAAATACTAAGAAAAATATTTAAATTCAGTAAAGTTGCCTGTTGCCTAATACTCTGTGGCTGTTTCGCCTTTTAACCAAAATCAATGTATGATATCAAATCCTGCCTAAAGCCAGTTTATTTAAAGAATTGTTTTAGACAATGACAAAATGTACAAGTCATTCAATTCGTAATACATGCTAGGGCTTCGAAATGTCTCTGCAACGTCTTTTGGACATTTTAATATGACTCTCCCTTTCACTTTTTTCCTCTCAGGAAATACTCCTTTGTTTTATGTATTAGTGCCCTATTTACTTTAGTCTTCAGCAAAAGTGGTTGCCTCTAGTTTTAGCATGTTCTACTGTAATCTGCATTTCCCTTCCTCAAATCTTCATTACAGCCTTATAGAAGCTTTTGCTCTGTGCACTCCTTAATGTCATTTCTTACTAAATGAACTTCATGAGAAAGACATTTCAACTCTATTCTCTAATTTCAATTTAATTAATTTCATTTACTAATGAAATTAAATGTATTTATTTATTTAATTTCAGTTAAAGTTCCCCTTCAAACAATATTGTTGGTTTTGCAAACCATGCCACAATGAGGACAGTGCACCCTAGCTGTCCTCCCACCTGTATTTTATATCCTTCATCCTTGCAGATGAAGAGTGTGACAGGGATATTACATTTCTATATAGGTGTATCCCATTTTACTCTGGTCAGGATTCCAATGCAATCTCAATTATTTTATTTTCTGTTCTCACTGTGGACATAGTCCTGTTTGAGATTTTTTTCTTTAGAAAATGTAAGTCTCCCATAATGATAAAGTTGACCTCTTAATGAATTTGCTGAATATATTTTTGAGCATGTTGTTACCTTTCACTGATTTACTGCATTGTCTATATACTGTAGACAGAAAGCAAGGATCCATTCTTGCCCTTTCATTATTAGTGCTGATATATTGAACTTTTATTTTTTTGTGAACCACATCTGATCAGACATGTGAGCTGCACTTTTCCCTTTTATAAAATCTTTGCATTCACACCTCTGTTTCTCTCCTATTCCTACTAGGGAATCTGCATTTAGAAATCAACATTTCTTCTTTTTGTACACTGTAGCATATTCCTCTAATATCTGCACTGTATGTGTATGTTTCTTTAAGTGCATAAACTGATGACTCTTTTTTTTCCAGGATATTAGCATTACCAGATATTAAATGCTCAATTTTATGTTCCATCTTCAGTTTTTCATTAACCTGCTATATATTCAGATTCAAAGGTTCAGCAAAAATACAGGAAGAGGGAAGATAGGAAAGCATTGCTCTTCCAGAGGAATGTTGATCAACAATTTATAAATAGCACACAGTTCATTCAAACTGCATACTGCATGTTATCTGGTTCCCTAAATTTTTCCCTTGGCTATTTTCATTTGGTTGCACTGATAAGTCATGCCATGGAGATTCCATAATCTAGCACTGTTTACTCCCAAGCCAAATGTTTCTAAGAAATTTTGAAAGCAACATAAAGGGTGCATGCAGGTCAAGAAAAAGATGAGCAGTATTTCCATCAAGATGTTTTGCTAAGTATTGTGGATGATAATTCAAGTGATTTGACCCATGTGAACCTCTTTTTCAGCCATGATCTGGATACAAATCAGTATGTCAGTTGTACAACAAAACTGTCTGTAATATATAATAAGATATTCACCTTTCCATCAGTGCCTGTAAACTACAAAAGTGAAACAGTGTTAAGTCAACAAAATTATATCTGTTTTCACAAGATGACAATGTTCAAATATGCAGTGAACACCAACATTTAAACAAGTGTAGAACTCTGAGATGTCTAGAGTTGGAAGGAAACAACCTGACAGAAACAGATTTATTTCAAAAGATGTATGATATATATATATATATATATATATATATATATATATATATATATATATGTATATATTTATATATATATATATATATATATATATATATATATATATATAAATATATGGGTCTACCTGAGAACACCAAATTATCTAAACGCCGACGATGAGAACACCGACACCAGAAGATTGACAATGGAGAAGACCGAGAGTTGAGAATCTCGATGTTGAGAACACTGACATGTAAAGGTAAGTGTGCGATAAGGATGGACATTTGGGTCAGGGTGTGGATAAGGTAAGTGTGTGATAGTGATTGATGTTAGGGTAGGGTGCGGGTCAGGTAAATGTGCGATAGTGATGGACTTCAGATTTAGGGATGGGTTAAGTGAGTTAGGGTTAGGGTGTGGGTAAGGTAAGTGTGCGATAGTGACAGAGTTAAGGGATAGGAGTGGATTAAGTGGGTTAGGGTGCGAGTAAGGTAAGTGTGCGATAGTGACAGAGTTAAGGGTTAGAGGCGGATTAATTGAGTTAGGATTAGGGTGCGGGTAAGGTAAGTGTGCGATAGTGACGGACTTTAGGGTTAGGGTTTGGGTAAAGGTAAGTGCATAGATAGTTGTGTATGTAAGGTCTAGTGTAGGTTTGTAAGGTTTTTGGTGTGCTTGTGTTGTTTGTGTGTTTTTCAGGAAAGGTATTTGTTTTGTTGATTGTCAGGATTGTGGTTTGTCAGGCATGTGAAGTTTCGTGTTTTTGAACTTTCTTTTTTTTTCGGTTTTGTCGTGTCGGTTATTTCATTGTCAGTGTTTTGACATGTTGGTGTTATCAGGTAGACCCATGATAAACAATCAGAGGCCTGGCACTTTAAAATGCGGTCAATGTAAACAATGTCAATATATGCTTGACCAAGATACCATCACAATTCCCTCAAGAAGGTTTAAGTGCAAGTTTCATCAACATTTTAACTGTGCAACTAAAGAGGTAGTGTACCTGGGTATTTGTACTTTCTGTTCTGGGTTTTACGTTGGTAAAACCGAGAGACAGCTTAAGAGAAGGTTATATGAGCACCAATATGATATCACTAAATGTAAGGACATCAATGTCTTTTACAAACACTCCCAGATATGTGAAGGCATGAACCTTAAATTTTTGGTGTTGGAGCAGGTGGTGCCAGACCCACGAGGGGGCAACTGGGAGGCCCAATTGGAGACTCGAGAACTGTTCTGGCAGTTGAAATTGGATGCCTGCACCCCTCCTGGAATGAATGAGGGCTTAAATATTAACAGCATTCTAAAAATGAGAAGAGCACGGTTATAATATGTGACTATTTAGTTTAATTTTGTATAGGTTCACTTGCTCTTCTTTCACCTTCTTGTTGTTCTTCTTCTTGTTGTTGTTATTAGGTAGTGTTGTGACATTAGTCAGAAAGCTCCCTATTTTTTATAATGTCACTGTAAAAAGTTTGATTTATTTATCATTTATCTATCTATTTTAGTTTTTGGAATAAGAAATGTGATTTAATTTTAATTCCAACTTGTAACAATAATTAATCATTTCAAATTTTAATTTTTTTTTTAATTTATGATGTACTTTTATGAATTTTGCACTGACAAGGCACTTTGCAGGGTATTATTACCATTATTGACTATATTAAGAAGTATTTCTTACACAAACATATATATTCAACTTGAGAAACTGTTTCTCTTTGTACTATGTTTTTAACACAACACCATCAAAGGTATTAACTTCTAATTGATGAGTGGAGTTACCATTTAATTGTACTAGTTATTTAAAACTGATGTGTAATGGATAGCTCTGTTTGTTGCCTTGAGAAAGCCTAGTAATATACTGGGTGAAAGTGCTTGGCTTATCTGTGTTGCTGTTCTATTTAGAACCAACTACGTGTGCTGTTTTTGGAATTAAAAGAAATTTGATTTTATTGCCTGCTGTTGGATTATTTGGCCTCGGATCCTGTGTGCTGTGGACTGTTATATTCTTGGTTTATTTTGACTTGTACATTCTAGACCCATGGGTCTACCTGATAACACCAACACGCCAAAACACCGATAATCGATCTTCTGGTGTCGGTGTTCTCGTCGTCGGCAGTTAGAGATTTCGGTGTTTTCAGGTAGACCCATATATATATATATATATATATATATATATATATATATATATTCACTTTGAATCCTTGAATGTTCAGAACATCGACGTTCTGATCATCGAGACCAGAACATCGATGTTTAGAACATCGAAAATTCAAAATGAACCATAAAAAAAAAAAATCACAAACACTATGTTATGCAGGGGGACTTTGCCCCCCTGCACCCACCATGTGGCGGGCTGTGCCCCCCACACCCCTCTACTTTAATATTCCAACTCTAAGATCACACTACATTAGGGTAAGGGAAATCTCCCGTTTACTGCTATATGCGGTAGTGCTAAACAGGAGATTTCTCGTAAACAACCTGCAATGCCAACACTCAGATGGCACACACACACACACACACACACACACACACACACACACACACACACAGACACACACACTCTCTCTCCTCTCTCTCTCTCTCTCTATATATATATATATATATATATATATATATATATATATATATATATATATATATATATATATATATATATATATATATATACACATATATATATATATATATATATATATATATATATATATATATATATATATTTATATATATTGTTTGCCATCAAAATGTTGGAAGACAATTACACAAACTTTGAAGGTCAAAATGTCACTCTTCCAAGGTCTTGTAATATTGATTTGTAAATATTTGAATCCACAACAGCAAATGCACCCTAGCATTTGCTGTTGTGGATTCATCATTTGAATGGAGATTGCATTACTGTGGGAATTGTAAAATTTACCCTTCCCTCACTGTAATGCGACCTCTGGAGTTTGTATATATAAGTAGCAGGGAGTGTACGTGGTGCAAACCCCCACATGGGGGGTGCAGGGGGGCTTGTCCCCCTGCAAAACATTTGCAGGACATAGCCGGAGTCCAGGTACTTTTGGTAAAGTCGACATTCCTGCTCTGTCAACTTCCCTAAATTACCACTTTCGGTTATGTGATAATTCAGTGTTTGGATTTTACGACATTTAAAATCGGGTAATTAATCACTCACAGAAGTGTGTTGCGAGATTTTGATAGTAAACCTATATATTATTTCAATAGTTTAGTATTACTTCATTATAGCAGCCAACATTATATGTTCTTTCCTCTAGAAAAAGAATATAGTAGTGTTGGCAGAACAATGCAAAAATAGCAGATGACATAGGTCCTATGTTTTGATAACTGAAGTGCAAAAAAGTCACATGGAACAGAATGTAAACTGCATTATTAGTGTTATACCAAGACAAAGTTCTGCACATTTTACTTTTACTGGGCAGTCTTTGGAATACAATAAAACATGTAAAAGCTATTTCATTCTCCTTAGATTTAATAATCTTGCAGGAACTTCGAAGCTACATGAGAATATGTTATAAAAAATGTCCAGCTAACGGTGTTGCTAAATTGCATTATTCTCTCATGCAGGTAATTAATAAGTCTGAGACTATTATCAATGATATTCTGTCTAGGAATTAAAGACTTTGAACTCAGCCATTAAAAATTAAAAACCCATTATGTGTGGTTCAAGCAGAAATTTTTAAATTAATTGCTAAAAATAGAAGTATTAATAGACCTATTGCAGTTCCTCTATGGAATAATGAAAGCATGCTTTAAAATAATTATATGTAACAGTAATCAATTCAGCAACTCTTTGAAAAAAAACTTAATGACCATCAGCTACAAACTTCCTTTGGCATAATATGTATTTCATAAATAAATAAATAAAAATAATAAAATAAAAAATAAATTAAGCACTAAGACCTTCATTAATGCTTCTTATATGGCTATGTAAAATGCATTTGCACTATTTCTATCCCTAAACAACAGGCAGTATTTGAAGAGGGATAAATAAGGAATAAACATGATGGGTCTGTTTCTCACTAGTACCTTAACAGACCATATACAATCATGTTAACAGCTAAAAAGTAAACATTAAAACAATCTTATCACAATTTAGACACAATGTAGTCAAAGCTTCATAGGTTTCTAGTTTCATAAGTAATTACTAGACATGCAGACCCTAGCCCAAATTTTAAATGATCTCAATCACTACCTGATTAAGTGACTTTCTTACAAAGTGTGGGCAAATAAATGCTGACTGAATCAAATATTGGACAGTAAGAAGTAACTTGTTAAAGGCTCATAGTTTCTGTTTTTTTATTTATTTTTTATTTTATTTTTACATTTGTTAACCGGGAAAGTCTGACTGGATATATGTCCATTTTCAGCGGAGGCCCGGGGAGAAAAGCTTCATGTTTAGATAACAATCAACTGACTAGTACAAAACATTTATCATTGTGCAGTGAAATCAGGTAGGTATTACAAACACTAGTATCAAGACAGCAGAAATACTTTTAACAAGTGGAAAAGAAAAACATAATTTTTATACAAGCAGGATACAATAATTAATTTCACATGGTAAAAAAGCATTGGGTAGTCAGCAATAAGATGCTTATCTGTAAGGGTTTACAGTAGCGATGGTGAGAAGGAGCTGGAAGTTTTACTGAGGCTGTGAAGTTTATGTAATACATGGGCATAGCCATTTATTTGTAAGGTGGGATTTGAGAGTGTTAATGAAGTGTGTTTTAGTGGGGGCAGAAGTTATAGAGGGGGGAGGTTTTTCCAGTTCAGTGCTATAGAATGGGTGAAAAGGGCTTTCTCAGCATTGTTATTGGCCTTAGAGATGCAGAGGAGTGATTTGTCAGTAGAGCGGAGAGGACGATTTGGCCTGCAGAGGCAAAGCAACTGGCTTAGTGCAGGCGGTTTATTGGGATAATTGATTATGTTATAGGCAATGACTAACTGGTGGAAGTTGAGTAGCTGGGGAAATTCTAACCATTTAAGTCTTCTTAGAGAATCACAGTGGTGGGTTTGGAAAGTGGAGTTGTAGGCAAAACTGGCAATTTTGTTATAGCAGTATTCCAGTTTGGCAAGATCTTGCTTTGTGACTTGGGTGAGGATTGGTGCAGCATATGTTAGGATGGACAGCAGATGAGTTTGGGCTAGAGTGACACATGCCTGATGTGAGAGGAAATTTTTATGCCTGTATAGGGTACCCATTATTTTATGGACCTTTTTTATAGTTTGTGAGATGTGGATGTCAAAGAGGAGGTTGTTATCAATTTCAACACCAAGGAGTTTGGTGTGATCAGAGGGAGATATAATGGTGCCATTTTTGGATGATATAGTAAAGGATAGAGGGGTAGTAACAGATGTATTGGGGGTAAAGATAAGTAGTTTGGTCTTACTGAGGTTTAGAATTAGTTTTTTATATTTAATTCTCAATAAATGTTGAGCAAAAAAAAAAAAAAGATCATTGACAGCTTGTTGGCAAACCTTCCATGGTAACTGCTAGTAGATTATGTGAAGTGGCATGAGGTATGTGCACCAACCACCTTTAGCACTAAGGTATACTCTTATTAGTCAATAATCCACACCTTAATGTATTTTACTCCTCAAAATTGGATTTTGCATATAAGTGGTAGCATTTGCTTGTTGTTTGCTTTTAATTTTTTATTGTGTACTCTTTTAACGCTACTCACGCATGCAAAAGATCCTTGTCAGTGTTACTATATGTATGCCTTTCATTTGCTTGAAGTTGTAAATTAAGTAGATTAAGAAAAAAAAAAACAAGTAGAAGCAAAGATAATTGACAAGAATATTAGTACAGATTCTTAGGATTCCAGAAAGGATTTTGATGCTGTGAATAGGCTATTTTGCTGGAAAGTAATTTTAAATTCATATTTAAAGTTTTTTTTGGGAACATATGTGTGTACATCAAGATCATCAACAATTTCCATACAATTTAAAATTATCTAACAGGGTTGCCCTCTAATGCATAATCTGTTTCTGCTGCACTCATATTACAATATGCCTCTAAAGAACAAGGTTTAAATATTATTCGTTATAAATGTGTTTCAGCTGAATGTAAGGATGATTTCATAATAACTTAATATAAGTATGATACATCACAAACTGTTCATTATTCAATCAGGCTTTTCAGAAGAATAAAGTGATTATTGTTGTTTTTATTATTTATTTGTTTGCTTTTATTTATTAGCATTTGTTTATCAGTATTCCCTGTCTGGGCATAAGTTGCACCTTTTCTGTGGAAGCATGGGAAGAAAAGTTCCAAAAATCAATACATGTACAAGAGGTCCAAAAAGCAGTTAAGGCAAATTACAATAGCTCTAAGTAATCTATCAGAATGCATGCATATAGAACGCATAGAAAAACATAAACAAAGTTTAACAAAAAATAGCAGAACATATCAAAAGATAAACATTTTAGAAAGTTATAAATAAAGTTTAATGCATGATTACAACAATGGTTCAAAACAAATAAAGTGAAAGGAAAGAAAAGAGAAGATCATTTGCAAGAAGAAGCTTTTAAAAACTGAGGTTTGAGAAAAAAATATTTATTTTATTATTTATTTATCTGAAATTTGTTAATTGGATTAGGCTGACTGGGCGAAGCCCTTTTACAGCAGAGACACAAGGAGAAAAGCTCCAATAGTAAATTACTTAAAAATATTATGTAACTCCACTAGTTCTTCTTTTGGCTTTTCCCGGTTAAGGGTCGCCACAGCGGAACTCTGTTCCGCTAATGATTGGCAGTAGATTTTTATGGTACCGAGCTGCCAGCCCGACGCCCAACCTTCAACAAAGGCATGCCCATTCACACATGTCTTTTGAACACCACTCGACCGCGGGGAGGACATGCAAACTCCACACAGAAGGCGCTCCAGCTGAGAATCGAATGGGTAAACCTCTTGATGTGAGGCGACAATGCTACAGCTGCACCACCGCGGCTTAACTCCACTAGTACATTACTTAAAAAACATTATATAACATGGACAACAGTTGCTAAAGAAAAACAAGAGTATATATGTATAACAGAAAGTAACTCGGTCGGTTGTTTTCCTGTGCGTAAACTCAATATAAATTAAATACAGTACAAATCAGAGACAAAGGTAGCATATTGTATATACATGTTGGAGGTAATAAAAAGTAGGAAACAGTTGTGGAAAAAATAGCAAGACATTTGCAGTAGGCGAACATAAGATAGAAAAACAGTAAAGAAGAAGAATATATAAGTATGCAGATAGACAGTAATGTGCAGGAGGAACAAGGTAAAAAAACTAGTGTGAGAGGTAACACCTGGGAAATAGGTAGAGGTACCAGCACAGGAAATGATTAAATCACACATCGGATTTATTAGAGATGGAAATAGATGACTAGTAAAAAGCTGAGTGAGAAGGACATTGAGGACTAAACCAAGGAACTTAGCAAAATTTTACTGGATATGAATAAGGACTGCATTTGGTCTGTTTTTGCTGTCAATAAATTGGATTTGTGGTTTGGACTTTGGTTTGTGTGGTTCCTGGGCCTCTACCTTCACTACTTGTGATTCTTGGTTCTTTTCTTCTGAACATGAATAATGCAAAAAAAAAAAAAAAAACAGTTGAGAATGTCTGTGCTAGATGTTGTGAATGCCAGGAGAGTGCCTTATTCTCACACTTTGAAATCCCTTTGATTAAAGCACCTATCATAGTTGTGCCATGTGATATATTGCTATGGACATTGTTGGGTAAGTCATAAAATCTCCGAGTAGGTTTCCATATATTTCCTTTATTTTGGGCTATATAACTAAATACCCAAAATTTATCCCATGACATATGGCTAATATTAAAGCTATAATGAGGAAGCTATTATGTTGCAAAGGAGGGATACCTACAGAAATGCTCACTTATCAGGCAGCTCCATTTTATCCAGAATAATTCAAAAAAATTGCTGGTGCTTTAAGGTCAAATAATTAAAAAAACTTCAGTGTGTCATTCTCAGATGGCTGGATTAGAGGAGTATTTTAACATAATATTAAAATCTGAGCTGAGAAAAAATTATTGAGGAATATGGACAAATTGCAGCCAGTTAATACAATTCCTAACATTTTCACTAGAAGGTGCCAAACCCTACATGGGTCTCCATCCTTTTCAGTTATTATATGGTAGACATCCTCACTGGACTCTTAGATACTGCAAGACAAACTTGAGAGGCTGAATGCATTGATGGTCATAGTTGAGGAGCACATGGAAAGTCCAAGCTGCACATCAGCGGGTGTTTAATACAAATGCAAGGACAAAGGAACTTAGTGCTGTACATCAGATATTAATTTTGGTCCACTCAGCAGAACAACCACTTTTTGGATAAATGGGAGACCCCATTTAAAATAAGGAACACATGAAGATAAGGAAAGGCCAGAAGAGCTATATCATATCAATATTATAAAGGAAAGATAAACGTATGCAGCTGGTTTAGTGGTGAGACTAGTAACTCTACTGAAGAAAGAAAATGTATATGTATTTTTATAGTTAGGTTGATGATATACTTTGTAAGCCACAGAAATAAGAAATAAAACAATCTCTGATAAGATTCAAAGAAGTGTTTTAAGAGTTGCCCGGCAGAAAAAAAGACTTGATTCAATACCATAGTCAAACTTTCCTAAGAAGAAGAGACCAACTTGAAATCTTACAGCATGACAGAGCGTCAAAGAAAGGCTAGAAATGCAGTAATAGGGAAATGGCATAAACTGATAGCACAATAATAAACAGTTTGAGTGGAACAGCCCCATATTAGTATCCCAAGTGTGAGTGAAATAAGTGTGATTTCATGGGATTTAAAAAGGTTGAACTGTATTTCAGAATTAGACAGTTACCTAGTGCCTAGAGGAACTATCACAAAGACAGAAATACTTGATAAAAGCATGAAATATACTAAATGGTGTGCAGTAATTTAAAGTATGGCATCAGTTTGGCTCCACATACTTATATATATGGATGGCCTACCATGGGAATACTATTTCACTTTTCTAAGAGAGTGTAGTATCATCATATGGGACCTCATAGCACTAAATTATTATTTCTTTATATTAGCTGTCAACTATGTCCCTTAATAGCTCTACTTGCCAAAAAAAATCAGCAAATCCAAAGTTTCAAGGTGGCTTTAATGCTGTATTCCTTTAACAACAAGCTCTACAATCTTCCAGGCCATGGCCCTCTAAATGTGAATGGCCTCTTGTGGACCAATTGCCTATTTGGCAGATTTGGGCTAGGTGGGTCAGCGTGGGATGGTTGGCATCATCTACCATAGCAACAGCTGAACCTGGGGGGGACATCTTGGTTGCTTTAAACAGGAAAAATTTAACAGAAAGTATGTAGAAAGTAGAAAAAGACAGACATTAATAGGAATCATCTCTTTTATCAACCCACTACCTATGGTAAGTCAGATTCTGAACTCCTGAGTTGGGACTGAAAGACAAGTAGAGTCTCCATGGTGATGAGAGCAATAAAAATGTGACTGTTATCAAAAAAAAAAAAAGATAATTAAATGCCAGGAAAAGGTTAAGTCTGTACTCCTGCCTGTTGAATAAGTTCTTGTGAAGTTATTTTAAATACCCACCTTTTTTCAATAAGGAGACCAAAATTCTGCAAGTACAGTTTTATATTAATCCACAGTAGGGTACAGCACATTCTAGTTATTGAAGACTGTAGAAATATTAAATCTGAATGTTAGTTTTTCTGTTAATAATAGCCTACATATTTTTAAAAAATGATGAACATTTTGTTTTCCCTTTATAAATAAACATTTTTAAGTTGCAAGATTAATAAAGTGTGGTTTTCGGTGCTACAAATTGCTACTACTATACATTCTATATGCATATATACCTACCCCCTCCACACACACACACACACACACACACACACACACACACACACACACACACACACACACACACACACACACACACACACACACACACACGATTCATGCTACCACACACACACACACACACACATCTCTCTCTCTCTACATATTAATACATATATATATATATATATATATATATATATATATATATATATATATATATAGGTTTACTATCATAATTGCAAACATGTTGTTGCAAGTCTTTACGTACTTGGAAAACATTGTCGAAAGTTATGATGGTAACCGAGAAAAAGAACAAATGAAAAAAATGTCGCCAATTTGCCTGCACCCCCCACACTTCCTGCAACTTATATATACAAACTCCAAGATTACACTACAGTGTGGGAAAGGGTACAATTCCTGATCCTCACTATAGTGCAATCTCCATACAACATGGTGAACTCACAACAGTGAAAGCAAACTACCATTCGGGAAAGGGTACAATTCCCGATCCCCACAAAAGTGCAAACTCCATCCAACATGCTGAACTCACAACAGCACGCACATACTACAATTCGCTGTTGTGCATTCAGCATGTTTTTTTTTTTTTTGCACATGCAAACCTGTACTTACTTTCAAATATCCATTGTCACACACTGCAGCTGTGACATTGTGATGGTAAACTATATATATATATATATATAGTTCCACTTTGAATCATCGAAAGCATGAAATATCGAGATTCTGATCATTGATATCAGAACATCGAGTTTCAAACCATCGAAGAATCAAAGGGAATGTAAAAAATGAAAACAACCTCTAAAAACTATTTTATGCAGGGGGGGGCTTTGCCTCCCTGCAACCCCCATGTGCGGGGCAAGGCCCCCCATCCCCCCAACTTTAATATACCAACCCTGTCTGCAGTGCCATCACAGAGATGGCACATTCACAGACACAGTGTGTAGGGAATCTTGCTGCCACGCAGAAACACTAGCTTTTCCCCTTTTTTACTTATCTTTTTCTTCACCTTGACAACATCGATGTTCTAAACGCTCGATGTTATGGTCTAGACCATATAAATTTCGATGGTTTAGAATTTCGAGGTTTTCAAGTGGAACCATATATATATATATATATATATATATATACATATATATATATATATATATATATATATATATATATATATATGTATATATATATATATATATATATATATATATATATATATATATATATATATATATATCTATAGTTCCACTTTGAATCATCATAAGCTTGAAACATCGAAATTTTGATCATCGAGACCAGAACATCGAGTTTCAAACTATTGAAGATTCAAAGGGAATGTAAAAAAATTATAAAACCTCTAAAAACTATTTTATGCATGGGGGGGCTTCGCCCCTCTGTAACCCCCATGTGCGGGGCCGGGGCCTCCACACCCCCCAACTTTAATATACCAACTTTGAAATCACACTAGTGGGGTAAATTTAAATCTCAGTTTTAGCGCTATATGCAGAAGTGCTAAACAGGACATTTCCCATACCCTGTCTGCATTGCCATCACAGAGATGGCGCATTCACAGACACAGTGAGCAGGGCACCTTGCTGCCCTACAGAAACACTAGCTTTTCCCGTTTTTTAGTTACCTTTTTCTTCCCCTTGACAACATCAATGTTCTAAACACATGATGATATGGTCTAGACCATATAAACTTCGATGGTTTAGAATTTCGATGTTTTCAAGTGGAACCATATATATATATATATATATATATATATATATATATATATATAGTTCCACTTTGAATCATCGAAAGCTTGAAACATCGAAATTCTGATCATCGAGACCAGAACATCGAATTTCAAACCATCAAAGATTCAAAGGGAACATAAAAAAAGAAAAAAAAACTATTTTATGAAGGAGGGCTTTGCCCCTCTGCACCCCCATGTGCGGGACCGGACCCCAAACCCCCCCAACTTAAATATACCAACTCCGAGATCGCACTACAGTGGGGTGAATTTAAACCTCCTTTTTAGTGCTATATGTAGAAGCGCTAAACGGGAGATTTCCCGTACCCTGTGTGCAGTACCATCACAGAGGTGCCATATTCCCAGACACAGTGTGCAGGGCACCTTGCTGCCCTGCAGAAACACTAGCTTTTCCCCTTTTTTACTTACTTTTTTCTTCCCTTTAATGACACTAATGTTCTAAACACTCGATGATATGGTCTCGACTATATGAATTTCGATGGTTTAGAATTTTGATGTTTTCCAGTGGAACTATATATATATATATATATATATATATATATATATATATATATATATATATAATTTATGTATTTTTATTTAACATTTTTGACCAGGGAAAGTCCGACTAGGTTCCACAGAGCCTGTTTTCAGCGGATGCCTGGGAAGAGATGCTCCAGACGCATGTCTTTAGAATATATATATATATATATATATATATATATATATATATATATATATATATAAAATCCTCTCTCTCTCTCTCTTTCTCTCTCTCTCTCTCTCTATATATATATATATATATATATATATTAAATAGATATGGACCCAATATCCCACTTACCCGAAATCAAAAGATTGTGACAAAAACCCAACATCCCAGAAGAACGACTGTCCGGAACACCAACAAAACACTACGGAGGGGTAACCGATTATCCAATCCACAAATACACTAAAATATTCTCAAAGGATACCTCAAATATTTCATAAAAAAACATGCATGCTAAAAAAAAAAATGGCATCATATTGACTTACGTCAAAAAACAACTACGAAGCAGCTCATACATTCAACCATCCATAAAAATCTATCAAATTCAAATAGCCAGGATAGGCTTTTTTATTGGTTTGTTGGTGTAAGTGGATTTGTGCTTGATTCTTGATATGATGTAGTATGGACATATTAATCGGATAGCCCTTCCTTTTTTCATTAGAGCAATATATATGTTGATTTCGTTTAAACAATATGCCATTTTCTATGTTTGAATTTGATAGAATATATATATATATATATATATATATATATATATATATATATATATATATATATATATATAGATATATAATATTAAGTCTTAGATCTATTTAATATATGTTAAAGTAATAAATAATGCAACAGAATGTGCTGACACTATAGGCATTTTTTTATTGGATCTGAAAGAATTTGTGCAATTTTGATTGGGTATATGAAAGTAGACCTCTATTGGCTGGACTAATGTGGAGCTGATGAATAAAATAGCCAGGATAGGCTTTTCTTATTGGGTCGTTGATGTAAGTGGATTTGCATAGCCACTGCGATTGGAATAGCTGCTTAGTATGTTTGCTTTTTATGGATGAGTACATGTGTTTGATGAATTAGTATGGTTGCATTTGCAAGTGAATTTTAATGGACATTAAAATGGAGAACATCGATATCTGTGCAGTGACTGAGACCTCATTCAAGGCTCCAGAGAGCACCCCTGCATTACCATGCTATTACTCATACCACACTTCTTGGCCAACCAACCTGGACTGGAACACCAAAGGTAGAGGTGTGTCCATATTCATTAAGGATATCCACACCTCCAGGCTAGTTGCTCAGCATAATGCATCCGAGGTTATCCAAGTGCAACTAACTCTGGGCAAAACTGCAATCCAAATTGTAGCTTGCTACAGATTCCCCACCATTCCCCAGGATTCCCACTCCTCTTTTCTTGATATACTGGAAAATATTAGGGTTCAACCAAACACCCTAATAATGTGTGATTTCAACTACCCCACCATTAACTGGGAAAACTACTCATGTACCAACTCCTTTGCTCAACACTTCCTGGAATTCATAAATTCCAGTGCCCTGGATCAAAGTATCCACACCACCACCAGGGCCAACAATATCCTAGACCTAGTCATTACCAACATGAGTGACCGGTGTTCCATACCTGAAGTCAACTCCTTTTTAGTCGGATCCAACCATAAGCTAATCACCCTAGATATCCACATCCCATTCCACCCCCCCCCCCATTAAAGAAACCATGGTAAAATATTTCTCCAAAGCCAACTTTATGCTTCTTAAGACAGAAGTGGCAAACTTCATGACACCCATGCAGATGGACAATACAGTTACGACTGCTGAATCCTACACAAATGCACTCTATAATCACTTAGCGAGTGCATGGATCATGCGATCCCAAACAGAACCAAGACGATATCCTCCAAAAAATGGAAGCCAATCTGATGATCATCTGCCATAAACAAACTCTACAACAAAAGGAAGAAACTGTTGCAAAAGAGAGTAAAATCCCATGAGTTGAGGAGCCCCATGGTCTGCCTCAGTAAGAAGCTGAGATCCCTTATAAGATCCACCAAAGCTAGCTATGAAAACAAAATCACCACTGATTCTTGGGACAACCACAAAGCATTCAATAGCTATGTCAAGAATCTCAGTGGCAACACCCAGATCTACTCTGAATTACAGCACAACGACATGAAAATTACAGATCAAACTGATATTGCCAACATCCTGGCAGATAGGTTTAGTGCTAACTTTACCCCCCTCTCATCCCCTAAATGGCCCATATCTATAACAGAAGAATGCAGAGTAACTGTAATCACAACTATATAGGTAAAAGCTGCACTCTCTAAAGCCAAAAACACAGCATACATGGGATCGGACAACATCCCATGCTGTGTTTTACACGAACTTTAGAACTAACTGGCTCCCCACCAAAGCACCATGTTCAATCATAGCCTCACATCAGGCTTTGTGTCCTTTGAATGGTGCACAGCAACAGTTATCCCACTCCACAAAGGGGGAGCCACCACTGATCCCAGGAACTATCGCCCTATTAGCATGACAAGCCTTGTCTGTAAGGCCATGGAATGTATCATCATGGAACTCATAAACAAAGACATTGGTAACCTCCAAACTCTGGACTCCACCCAGTTCAGGTTTGTGAAAGGCAGATCATGCCTCCTGAACCTGATCGACTTCTTTGAGGCAGTCACCAAAGCCAATGACGAGGGTAAGGTGGTTCACACAGTCTATCTTGACCTCGCCAAGGCTTTTGACACCACCCCCCATTCTGGAATTCTAGCTAAACTTACTAAACTAGGTATAAAGCCCTATATTACAAGATGGATTGCCAGCTGGTTCTTTGATAGAACCCACACTGTAAAAGTTGCAGACTCCAAATCTGACTTCAAACCAGTGATAAGTGGAGTACCACAGAGTTCAGTCCTGGGACCTCTCCTGTTTGGTATCAACTTCTCTGAAGTACAGGCTAACACAGAAGGCCTTTGGCTAATGAAGTTTGCAGATGACTGCAAACTAGGAACCATAGTCGAGTCCCCAAATGATGTGGACATCCTACAGAAGGGTCTCACTGAAATAGATGCCTGGTGTCAGAGTCATGGCCTCAACCTCAATGCCAAAAAGTGCACTGTCATCCCCTTTAGTTAAAAGCTCTGTACCCATGAACTACCACATAGACGGCAGTCTACTTAATGCTGAATGTGTGATAAGAGATCTTGGGACCCAGGTGGACAGTAATCTCTCCTTTGATAATCACATCACCACAGTAGCCAGAAAATCCTTCTATGTGGCACACCTAGTCACAAAAGGGTTCTCATCCAGGAAAAAAGAGGTAATTTTTCCCCTCTACTCAACACTCATTACACCCATTATAGAGTACAATGCCCCTTTTGCAATGTACCTCACAAGACATCTGCAGCAGCTGGAAAGGCCACAGAAGTACCTCACAAAGAGGATTATTGGCCTCAAGCAGATGGCCTACACTGACCGCCTCAAAAATCTCCGGTTTTACTCCATAGCATGTCACCTACAACGAGGTGATTCCTGCCTAACATTAAAGCTATGTCAAATGCAGAGCTGTTGGACATGCTACACCTAAAGAAATCCCAATCTCTCCGAGCTACACTCTCTAGGGACCTAAACCTTGTCACCACAATAAACTGAACATGCTGGAGGGATAGATTCCTGTCCCAGAGACTTTCCATACTCTGGAATAAGCTACCCATCTATGTCAAGCAAAATTCCTCATTAGCACTCTTCAAGAAAAATCTTGATGAGTGGATGGGAAATAGGAAATACACCCCAGGGATCAATTCTGTGGCTCTGCTTGACAGGGGTACAGGAAAATAACTTTCTTGGGTGGCATAAGCCAGGGAACCTTGTTGGCTAGGCTTACTTAGGCCCTTAGGCCGATAGCCTAGTATCTATCTATGAGCCAATAAAGGATTATTATTGAGGTATTACCTTTGACAAATATATATGTGTGTGTGTGTGTGTGTGTGTGTGTGTGTGTGTGTGTGTGTGTGTGTGAGTGTGTGTGTGATAGGGGTATACACACAATGCATGTAGAAGTGGAATGTGCTGTCTGCATTGTGAATACATCCTATTCGATCTATTGGAGGGTGTGTATATTCTGTGCTATTGATTGGTTGCTAGATGTATGCAAAGAGGACCAAAATAAGTGATTTTTATTGGTCTGAATTGATGAATAGTATAAATTGGATAGGGTCTGATGATTGGCTCTCTATGATGAAAATTGATTTACATAACTACCGTGATTGGATACTTATGATTTAAAAATGTTTAGCTAGTTTGCAATAATAGGATCTGATGAAGGATATTTTCTGAAAGTGCATATCCATATTTTTAATCATTTCTATGTGTAGAGTTGTTTTAAACTCATCATTAAAGCTGATTTTATCATAGTATTTGGTGGATGTTATTCAGCGTGGTGGCTAACAGGGTTGTTTTTTGCTACTTTTGCTATCAGACTGTTTGTTTACCACGTACGGCCTTTGGTTCTCTTCATCCTGTTTTGTTTGCTGTAAGACATACATATCAAGTCTTTCTAAAGATGTAGGGATATTTCAATAATTAATTCAAATGAGCAGAAGAAATTGAAATGCTGAAAAGAGTAGCCAGGTTTATCAGATGACCCTATTATTCATCCAAATATGTGTGGTTCGTCTAAGGTGTTATTTCACTTCACTGATTTAAAAATCCTTGCTGATGCTTTTTCAAATAAACAAGAATGCACAAAGAATGCGGATATCACAAAAACAGTCAAATCATTTAAAATCACAATCAGGAAAGAAATACTGAAAAAGATGTTTCATGCATGTCTGATGATATTTTTGAAATCTTCAATTTTATTATACCTCCCGCTGTTTTTGTTTTCTTCTTGTCATTATGCTTTCTTGAGATATGTTAATTTCAGTAAAAAACAGGGAAAAAATCAACAATAAAAGCATAAAATCAGTAGAGATGAAAATGTACCATTTGCTAACACTTTTCTCCCTTGTTCCAACAGCATGCAACTAAGTGTAATAACAAACAAATAAACCACTTTCGACAAACTTAAAAAAATTAATATCATAACATCATAGAAATCATGAGAGCAGGAAGAAAGAAGGGGCTAGACTCCAAAGGATTTCATGAAGTGATGCAAAGGTCTTCTCATGAGATCTCATCACTCTGCTGAACAGAGCTCTCAGCCAGACCCCTTTAATAATATATGCAAGGACATAGATGGCCCAAGATCACAGTCCACAACTCCATCTGTGATTGCTGCCATAGTTTTAGTTCATATAATGCCTTGCTATAGCATCCCATGCAAGAATCCTTTATGCAAATTTACTGCCTGCAAAGTGAACTGTTCCAGTATTTCTAAAGAAATCATAAAGTAAATGTGTATCTTAATTTTCAGGGTTAATGTCCAAGTTCAAATTAATGCCCACAGGTTCTCATTGAGCACCAGAATCTGCATTTTTAGTTTTTTTTTTTTTACATGAAAGACACTGGAAATAATAAGTTAGAACTGTGATGATCCTCTTTCATTTGCTATCAGTGCACAAGTCTTTGAAAATACATGAAGCAGAAATTGTTTTATTACTGTGCACTATTTTATAGATCATAATCAAAACAAAATAAATGAATAAATATCAAACAGGAACAACAAGCCTTTGCACTAGACATAAGGCAAGAAAATTAAGGGTGGTATTAATTGCCATTATGCGTAAGTGTAACAGCAATATATGTAATGAGTGTTGCCCTGGCACGATTCATGCAAGTCATTTTTACTCACAAATAGAAACCTCAAATGAAATCATGCAAACAATGGAATAATGAGAGATTATGTAGGACTTATTGTGCTAATAAGCCCCTTCCTGCCTGTTTGTGATTCTTAGTAGTTTTCAGACATGTTTCAGCACTGCCTGCAGATGAGATATAAAAGGCATTTGGTAAAGATGCTGATGTTATGGCTCCTAGTCTGTTTCCTAGTGTTGGCTGAGCCAAAATGGCAGTCCCCGAGCAGCACTCGCTGGCCAAGAAGTCAAAGTTTAGACTAAAAATAACACATTCTTACTTTTATAATCAAGAAATTCTTGATAGATTTAGTAGATATGACATTTTAAAGGCTTTAGTGAGTATGCATGATCCACAGGTGGGAACTGGGGGTCAAGTGGTCTTCCTATACCAGTGGATACTATGGTTTATATAACCCTCACTATATTTGCCACAGGGAGCTTCCAAAGACAAACTTTGGGATGTGTTGGGTGTTTCTCAGGCTTCTGCTCCAAGGGTAATTTAGCAGTTCCTGGATTTACTCTTAGAATGTCTGGATCAGTACGTCCATTTCCTGGTGTCACCTTAGGACCATGCCCAAACCATGCATACCTTTTACACAATGGAATGTTTCCCTGAGCTTCTTGGTACAATAGACTGCATCCATGATTGGTGCAATAGATTGCATCCATGATACTATTAACACTCATCAGGATCATGGGGTAAATGGTATCAAAATAGAAAGGGCTACCATTCCATCAGTTACCAGGTAGTGTGTGATGCATGGCAGGGCATCAACAAAGTTTTGAGCCAGCAGCGTGACAGTGCTGATGATTCCTATATCTGGCACACATGCTCACTTTACCACATCTTACAGCATTTTAGGATGCCCCATGTTTACCTTGTTGGTAAGTGGGACTTTTAGTTTTAATCAACTAATTAGCTATTCTTTGAAAAATGCATTGCTTATTATTAAACTACTCTTCCTTTGTTTGTGTCTCTCCATTTCTGTTCATCTGTTGTGTTTCCAGGTGTCACAGGCTATCCATTTGAGCTATGACTCAGGACACTTTTGAGTAACCTATTGATGGCTGCTGAAGAAAGGTATAGCACCACCCTGTCCAAGGCATGTATTGTCAATGAGAGAGAGAAAGACAGTGTGTGTTTGGCCTACAGAAAACCTGTTTTCATTGCTTGGATGAGTCTGGGGCGGGGGGGGGGGGATTGCCCTTCAGTATATCCCTGCTATTGCAGACAGGATGCTTACTGAATGTTTCATTCTGCAGAATATGATCATGTGCTGATCTGATGATGAACTATCCCATGATGTCATTACATCTATCCGTACAATTTCTACCATATTGATAGTGTTAGTGGCCAGCCAGCAACATTAGTAAGGGACCGTCACGTGGCAGGCTTGTGTACAGTATATGACTGTTCAGGTAAAGGGGTGGCATCAAATCCACAAATATGAACCATGACATTCAGGTTAGTGTTTCCTCATTAAAAATGCATAAACTATGCATGGTCAGCTGTCAGGCTTTATTAGACAGTCCCTCTTATCTTTAAATAATTTTTCTACAGTAGAATTACTCATATGATACATACTGTATATTTACTGTTTATAAGAGGTATGTCTTCTTTATTTTTACATTTGATGATCATATAGTCATACCCTTTATTCCCATGTATGCTGATTTGGGCTTAGTTGAGAATTCATATATTTATAATCACAATATTTAATGCCATCATTATCTTGATGGTTTATTATTTTATTTGTAAAGGGGGCACTCTTGGATTTTTTCTGCATTTTTATCAACTTTCAAATAATAATTAATAATAATAATAATAATAATAATAATAATAATATACTGGCCTTCTATTTTTAAGCCAAGTGCCAACAAGATTAGTTATTTATTTCAACATTATTTGGGAGTCCATTGAGTCATAATTTGACCAATGTTATATATGAAACATTCTTCATCTGGAAAGCTTATCCATTGTTCTAATGACCACCCTGTGCATATCATTAAATCATTCCCTTCCAGGGAATTGATTAGAGCATACATAACTATTACTTTGAGTCAAAATTTCCTAAAGCAAGGAAAAGGCAGGAGATAGTTAAAATACTCATTTCAAAAGGATAAGACAGTAGTCAGGTTTTGGAATCATATAGTAAGGTGTGTACTATGGGTAGATTAGAGATAGTTACAAAGATAATTTACTGGTGGTCAGTCCCATGACATCTACTGTGTCTTAAAACATATCTGTTGCACTAGTTCTGTAGTTGGGATTACTAGATGTTTGGCAGTTGCCAGAAGAAGATAATACAATAGCAATGACCCATGGCTGGGTGTGGATAATGCTGGATTTATGCATGGTTGGTGTGGTTTGGTCATGAGTGCAAAGCCTAAGTGACCAAACAAAGCCAGCCATGGGTAAGTCAGCATTGCCAGCACCCAGCCATGTGTTATTGCTATTATGCATTGATATTATTAAGAAAAAAATTACTTACTTTTCTTAAATAATGTCCTTGTATAACAGCGGTGTGGTGCTGTTCTGTGTTTTTCCTCAGTATGGTGGGGCTTTCTTGATGTACTGCACATGCACGTGGGACTTCCATTCCCACAATTACATGCTGCTTTTATGCTACTGTAGACGGGGCATGGTTGAGTGCCGTCTAATGAGAAGTGGGGTGTGTGGCCCTGGTAGGCCCACGAGGAGAGGACGGACCTGGTTGGAAGCTTCTCATTCCTCTTATTTAATTCATTTTTGTTTTTGTCCAGCTTCTTGTTCATATGTGCCGTACCTAATCTCTAGCACTACGTTGGAGCCTTTCCCTTTGTCACGGTTATACCTATGTTTGAAAAAAATGTACTATGTTTTAGTTGTATGTATTCATGTGGAGATTTTTTCCCCGGGCCTCCACTGAAAATGGGTCCTTGACCCAGCTGGACTTTCCTGGTAAACAAATGTTAAATAAATAAATAAATAAATAAATAAAAATGTTGGTCTTCTATGCCAAAATATATTGAAAAAGATATCTCAACCTGTTCTGTTTATATATAGCACTAAACCGCATCAACAAAAATACCCTCTTAAGGTAAACCAGATTCCTGAAATAGCTTGGTCAACAGTAGCTACAGATATTTTCAAGTAGAATTGTCAACATTACTTGGTGTTAGTAGACTCTTATTCAAATTGATTCAAGATTGACTTTCTCCCTAGCCTAACTTCCCGTACTGTCATTACGAAGTTAAAGAGACATTTTCTGTCCATAGTAGTCTGCACAAAGTCCTTTCTGACAATGGTGCACAGTTTAAAAGTCAGCAGTTCAAAATATTTGCTGAAACATGGGACTTTATTCATGTTATTAGTAGTCCTGAATACTCACAATCTAATGGCTTGGCTGAATGTGCAGTTCAAACTGCAAAACAGCTTTGGGAAAAATCCAAATGAGACAGTACTGATGTTTTTCTTAATCTGCTTAATCTCAGAAACATTTCTCATAGCAATGTACTTGGTTCACCTGCTCAGAGACTTATATCCAGACAAACCAAAATCAAACTACCAGTAAGTAAAAATGTATTGATTCTGAGGGTTAGAAACAACAAAGAAGTAAAATCTCAACTCCTAAAGAAGTGTTTGTCCCAAAAGTCCTAGTATGACAAAACCAGCAAGTCTTTAATTCCATTAAAACAAGAAGAGATAGTGAGGATGCAGACAGCAAAAGGATTTGACCAAATAGGACTTGTGAAACACTTTTGTGAGGAACCAGGATCATACATCATTGAGTTGGAAGGTATGGAATTCAGGCAGAATTGGAAACATTTACTACCCGTGCCTGAGCCAGTATTACAGCATCTTGTCTGTAATTGAGGCTCTAATTCTCAGAGAGATTTGTAGAATGTTCCTGTTCCAGAGAACATTTCATCATCTGTTTCTGAAAATCCTGAAGTAGAAAATTCCCCAGTGACTGTCCCTGTTGCTAAACCCAGTTCTGATTATTACATTATGAGGTCAGGTTGTATCTCAAGACCTAATCCCAAATACACAGCAACCTGGACATGATTGTTATTGTTTATATATGTCTACATAATTTGCATGCTCATCTAATTGTCATTTTCATTTGCATGACAGAATAGTCAAAGAGGGAGGATGTAGATCAGAGTGTGTGTTGCACCTTTAAGAGACATTCTAGTCTATGGACACGTGCATATAAGTACTAAATATGTGCAAGCAAGAGTGCCATATTGAGTGAACAGCTAGAGTGAATATATGTATGTGCGTAGTAGCCAGTCAGTTAGTTCATTTAGGTTTTATGTTTCAATTATCCATCCTGATCTGCTTGTGTGTAAAAAACAAGCTAAACCAACACCCAGGCCTCATCGTCTTATATGAATACACAAGATGAGTGACACATAGTACAGTGCTGTTTCTGCAGTGCTTTTTTTTTCACCTGTGAGTCAGGGGTGTACAGAAGTATTGAAATGTTTACCTAGCTCTTCTGTCTTTCCAGTCCCAAAATTTGTATTATTATTATTATTATTATTATTATTATTATTACTGTTGTTGTTGTTGTTGCTATTATTGTTATTATTATTATTATTATTATTATTATTATTATTATTATTATTATTATTACCATGGTGGTGCAGCGGTTAGCATTGCCACCTCACAGCAAAAGGTTCTCTGGTTCGATCCTTGGCTGGGGTGCTTTCTGTGTGGAGTCTGCATGTCCTCCTTGTGGTTGCGTGGGTTTCCTCCACGTGCCCCAGTTTCCTCCCAAAGACATGCTGTAGGTGGATTGGACACTCTAAATTGGCCCTAGGTGTGAGTGTGTGCCTTTTGTGGAAGGTTGGGCACCAGGCTGGCAACTTGACACTGTAAAACTCCACTACCAGTCATGAGCAGACAGGTGATCCGCTGTGGCAACCCCTAACCATGAAAAAGCCAAACAAAGATTATTATTATTTAATTTGTTCTTTGAATTAGAACAGGGAAAAAAACAAGTATGATTACTTATAGGCAGAAGAGTGGTTTGTTTTTGTCTGTGTCTTTTTTCTTTCTGTTTTGTCTAATTCATTATAAATGTGTGTTCTGTGAAAAATATGAAGCATGGAACTCTAATGTCTGGCATTTTGACTGACTTATATGTTATTATTATAGTTAGAATCAAATTGGCTTCATTTATTATAATGAAAATAGTTTGAAATTATAAGTCAATTTGTATTTATACATACAAACATAATTTAGTTTTTAAAATATTAATTTTATTTTCTTTACTGGGATTTAGGTGTATGTTTTTTTCATTTAGTTTGGTATTTATTATAAAGTCATTGTACAATGGTTTTAATGATAGCTGCCATTGTATATGATGCTACATTAGGGAAACCTATTCCAACACTATCCCAGTTTTTTATACGGCATCTATTGCAGGCCTATATCTATTAATATGCACCAAAAACGAAAGTAACAAATCTTCTATAAAAGTCCTAGGAAGGGATACATCTGTTGTGTTGCTAAATATAATATTATATATTAAAATTGTCTTAATCAGAAGCAATCCATGTTCAAAAAGCAAAACAGCTATTTGTTTAAATTTAGCAATGATTTTTTTTAGGATGTTATATAATATAATTTGAGTAAGTCTCATTTTGTAGTCTTTTTAGGGTATGTTATCAGGTATGTGGTTTCACTGTAGTTAAATCTTAATCTCTATATATTTCTAATATATGTGATTGTTTTTGAACATGATTGAAATAATTACCAGTATCTGTGACTGTTAATAGGACTGTGTCAGAAAACCAATGAATTTTAGTTTGATAAGATTAATTTAAGAGGCTGTAATCTGCCTATTTATTTACATTCTATTTGGAAGGAGTTACATTGCTACAAAAAATAAAATGGAAGATATACCCCCGGATTCACTAATCTTCCATTCATGACTAGCATAGTCCTGCACAGAAGTGCCCGTTTAGGAGCAGAACATCAGTGTGCCATGCATATTAATGAAGGTATGTTGCCCTAGCTCCTAGGCTTTCATAGAGTGTGTACAAATCCGGGGGGGGGCAAGTCTGAGAGCAGCGCTCTCAGAATAAACATGCCCCTGCAATGTAGAACAGCAGAAAGTGGTAAGAAATGAGTGAGATCACTTATAGGTGTCCGGATATCCCCACCAACAGTTCCCCATGTGTACAACAGCAACAGTACATAAAAAGTAAATGAAGAAACCCTTGTATTTATTTTTTTTATAAATCCGAGTACAGCTAACCATAGGTGTGCAGGTGTGTCCATCGCTTAGCTACGGTTAAAGCAGCTTAAAAGGCTGAAGAGGATAACAAGGAAGATTTATGCAAATGAAGCAGCACAGCAATAGTGTAGTGGGCAGAGTATTTGTCTAATAAGCAGGCATCCCTGGTTCAAGTCCCACTGCACCACAGTCTATTTTACATGGCAAAACACATTATAAGGAATATTTTTGTTGCAAAACCCACTAAATAACATATATTTGTGAACTGGAGTACTGCAGGAAATGCACATGTGAAGTGTCAGTGTCAATGAATAAGGCACTAATAAGCAGGTTTAAGCACAGATAAGCAGTAGAATGCATATGTAAGCAAAAATAAGTGTGTTTAAGTGTGTTTGCATGGGGATAAGCGCTGCCTACACAGACTAAGCAATTTAGAAGCTAACTGAGTGTAAGAAACTGTAACCGGAGGTTAGCAGTGCTTGCCACTGTGCAAACCTGCTTACAACTGTTTCAAAGTACCTTAATCACTCTGTATCCAATGGCCCTTGTTCTGCCCAGCAACAAAATAAACAGCCCTACAAGACTTGAACCCAGGACCCTGCATACTATGGGTCACAGTAGTTAACCACTAAGCCATCATATCACTATGTAAGATTGGGGTTTTAACAAACAAATCCTCACCATAGGAAAATCAAACTGATCATGTGAAATGAATCCTTGTACAGTGTCATGTTGTATAACCTGCTACATAATATAAATATGTGAATTGGAGTTCTGCAGTAAGGCCAGATGTGAGGTGTTATTGTAATATAGTGTTGAAGTCCCCAGGACCCCATACAGTGTATATACACATGAGTCACAGATACCAGACACAGATATACCATGTAACAAATAATAAATCAAAGTCAAAAGGAAAATATAATGCTAATTAAATATTAAGCAACGCTAAGCATTGCACAGCTCAGCTTATGTGGTGTAAGCAATGTGTAGGCTGGCTAACTCAATCTGCCCAGTGGTAAACCCCTTTAAGCAATGCCAACAGTAGGTAAGCAGGTGTGCCCATAGCTTAGCCTTTTCAAAACCATCTAATCAAGGGAAAGTGCAGAAAATAAGCTGTATTTAAACCCCACAGGAGCCAATAATTCTCATACCTGGTTGCAGCTCCCTACTGTAGGCAGAATGGATGGAGTTGGGGAAGGCATTCGATTTAGAGTGCAGCGCTGGGGCACCCAGTAGTCTAGATTCATGGTATGGCTCCTGGTAAAATACTATGAGGAGAGACTACGGAAGGGCCAGTACCAGGGCTCTCAGTATAAAGTGGAGGCATGGGACACTTTCCCTCATGACCTTACCAGTGCCACTGGTATCCTTCAGACTGCTGAGCAGGTTAGGCATCACTATGCTGACCTGAAGCGGTGGAGGGGTGATCTCTTGGAGCAGTGGATCCAAGAATCAATACAGATGGCTAATGCCCCAGCACTAAGTACCCATTCGACTACATAGATAATGATTGCCTAGCTTGTGTATACTATGGATAGGTAATGGCTAAATATCACTGTATTTCTCTGACAGCTGCAGATGAGCTGGCTGCAAACCAGCAAGCCCATGCTGCTAGGCTGCAAAGGCTACATCGCGAGGCAGGTTAGTAATAATCTTGCAGGCACTGTCATAAGAAAAAAATATAACAGTTCTAGAAAGTGTTGTACCAGTATAAAAATGTATTGTGTATGGGATGTACTGAATAAACCAGACAATATGGCAGGAAGACTGTCATATAGGTTGTGTGGAAATAAAGGTGTAATATCTTGTGAATAAAAGTATAACCCCGGGAGTGCTTGTGTACATTCTGGTATCATATGTTGTTGTAGTGTTGCATTCTATAAATAGTACTGTTTTATTAAGCAGTGTTACCCACACTGGTGAACACAGTTAAAATGTGTAGGAAGTTCAGTATAACAATGTTGGAAGTCCCAAGAGGTCAGTCATATAGAACAACTGAGGGAGACTTAGAAACCATTGGAATGCTTCACAACAGTTCCCTGGTAGCACAGTGTTATGTGATGTCAACTGTAACACTTTTGCCACACACAGCAGGGGTTTGAATCCTGGGCGTGGTAGTAAGTTGTATGCATAATAATACCCCAGAACTGCACCGAGTTTGTGAGAATGTTCAGATAGAAAGCTGTATGCATAATTAGACCCAACTGTACAGACTTTGCTAGAATGTTCAGACAGTACGCTGTAAACATAATCATAACCATCAACTGTACAGACTGTGGCAGAATGTTCAGGTAGTAAGCTGTTTGCATAGTCATACCCCTCAACTGTTCTGATCTGTCCAGCATGTCCATATCTGCTGCCCAGTAGCCTGTTCCCCTGTCAAATCAGTGAGATGATCCAAGAAATGTAGGCAGCGTATACTAACATATAATGGATAGTGAGACCTGAACATAAAAAGAGAATGTATATGAAAGCAAACCTGTCATTGTAGCATCTCACCCAAAGTGTATGACAGCTATTCCAAAATATGTCACATTAACACCTGCATCCTGTCAAGTCTTGACCAGAGTGTATGCAATAATGGATTATTAGGTATGTGTATAACATCAGCATGGAACCTAGGAGTATGTGTAGTAGTCGACAGGTAGCGTTAACAAACATTTCTCCACAGATATAACAGGTAAGAGGTGTAGATTGTAGTTAAAACACAGTTCACTCATATACTTGTCTACAAGCATGGAATCTGGGAGTATGTGTAGAATCTGCCAGGTAGTGTTAACAAATATTTCCCCCACAGCTATAACAGGTAAGAGGTGTAGACTGTAGGTAGAACGCAGTCCACTTATATACTTGTCTACAAGCATGGAATCTGGGAATATGTGTAGAATTTGTCAGGTAGTGTTAAAAATATTTTTTCAACAGCTGTAACAGGTAAGAGGTGTAGACTATACGTAAGACACAGTCCACGTACATACCAATCTACAAAAATACCATTGTACAAAGTAAGGCAATTGGTAGTGTAATAATACATGTAAGGGGCAGATCACTGCAGTGACTAAGAAAGTTGTGAAAACTTCAGGGATATATTAGTTGGTAATTGACCTCTCTCTCTCACCCCCACCATATGTGCAACAATAACTTAATTACACACCTAAATGGGTACGTGTACACTCCAATCTTTTGTTGGGATATATGTCCTATTGGTTTATAAATATTCACATTTGGTTCTATGCATGTACCATGCTAATATACTCCCATATTGGTGGCCTGTTGCCATCAATGAAACATGCATGTTGTTGTAATGGCCATTGTTGTTCCATATATGCATGTGTTCTGCTCACCCTGCAACTGCTGTAAATCTAGTGTCTTGGGTTAATGGGTATACCTATGCATGCTGTTATAACTAATCCTGAATGCTGTTGACTATTACTAACTGATATCTGTCCTAAAATGGCAACACCATAGCTCGTATGGGAAGGCAGGTCCCAGTGTACCCACCTGTCCCACCTCAGCTGGCTATGGCATCGGGCACCAGCATGTCTGGGGCTCAGCCTGGGACCTGCTCCTCTGCTGACCCTGCACCACCTTCAGGTGGAACCACCTCAGGGGATAGGGCTCAGCCCAAAGAAACAAACAAACGTAGGCAGAAAACAATTTAATATATCACAGCAAAGCTTTCGGGTGAAACCCTTTTTCAATACTAACAATCATTAAAACAAAAGCAGCTTGCTTTAAATAGGAGCAAAAAACAGTCACATGATAGCCAAAATCACATGACCGACAAACACAATATAATATAACATATATACAAAATGCAAAAATATTTAAAATATTTAAAATAGCTTAACACACTGAATTTTACTTAAAACAGGCTTTAGGCTAACAGTAGAATTTAATCCAGGTGAAGAATCCGCTGCTAGTCTTAAAATCCATTCATATTCCTTAATATCTAAAACATTATTAATATCACCACCCCTACTATGAGGTTTAACTAAATCTAGGCATCTAAATTTAAAGCAATGCGTATTCCCATGTGTTTTAATATGCTTGAAAAGAGCATTATTCTCAACCTCCCTTCTAACCTCTGACTTATGCTCAATTATTCTGTCTTTAAGTTTATGTGTGGTCTTGCCCACATAGAATGCTGAACAGGCATTACAAGTAGCCAAATACACCACATTTACACTGTTACAGAATGCTACTGATTTAAAGTAAAACTCTATTAAAGTAACAGGATGAATAAATACATAATTAGCGGTAGCAGCAATGTCTATACAACAAGAACAGCTCATACATTTAAAAGAACCAATACGATCAGAGAAAGCATTCAGCTTTAAGCCAAAATTAAAATCTTTATAACATAATAAGCTTTTAATACTTCTCATATTCCTATATGAGTAGTAAGGCTTTTCACCTAAAATTCGCCAAACCTCTGGACAGGCCATCAACACAGGCCAGTATTTGGCTATGATATATTTAAGCGAACCTGTTCTACTACTAAAGTTCATAACATATCTAGTTCTAACTATATTTCCAATGTTACATCCTGATGCAATGATCACATGATCATTCATACACGCGTCTGTCCTAATGTCCTAAAGTAAGGTTTATATGTAGTATCCCTATTAGGTATTACCATTCTCTTCAATTCTTCCAATATATCCAAGTCATAGCCATTCTTAACAAATTCATTGAACATTTCATCTAACTGTATATAAAATACAGAGTCGATTGTATTTAACCTACTGACTCATGGAAATTGAGCTTTAACAATTCCTTTAAAAACATGTGGTGCATCCATACTATTATAATGTAAGTATCTACTAGTATGCACATCCTTCTTGTGAATAGTAGTTTGTAAAGTACCCTCTTCTTTATATACCTTAACATCAAGGAAAATTGCTTCATGTTCAGATATAATCTCCTTAAAAACCAAGAAGCTCGTACTACTGTTTAAATATACTATAAAATCTTGCAGATCAGAGCGTGATCCCTTCCAAACCATAAAGCAATCGTCCACAAACCTCTGGTACAAGCAAATATTACTGTTCAAAAATTTTACACCATCATGTATAAACTCTAATTCCCATTGATACAAGACTAGGTTAGCATATGTATTAGCAACCGGTGTTCCCATCGCAACACCGGTTAGCTGTAGAAACAAAAGTCGATCAAACATAAATACATTGTTGCTCAGAACTAAGTCTAATAATGCACATATATTTTGAACATCACCTGTAGGTATATCTATTTTCTTACTCAGAAACTGTCTGATAGCCTCAATGCCATACTCATTTGGTATGACAGTAAAAAGAGAATTTATATCTAAGGTTACAAATAAATAACCTGAATCGAGTTTGTTACGTAGACTGTTATACCAAATTGAAAGTTTGCTTAAAAAAATCACCTGTGTCCTTTACGATATTAGGACACTCCAATAATAAGGGGTACAATCGCTTTTGTAGATAAACAGATATCGATTCAGTTATCCACCCACCCCCAGAGACAATGGGCCTCATGGGTGGGTTATCTAAACATTTATGAATTTTTGGTAACCCATATAATAAGGGAATAGTGGGACAGGGTACTGTAAAAAAGTGAAACAAATCTAAATCTATCTCACCATTAGTTTGTAGCTCATATATATACATATTGACATTACTAATGCATTTCTTAGCATCATTATATGATATTCTTCTGAAAGCATTCTCATCTTGAAGAAAATTGAGCATAGATGTCTTATAGGCATTACAATCCATAACAACAATAGCACCTCCCTTGTCAGCTTGTTTCATTACAATAGTATTGTCAAATTGCAGTTTCTTTAAGGCACAATGTTCATCATAGTTCAAATTATACTGTCTCTTCTTCTTAATTGTAGTCCCATATAACTTTCTCAAATCAGCTTCACATAAATTATGGAAAGCAGTTGTCACAGGCAAATTAACTGGTATAAAGGTACTACATCTTTTGCAAGTATTATATGATATCATAGCATTATTTGAACCAAAAAGAACCTTTAAATTTATATTCCGAATAAATTGTTTTAAATCTGTCAAAGCTGAGGTTAAGCCATCCTCTGCTGTAGGAATAAAGCTAAGGCCTTTGTTTAAAACAGAGACACATGGTCCATCTAAGGGAATATCAGAAAGATTCAAAATACCTTGTGTTATCTGCGACTCACTTTCCCATGCTTGACAGGGCTGTCATTTTTCCGTTTCACAGGACCGCCCGACTGTCTGGTTAAGGACTTGTCCCTTACTGTTATACTGCTCTGTACTTTCTTGGCTTGTTCCAATTGGAAGCGTTTCAGCGAAAAATTCAAAGGTAACTGTTGATTCTTCCTCATGATATCCTTAGTGTTCCCTGAAGATTCTCGCGAAACATCACCTTGAGTTACAGGCCCCATGCTACCTGTATTTGAAATTTCTTCATTCACTAGTAACACTGATGCAGAGGGCGTGGTTGTAGAATCAGACTGCACAGCCAAAGCAGCAGGATTTAAAGGGGAAATGCCAACATTCAGATTTAAAGTGGAAACACCAGCATTAGAGTCAGTGAAAGCATCCAATGTATCCAAAGATGATACAGTAGTTGTAACAAGTGATGCAGTAGTAACAGGAAAAGTTTTTTTAGGGAATGTCTCAGTACTATCACGTAATTCAGTTATATTTTTGTTATTTTTTGGCCAAGAGAAGATATGTCCTCTTTGAAAATCGGCAATATCTCTTAATAACTTTCGTTTCTTGACCATCTCCAGGCGGACATCCAAGGCATGCAGCCTGTCAACCATTTGCTGATATTTAGGCAACATATTAGAGAAGCAGGACATGCTAAGTAATTCATTTTCCATCTGAAAGATTTCATTTTTCAGATCTAATTCACTTTTTGCAAAGAAGTCATTCATTAGCACCATATAATCCAAGCTAAGCTTTAAATTAAGCTGTTGCCAACATTTCAATAATTCTGGGTACGTATTCCCATAAGAGGGCATCTTGAGAATATGCAACCCTCTGGGAACAATACCCATATTCAAATAAGCACAAAAGCTAAAACATTGCCATTGTAATCTCTTATATGTACCAACCTTTCTTTCAATCAATTCCAGTTTTCTGGTAAATGTCACAGTCTCTTCAACATCTAAAGTCTTATTATTATCAACATCTTCCACAGGAGTATTAGAGACAAGATTTAACAATGGAGTCACTTCCTTAGTTAAAATGGTTTTCAAAAGATAATCCCTTTCCATGGCTGCAGCAAAAGCTCTCAAAGGCCACCAACGTGCCAGCAAAATATAGTCCAACAAAACAAGACTGGAATGCAGGAATACCAAAGAAACAAACAAACGTAGGCAGAAAACAATTTAATATATCACAGCAAAGCTTTCGGGTGAAACCCTTCTTCAATACTAACACTCATTAAAACAAAAGCAGCTTGCTTTAAATAGGAGCAAAAAACAGTCACATGATAGCAGCCAAAATCACATGACCGACAAACACAATGTAATATAACATATATACAAAATGCAAAAATATTTAAAATAGCTTAACACGCTGAATTTTACTTAAAACAGGCTTTAGGCTAACAGTAGAATTTAATCCAGGTGAAGAATCCGCTGCTAGTCTTAAAATCCATTCATATTCCTTAATATCTAAAACATTATTAATATTACCACCCCTACTATGAGGTTTAACTAAATCTAGGCATCTAAATTTAAAGCAATGCATATTCCCATGTGTTTTAATATGCTTGAAAATAGCATTATTCTCAACCTCCCTTCTAACCTCTGACTTATGCTCAATTATTCTGTCTTTAAGTTTATGTGTGGTCTTGCCCACATAGAATGCTGAACAGGCATTACAAGTAGCCAAATACACCACATTTACACAATAACACAGAATGCTACTGATTTAAAGTAAAACTCTATTAAAGTAACAGGATGAATAAATGCATAATTAGGGGTAGCAGCAATGTCTATACAACAAGAACAGCTCATACATTTAAAAGTACCAATACGATCAGAGAAAGCATTCAGCTTTAAGCCAAAATTAAAATCTTTATAACATAATAAGCTTTTAATACTTCTCATATTCCTATATGAGTAGTAAGGCTTTTCACCTAAAATTCGCCTAACCTCTGGACAGGCCATCAACACAGGCCAGTATTTGGCTATGATATATTTAACCGAACCTGTTCTACTACTAAAGTTCATAACATATCTAGTTCTAACTATATTTCCAATGTTAGATCCTGATGTAATGATCACATGATCATTCATATACGCGTCTGTCCTAAGGTAAGGTTTATATGTAGTATCCCTATTAAGTATTACCATTCTCTTCAGTTCTTCCAATATATCCAAGTCATAGCCATTCTTAACAAACTCATTGAACATTTCATCTAACTGTATATAAAAAATCCTGAGAACAGGGGCAGAGAGGTACCTGTCACAGGCTGGACCCCAGAGATCAACAAGGAGATTCGGGACCAGCTACGCCAGCTTGAGGGCTGCATGGTGAAATTAAAGGGTGATCCTGCCCCTCCTAGACAGCCCCCAGCACATCCACCTTTGGGGCCATGAAGATGCAGTGGTCACTGCCCATGGGTGGGGACCTCAGTCCCACTGTTTCCATTTGGGAGCTCATGGGCTTGTGAATTCCAAACACCCCTCCCTGTCCAAGGTGTTGACCCCCCACATGTGTCAATTACCGCCCCTGTATGCGTCTTGTTTGTCTTGCCTGTTAACCTACCCAACCTACCTCCCCAAATATACCTACTACCCCTCCCCAACATCTCACCTGAAAAAAAAAGAGCAATCTGTTCCCACAAAAAATATATAACCCAATACATAGCTGTCCATTTCACACATGTGTCCACTGGGCACAAGTAATCCGGTCTAATTGGCATCACTATGAATTATTGTTCTCCTCACCCCCACCCAGGGGTTTGGCTGTCCAAATCTACCTCCAAATTCAGTGTATATACACAGCTGTAGAAGAAATGGGCAGTTATGGACCTTCCCTACACCCTTCCTGCACATCCCTGGTGATTTTCCCTACTGTCTTTCCCTCTTTGTGCCCCTTTTTTCACAATTTTCTTATCAACCCCTTTTTCTTTTCTTTTAAAGAAATTAGTGCAGGGGTAAGCAGGAGTAAGCACTTTTCAGCAGCAGTAAGCGGGTTTAATCCTGTTTGCGTGGGTGTAAGCAATGCCTACACAGGTTAAGCAATTCAGAAGCTAACAGAGTATAAGTAACTGTAACCAGAAGTTAGGAGTGCTTAGCTCAGCGCAAACCTGAGCAAACCTGCTTACAACTTTTTTAAAGTGCCTTAATCACTGTATGCAATGGCCCATGTTCTGCCCAGCAACAAAATAAACAGCCTCAGCAAGGCTCATACCCAGGACCATGCACACCATACACAAAGTGATTTTCCACTAAGCCATGCCAGATATACATAAATGTGATGTTTTCAGAAACATATCATCCAGCCCAGTCATGCAACAGTACAGAGAATGTATACCAACATCTAGATGTATTTGTGTATGTAAATATATTAATATATAAACAGATACAACATATCTATATATGCTGATATATATATATATATATATATATATATATATATATATATATTTAGAAATATATACATATATATAAATATATATGAACATATATATATATATATATATATATATATATATATATAGATAGATATATAGATAGATATATATGCAAATGTCTACGTCAACACATATATATGTCTACACCTATATGTCTACATATACACAGCAAGGTACATATATGTACGCAGATATATATCTATGTAGGTATATATGGACATAGTCATATATATATCTATATATCTATCTATATATATATATATATCTATATATCTATATATATATATATATATATATATATATATATATATATATATATATATATATATATATATATATATATATGTAAGCAGATATATAGATATATAGATATATAGATATATGTGGCCATATATCTGTAGATAGCAATGGTAGATTAACAAAAACAAATATGTCCACATGCACCATTAATGGGGTTGAGAGGCCCAAAACAATATACGTCTTGTACGAATAGGCATACCCACCCCACAGCCAAACACATCCACCCTGCAATACACTACCAAGTGTTGCAGATCCCATAACCAGGACCTGACATGACATGGGCAAAATATGTTAACAGTACTACATCTCACCTGTATGCTGTCAGGCTGGTATTGGTAACATACCATGGAGTACAGTCCGGCTCCCATAGGAAATGTAAAATGTGGAAGCTATCAACATCCCCAGGATACATATACACAGACACATATATGCACATACAGATATACATATATATATATATATATATATATATATATATATATATATATATATATATTTATATATATATATATATATATATATATATATATATATATATATATATATATATATACACACATGTGACTACACATACACATGCAGAGATATGTACAGTAAGATACATATGTATAAGGTGCACAGAATATGAAACAGACACTATGCCTACAGTTCACACCTGAACACCTGGACACTGTATGGGCCACCCATACAAATGACTATCATTGCGTGCAACATATACCCACTGAGAGGTCATAGGACAAAACACCACACACAGGTTTGCAGAAATGGAAAACCTTTATTTGTGTACTATTACAGTTCTATATACTATTGCTACTGTAATTGGGATTGTCTTCACAGATATGGTATGTGTGGGAGGTCACATCTGCTTTCCACATGTGTGCCATTGGCTATTGACAGACTTCCTAAGGACATCGTAGTAAAGTGCCGCTGCTAGCACATACTGCCCCTGTCAACTGCAGCAGAGATATTGGCCAATATGTGTTGGCATTCTGACATACTCTGTACAGTCCAGAGGTAGACACAGAACCTCTTAATGCAAAACATGTGTACCATGCCTGACAATATGGATGTTAACAGCCATATAGATGGGTGTAACATATAACTACTGGTATACATATGCCACCATATGTTATGCATTCACACTCCCCTGTCTAGCCTGACACATAATAACCACTGGTACAGGGGTGCCATGGCCACATACTACCCACTAGATATTGACATACATTTGTACAGCATCCCACTGCTCTGTATGACATACATGACTGTTAAGGGAGGCTCAGCAGCAATACATCTGGCAGGTATCTGCACATGACATCTTACTGGGTAAGTACACTAAGCTGATAGGCATGTAACAATGCACTGTGCAGGCTACAGACAGACTGGCTCAACACTGAGCAACATTTCATATGCGGGAATGCACATGTACCTGCATATATAGCAGGCTGCACAGACATGTCACAGCACAGGGTAAGATGCACCTGTGTGAAAGTGCATAACCACACCCAATGAGAAAATAGCCACAGCCACATATGGCAAGCTAGTATGATATTACAGTATATTGACTATCTGTTCGGCACCATCCTCATATGTGCCACTCACACACTAACCCTACATATACTGGGCCACTACACAGTTTGGTCTGATGGCTGACTGTGGTATGGGACATGTGTGTGCATGGCCCTACAAACATGTAAGCCAATACGGTAACATACAGTGGAGCAGCATGTAACATCAGACAGGATGGGACCTAGGACGATGACAACTACCACAGTCTATACACAGGCCAAGGTACATATTAACAATACACACACTGTCAACATTCACCATAAGTACACAGACATCACTACTGTACAAACAACCACAGTATGTCGAGGTTATGTCATTAAATGTAACCCCGACTGTACATAACATCTGTATCAGTCTGATATCTCACTGGCTTGTTATCAGATATGATGACACTAATTATGATGTACTGCACATATGCACCTCTTAATGCATGACATATGTACAAAGGTTGACTGAGTTGTGGCTGGAAGCACATACACTGGGCCAATATTGACACATTGCTATGATAACATCATACATTTACTGTTGTAACTGGGTTTGTTGCAACATATATGAAGTCAGTAACTATCATGGCTTTCACCATCTACAGACTGCAATCATCACACTACCTTCTGCAGTTCACAGATACATGTTCTGTGGGTAACACATGACACCAAAGGCACCACACATTGCCCAGTCTGCAGATGACCCTACAGATGGGGAGTCCTCATAAACATACAACTGACATGGCAGGTATTCATACATGTAGGACAGCCATATCCACACACACCTTGTTAAACCAACATTACTTTGAATGCAGTATAGCAGCACTTACAGTCTGTAGTCAGGTCAGGCACATGCCCCTCCTGTGTGTTGTCCTGTTTCCATAGTGTATGTTGTCAGAGGTAAATCCCCACTCCATCTTTTGCCAAACAAAAGAGCAAGTTCCTGCTCACAGTGATTGAAAAGGACCAACACAAACATGATGTTCCTAGATATTGGAGTGCGTTTCCATGCAATTGGCTATGGGAATGTTACAATAGCTGTTCCACATGCAGTCAGCTAGGGAAGGGCTACAATTCACGCCGAGGCCATCAGTTGATCATGAGCCTTACCTAAAAGGCACACGCCACTGCCTAAGTAAAGCAGGTATATGTCTCCCCATCCACCAGTGAGGGAGTGAGAGAGGCAAACAGAGGCATCAACAAGTCAGGGACTGGTGGGAGAGTAAAATCTAAGAATGTGTCACTCAGGACAGGGTATCAAACCCCTGATTACTATGTAGTGCAATCACAGCCCTACACAGTTGTTGGATGTGCCACATAAGTTACCAATTGTGGAGTCCACAGAACATATATGTGATGGTAAGTGACATCTGCAACAGGGAATTGGTAGCTATATGGCAGATGATGTACACATGTCTGTCCAGATGAACAGGTGCCAGCGTCAACACAGCCACACTCTCATAGGGGTGCACACACATTGACACTCTTGGCAGGGCCAGGGATACAGCTCATCCCTACTGAGATTGCCGCAACACATTACTGCACAGGTATCACATGCACCACATGGGTCATATGGAGGTTATATGGGCAAAGGGTATAGGGAGGTGTCTGACATCAGACAGCATGCTTCAGTATACCACTGAGGGTTCTAGTGAGTGTGAATGTCAGCATACACATCATACAACACACACACGAACACACAGTGTGCCAGTACTGACATACATGGGTGCATTTCTGCATGGGTATGTGGTGGTCGACTGTGCCAGATGGCTATAAAAGGCAAGGTGATGGATATACCTTGGCATCAGGCCACATGACAATGGTCTGCATTGTGGCTCATGTCTGAGGTTTCTGCATTTGTCCACACAGGTGGGTATTGTATCCACCATCCAGTCACCAGGGTGGCTACTGCATGTGGCAAATGCTGCACATCGCTTGCCATGTATGTGTTCCCTAGTCCATGACATGGATGGTGTCTGGAATGTGCACACCTCCCACATGCATGTAAAGTGAGATGTGGAACTGTACCTGGGGTGTTGGGCCCATGTTGTGTACACAGATTATCATCAGATGTGCCAGTTTTGGCCACCTATGCAGGAACTGGTAATAGACAGCAGGTTAACCCTACACCTACATTGATAGCATGCTAGCAGCATTCCCTGGTGTCAGTGGCATCTGTCCATACAGGGCATGTTTTCGGGCATGGTATGTCCTTTGTGGGTCACATATGATGGCACCACAGGTGTTGCAGATGTCCATTGGGGAACATGGGGAAGGTGCACTGTCTGCATTTATGTGCCTATTGGACAGATGGACAGGGTGTCATGCCCTCTGTAGGCCACTGCAATCACTCCATAGTTACTATCAGTCACCAATATGCAGTGTACTACACAAATATTTGCTGTTGCCTCAGCATGTGTGTGTGTGTATGTGACATGGGTTGAGAGTGTGCTTTGGGTAATACTGAGGTTGCTAACTATGATTGCCTGGGCCGTGATGTCAGATGTATGGGTATGGATTTGCACCCTAGCATCTCGGCTTTTTCACATCTGTTATCACTGTACAGTACACATTGCATAGGGTCACCATAAAAGACATTTGCAACACCCACAACACATTGGGCTCAGGTGTCTCACACACACACACACACACACACACACATACGATACAAGTTAAAGCACACACACACACACCTGTCATGTGTGGGAGTTGAACCCCTACCTAACTTGTTTATTACACTACAGCACAATGCAGTTATAGCACATGCCACAGAAATTACTGGAGTATGCTTTCCCCAAAGGTGCATTTCACATTGGATGACATCAACAGGACTGCCAAAGTAGGCCATTGGACATGTATTGAGTGTGACTAGCCTAAAATGCATTGCTCCCTACACAGACATTGAAACATACACAAAACATCCACAACCGACATGTGTGGGTGTAGAACACCTAACAGAGGTCTATATCATACTACAGCATGGAGTTATAGCCATAGGGATTACTGGAGACCTCTTTCCCCAAAGGTGTATTTCACATTGGATGACATCAGCAGGACTGCCAAAGTAGACCACTAGACATGTACTGAGTGTAACTAGCCTAAAATGCATTGCTCCCCACATAGACATTGAAACGCACACAAAACATCCGCAATTTATATGTGTGGGTATAGAACCCCTAAGCTAGGTCTATATCACACAACAGCAGCACATAATTATGGCATGCACTATAGAAATTACTGGGCTATAGCCTTCACAGAAGTGTATTTCTAGGTCGATGACATCAGCAGCCTTGCCAAAGTAGAGCATACAAATTGTATGAAGTGTGACAACCCTAAACAGTATTGCTCTCTACAGAGACAGAGACTTGCCATGTATGGGATTAGAACAGCTACTTACCTAATTTATCGCACTACAGCAGTGCACAGTTACAGGGCAAACAACTGAGATTACTGAGCTGCAGCTTCCCAGAGGTGTATTTCTAGATGGATGACATCAGCAGCCTTGCCAAAGATGAGCATTTGAATTGTAGGGAGTGTGACTACCCTAAAAAGCAGTGCTCTCTACACAAACTTGTCATGTCTGGGATTAGAGCAGCTACTTGCTTAATTTATTACACTACAGCAATACGCAGTTACAGGACACGCTAAGGAGAGCACTAGGCTGTAGCTTCCCAGTGTTGTATTTCTAGGTGGATGACATTAGCAGCCTTGCCAAAGATGAGCATTTGAATTGTAGGGATTGTGACTACCCTAAAAAGCATTGCTCTCTACACAGAGTAACACACACACACACTTGCCATGTTTGGGATTAGAACAGCTACCTACCTAATTTATCACACTACAGCAGTATGCAGTTAAAGGACATGCTATGGAAATTCCTGACCTACAACTTCCCAGAGGTGTATTTCTAGGTGGATGACATCAGCAGCCTTGCCAAAGATGAGCATTTGAATTGTAGGGAGTGTGACTACCCAAAAAAGCATTGCTCTCTACACAGACAGACACAGTTGCCATGTCTGGGAATTGAAATCCTACCTATCTTATCACACTACAGCAGTAAGCAGTTATGGGACACGCCACAGAGATTACTGGGATATGACTTTTCCAGGGATGTATTTCTAGGTAGATGACATCAGCAGCCTTACCAAAGTAGAGCATTTCAATTGTAGGGAGTGTGAACACCCTAAAAAGCATTGCTCTCTACACAGACAGGCACACGTGCATACACACACACACACTTGCCAAGGCTGGGGTGAGAACTATCTAACTAGTTTATCATACTACAGCAGTATGCAGTTATGGGACATGCCACAGAGATTACTGAGACACAGTTCTCCCAAAGGTGTATTTCACAGTAGATGACCTCAGCAGGTTTGTCATATTGGGGCTATGGGGAGGGCAGTTTCTGTGCATGGGCCATAACCCATTCATCTAGGGGTTGACACGTCATATGTGGGCACAACCTGGGTCATATTCCACAGGTACATGTATACAGCTGCTAGATGACTACTTCCTTGAACAGTCGTGTTGTACAGCTGGCATTTGCACTACATACTCTGTAATGCTGACAGATACCGGTGGCTAGTATCTGCAGTGTGTGACATCAGACACTCATGTGGTTGTGGATCTTTGGCTGTGTGCTGGGTGGGAGAGCCCTGGATGGCTCATTGTCACAATCACCCTCTTCCACACATCTATGTATGTCTACCTTTGGCTTATTATAGTGTGTCGTCCTTATATATATATATATATGCTTGTATTCCTATCCACTGTGTGTGCAAAGCATGTGTGGTGCATACTGAGGAGTGTCTCAGTGTGTGAGCATGCCCAGCATGACCTTTCAGTATGTCGTTGACTGACATTACCTTCATTACTCTAAGCGTGTGGGCATGCCCAGTATGGCTGTCTGTATTGACTGTGTGGATTGAGTCCAGGTAGTTTGTGCTGCAGTGCTGACCTTTGTGTTGTACACTTACAGGTAGCATGCTGTCTCTGCAGGGTATCCGTCGATCATTTGGCATGGACTGTTACTACATTTCTGCATAGGATGGGGGGTACACCAGACTATTTCTACATTTCTACACAGGATTGGGAGGGCACAGCTGACTGTTACTATATTTCTACGTAGGATGGGGTGGGGCACACCTGACTATTTCTATATTTCTACACAGGATTGTGGGGGGGCACACCTGACTGTTACTATATTTCCATGTGGGATGGGGGGGGGCACGCCTGACTATTTCTACATTTCTACACAGGAGTGGGGGGCACACCTGACTGTTACTATATTTCTACGTAGGATGGGGTGGGGCACAACTGACTATTTCTACATTTCTACACAGGATTGTGAGGGGGCATACCTGACTGTTACTATATTTCTATATGGGATGGGGGAGCACACCTGAATATTTCTACATTTCTACACAGGAGTGGAGGGACACACCTGACTGTTATTATATTTTTACACAGGATGGGGGGCACACCTGACTATTTCTACATTTCTACACAGGATTGTGTGGTGGCACACCTGACTATTACTATATTTCTACGTGGGATGGGGGGCACACCTGACTATTTCTACACAGGAGTGGGGGGCACACCTGACTGTTACTATATTTCTACGTTGGATGGGGTGGGGCACACCTGACTATTTCTACATTTCTACACAGGATTGTGAGGGGGCACACCTGACTGTTACTATATTTCTATGTGGGATGGGGGGGCACACCTGAATATTTCTACATTTCTACACAGGAGTGGAGGGACACACCTGACTGTTATTATATTTTTACATAGGATGGGGGGCACACCTGACTATTTCTACATTTCTACACAGGATCGTGGGGTGGCACACCTGACTATTACTATATTTCTACGTGGGATGGGGGGCACACCTGACTATTTCTACATTTCTACACAGGATTGGGGGGCACACCTGACTGTTACTATATTTCTATGTAGGATGGGGGGGACACACCTGATTATTTCTACACAGGATTGTGGGGGGCACACTTGACTGTTACTATATTTCTACGTGGGATAGGGGGGCACACCTGACTATTTCTATATTTCTACTCAGGATTGGGGGGGCACACATGACTGTTCCTATATTTCTATGTAGGATGGGGGGCACACCTGACTATTTATACATTTATACACAGGATTGTGGGGGCACACCTGACCGTGACTACATTTCTGCGTCGGATGGGGGGGCACACCTGACACTTGTACACATTTGCTAGGGCTGTACTAGTATGTTGGGTACTCCATTTCAGTCTGTAGTTGTACCTATCGTGCTGGCTAGAGGCATACCTGTGTTCTACAGATCTTAGCTTTTAATTACCTACATATTAGTTTCTGACTTCTTAACCTTCAGAACTGACATCCCACTGCCTGACCTGCTGTAGTCTGTCTGTGAAGGACTGGGGGGGGGGGGGTAACCCATAGGCCGTATTCAGAGGACATAGCACAGCCTTTATTTGTGTTTGTCTACACCTGTCCTGCTGGCTGTGACTGTTGTTGGGTATGTGACCCCCCCCCAACTGGCTTGTGTGATTCCCTTACTTTGTGGATGTCCCAGTATTGAGGGTGGTGCTGCAGGGCTACCTATGTTGCATGCACATACTACACTCCCTACACATGGTTAGGCACAGGTAGTGTACTGTTTGGCATCCCTTTTACTGTATGTGAGAGTTGGAGAGAGGTGTTATTCCCTGGGTCCCTCCTGTGTCAGTGTATGTGCTATGTGTTGCCTCTTTGCCAAGGCAGGGCATACTGGCTATGCCTCCTTCTGCCTACTGGGGCAGGCTCAGGTTGTTCCTCCTCAGAGTCACTCTGTGCCTGTGCAGCCCTTGGCAATTGTAGGGGGCTGTGTGGCCCTGCCCCATGCTGTTCTTGCTGCAGCTGTTTCCAAAAGATCATATTGTGTAGCATGGCACATACAAGGACAATTTGGGTACATGTAGCTGGTGAGTACTGCAAGGCTCCACCGGATGTGTCCAGGCACCTGAACCTTGACTTGAGCATCCCAAACACACGCACTACTATAATTCTGGTCTGTGCGTGTGCCTCATTATGGAGTTCTTGTTCGGGTGTGTGTGCATTTCTGATGGGTGTCATCAGCCATGGCTCCAGTGTGTATCCAGCATCCCCCACTAGGTGACCATGAGGGATGTCCCATTGGCAAATCTATCTGGTACAGCTGCGTCAGATGCCAGATGTGGGAATCATGATAGCTTTCAGGGCAACCAGCACACACATTCATTATTATGCCCTGGGCATCACACACGATCTGGCAGTTGATGGAGTGGAAGCCCTTGCAGTTGATGTAGACCCTACCCCACTTACCCAGGGTATTCTGCTATTTGGTGGAACAGTTGCATATTGCTGGCCAACACCTCATGGGTGTTGGGGAAATATACGTGCTCAACGACATGTGCTGACATGGCATCCAGAAACTGGTGGAGTACCCTGGATGCTGATGCCTGTGAAATCCCCATTGTATCCCCAGTTGGCCTTTGGAAGTTACCTGTAGCTAGTATTCTAAGGCCTACGCATACCTTGGTATCCACTGGGATGGGTTCCCCTCTGTTAATTCTGTATGTCAGGTGTGGCTGGCACAGCTCAACAATTTGCTGTAGGAGGTCCCTGTCCACTCTATAGCGTTCCACTATCTCCAGTTCATGTAGCCCCTGGTAGGTTACCCTGGGTCTGTACACTCTTCTCCATCTCCTCACTGTGGGTTGGTCAACAGCATTCACATCCTCACCACACTCAGCCTCTTCCATAAGTTGTATGGTAGCTATTGCAGCCCCTATCATTTTGCTATTGTGAGTGTTAAAAGATCCCCGCTTGTTTACACTAGTGGTGTAGAGTGTGGGAAAAAACAGAGGGGAAGGTGTTTGCTTAGTTTATAGTAGTGTTCTGGGCTGGGCTGGTTTGCTGCCTGTGTAATTGGCTGAATCTGATACATTTCACCTGCCAGCTAAGCTAGTTCTCCTTGCTTACCTTCATACTGCTGTTTTCCCTTCCCATTGCCTTCCTGTTTAAGCCCATGTGCGTGCCGCACAGAGTGCTCAAATGTGCGCACTGCTGCTATTTCCTGGTTTAACCTCTTTTTGTCTTCCTGTAAAACCCAGTGTGCAGTGCGCACACCTGCTTAGGCTTTGTAAAGAGTGCTAAGCAAGTTTAGACACACACCCCTAGCTTAGCTGTGATAAGCTAGGAGCAATCCTGAGCCACAGGCTCCAGTCCCCTTACAGTATGCCTGACACACATCCCCATGATGTCACCTAACTCCTAGTCTTGCACCAAGCTATTCCTACTCTTACACTGTTGAGACCTGACTCACATGTTGAGGAAAACTGGGATTCACTATCCTTCCTCTCATTTGCATAGGATTGCCTGCTAATGCATAGTTATATGTCTCACACTAAGCCTCCTCCCTTAGCAACCACTACTCACTGGCCAGGTTGTCTTCTGCCTGCCATTGACTAGCATGGCAGAATAGTGATTTTAGTTAGACTGCTTATTTTGGGTTTATTTTATTATTTTCCCCCGATCCCATTTGTGCGCCGCTGCCCTTTACTTAAACAGCCATTGGCTAAAAAAAAAAAGTTGATTTTTGTATTTTTTTTATGTTTGCAATGCCAATGGCCTTATACTCGGTCATCGGTGTGCTTACTACATGATATGCAGCCTTTATTTGGAGCTGGCATAGCTCCATTTTGGATTTTGCAGAAATGTACTCGGTTACTAACTGAGTACATTTCTGCAGATAGCACTAGTCTTGCACAGACTGTTGCAAGCTTCCTGGATTGCAATATCACTTCATTTGCATGTATTTCACCTGCAAACGGGGTGGTTTGCATGCCAGGGCTTAGTACATGCAGGATTAGTGCAGGTGCTCTCGTGCACGTCCCTGCAGGCTGTTCCTGGATTGCACGTCAGACATATTGCCTGCTTGAGCTCCTGCAACGATCTTGCACACTGTGCAAGCTATAGAGAATCTGGGGGATATTTCCTCATATCTATTGATCTTGAAAAATGGTCGGATTTTATCATATGTTTTATTATCTTTTTATAATAATTTTAAGTGACCTATAAAGTATCAGTGAAATCCAAGGCAATCTAATAACATTAATAAATACTAAATAATGCACACCTAGAGTGAATATTGATAATTCTTTTCTGCTTATCATTATCATAATTAATAATAATCATTAATGTTTTAGTACTACCCATGCTTGTCTATTTTTTTTTTTTTAATATGTTTTTCAATAGTTTCAATGCATAACAATTATATATTTGCACTAAAAAACATTCTATGCACATAAACTGAATGAAAAATAACCTTGTTAAATGAAACACTTGGGCCTGGATTGATGAACTCCTGCTCATCACACTAACGCCATGTTCTCGATGATCAGCAATGTCGAATCAGTTTGTGATTGCAAAAACAGCAGTACATCATGCACCCAGCTGCAAAACTAGAATTAGCAGCAGAATATGCTAATGAGGGCAAACTCAAACTAAAACACTTCACGAAGGCAAACTATACCCTCCTAGGTGAAGGTGTAAATGCATTCTGAGCCCACCCCCCAGCTGGAAGTGGTAACTACACTGAAGCTTACACTAAAGCCCTGTACAATCACTTGCATAAGTACATAGACTTGGCTGTACCAGAAAGAATCAAAGCCAGTGCCCCAAGTAAAAACAAGCCACAAAAGTGGGCATCCAGCATAATCAAACTTTACAATAAACACAAAAAAGTTGATGTCCATGAAAACAAAGGGGAAACCCCAACAATGGAAAAGCACTTTCCTCATCCTCAACAGGCAAATAAGACTGCTTGTCAAATCATCTAAGCGCTTCTTTGAGAAAAACATAGCCAGCACAGCCAAAGATAATCATAAAGCCTTTTACGGCTAAGTACATAGCATAAAATCTCCTCTGAACTCCATAGAATAAGTTATCCTGCTGTGCTTATACTGTTTTGCCTTGTCCTGTTGCCCACACATGAGTGTCTAGCCTTTATCTTATGAATTGTTTTCCCTGTGCCGTTGTCGACAAACGAGTATCTTGCATTACTACAGTTTAATTGTCACTTTCACTATTTTACTTCAAGTTGAAGGCTGTTATGTGTAACTACTAAACTTTAGGTTGCGACTGCCTTTATCCTTTAAATTGTTTTTGCCTTGTCTTGCTGTCAGCAAACAAGTATCTTGCATTACCACAGTTAAATTGTTGCTTTCACTATTTTACCTTTACATGAAGGCTGTTATGTGTAACTACTAAACTTTCTGATAGCGACTGCCTTCCCAGGTAAGCGCTATCTTAGCTGCTTGTTTATCTTTTTTCACACCAACACGAAGGATGTAATGCTATATTTATAATTTAGCGACTGCCCTATCAGTTATATGCTATCTTGTCGCACTATTATTCCACTGTTCTACCAAGGCTGTAAAGATAACTTTTAAATGTTCGATAGCGATTGCCTTCCCAGGTAAGCGCTATCTTGGCTGCTTGCTTATCTCACTTTACTCGCATGCTGTGAGATGAACTGCTAATAGGTTTTGATAGCGATTACCTTCCAAGATATACGCTGCCTTTCTACTTAAGCTAAATTTAGCGTCAGCGTCTCAAGCATGTACTATCGTTTTGTTTTACCAGTTAAGGCCTCCATATTGTGTTAGAATTGTACTGATTATTCCATTTTCCATAACGGTAAAGAGCTGGAGTAACGCTCTGTCTTTAAAATGATAAGTCTTACTCAGAAGCTATAGCGCTCACATTCTACATGTTATTAGTGTTATCCTACTATTAACTACACATGAGCCACTGCATATGGGAACTTATTAACTGATTGTGGACTACATTGTTATATGTACTCTGATATTTTTGCTGTGCACGTACTCTGCCTTATCCACCCTGCTAATAACTGTAGATCTGTTTAGTCTTATTTTCCTTCCCACTAGCTACCTCCTTACTTTAAGCACTAGTAGAAGATAAAATGTATATTAACTTGCTACTAATGAACATTGTTTTTCACTTTGTCTTTTTCTGTCCTCCAGCTTTCTTGCTCTGAATCTTTCCCCTGTGTCTCTGCCTGGGTGAATAACTGGACCTAACCAAGCTGAACTCCCCATTGCCAAAGCAATACTCCCTGCTGCTTCAACTCCCTTTTTGAGGAAAAGTGTACCTAGAGACTTTAGAAAGAACTTAAGAAAGTATGTACTTCTGCTAAACCAGAATTCTGTACTCTTACTCTGCTAGCTGTAGTAATACATTCCCTGTCAGGAATGCCAGCAGCCTAACCCCTCCACTGTTTTTTGTCCTCCATACCTCTCTCAGCTCTTTGTTCTGTTGCTCCCCTCTTCCCCTGTCTTATCAGCCCTAGCATGCTCTGGTGAGCCATTGCTTTCTGCATAGTCCACTACAGGGCACCCCCTTTTCCATTGAAATAAGACTAAATTCTACCTAAACCTCTCCACTGAATTCAATATTTAAACATACAAACTTAAAGTAGAAATATAAACTTATTTTAATATTTCTCTCCTTTCTGCTCCACAGCTTACACATCTCTGTCCTTCTCTCTTCACCTAATACCTTAGCCCACTCTTCCAGCCTTATCTGGGCCACCACCACTTACCCTTCTATTACTTACACTTCACAACTACTGCTCCACTGATAGTCTCTCACTCCTCTTCTGCTCTCTGGGCTCTACCTGCTCACCCTCTTGGCTCCCCTACCCTGCCCCCAATTCCCACCCCAGTACATCTACATTTATTCCTGCAAAACCACACCCACTGCTACTTTTTTTCCTCAGCCAAAACCAACTTACAGTCAACTCCCCATTGTTATCAAACCACCCCCCCCCTCCAACCTAAAACAAACCATACACTACTAACTACCCTGGATAACAACATTCCTATATATACACCACTATTTCCTACATACCCTACTTCTATTTTTTTACTACTACACTACTAACTCTTTTCCCAACATGCTCTCTAAACACTCCTTCCTCTCACCTTATCTTCTTTCTACCATCTTTCCCAGCCCACAATTATTTATACCCCTCAAAAAACCTCCTCCTTATTCAACACAAACTTATTTCCTAATCTCATCTCCCTGCTAACTACTCACCTAAACTACTCCATACTATATCTGATTAGTGTCCTCATATCTGGAGACATCCATCCTAATCCAGGCCCCACCACCACAACCGCCATAATAAATCCCTATTATTCACTTCCTTAAATTCCCAAAGTGTAGTAAACAAAGTCCCAAACCTTCACACACAATAAACCTGACATCCTGACTATTTCTGAAACCTGCATTAAAGACTCTGAAATAGTTCCTCCAAACTACTCCATCATAAAAAAAGAAAAGACAACAAAAAAAAGGCGGAGGAGTAGCCCTTCTATATTCTTCCTCCCTAGTAGTTACTCCCTACAATAAACCTATTCCACACTTCAACAATGCCGAACTTCTCCTTATCCTACTACAAATCAATAATTATAAACACATATGCATAGCTTCCCTTTATCCCCCCCCCCAGGATATAATATCCCCACACCGAACTTATCCTTTCCTGGCTATCCAGTAACATTAATAATGAAACCATAATCCTAGGAGATGTTAACATTAACTGGGCCCTTATCCAGCCTCCTACAAACCCCATTAACATCAACCTCTATAATTTCTCACAACTAATCACTTCAGTAACTCACCCTGCCAAAACCTCCTCCAATGGGAGTATATTAGATTGGATTCTAGTCTCCCATCCTCACTATTTCACCAATAGTGGCACTCTTCCTGACCCTTCCCACTATCCTTCAATGAACCCATAACTATATTAATATCAACCCAATAACCTTTTCAAACTCATTACAAGCAATTAATTGAAATTGTTTAAAATCTAAACAATGCAGTCTCATACTTCAACTCAACATTCTTAAAATTACTAGACCCAAGCTCCCTTTTACGGACAAAGAGAATTAAACTAAATCAGCCCGCTACCATGAGACAGAGAGACAAAGTAAAAATATAAGATAGCACCACTCCATAATGAATATAAAATGTTCAAATAAAGTAAAACTCATTACTTTTGATCACAAAACTACTTCTATACACTCCAAAACCATAATAAAACAACCCTCAAAATTCTGGAAAGGGATCTCTACTCTCCTCCACCCTAGTAAACCAGCTACCTCTACCTCTCACCCAAATCCTCCTGAACTTGATTTAGCCACCCAATTTAACTCTTTCTTTATTGACTCTATCTCCAAATTGACCTCCTCATTCTCCAACACCTCCTGCTATCCAATACCCCCACCCACCCCACTCTCTACTTCTTCACCCTACTCCGCACCCACTAACTCCTCTTCCACACAAACTCTATCCTCATCTCCACTAACCCTCCTGACTGCAACCTCTTCTCATTAAATCCCATACCTACATCTACTATAAATAAACTCCTTCAGAAATTGAAACCATGTACCAATGCTCCTGATAATATCCTTCACTACAAGAATGTACTGTTCCCAAAATCTGAAACAAGCCTTTATTATACCTCTACACAAAGGTTCCCATAGCCATCCTGTCCCCATTTCAAAAATCCTAGAAAATGTGTCCAACTTCAACTTCTTCCTCACCTCCTAGACAACCATCTTATAACTCCCACACAGCACGGTTTCAGACCCAATCATAGCACTATGACTGCCCTCCTCTCCTTCCTTGAAATTGTAAACAAAGCCCGTGACTCTGGACAAATTGTTTCCACTTTACTTCTTGACCTCTCCAAAGCCTTCGATACTATCTCACACAGCCTGCTCTTAACTAAACTCTCCAAACATTACCTATCTTCCTCCTCTTTGAACTGGTTCTCTAGTTATCTATCTAACAGAAACCAAGCTGTAAAATGGAAAAAAGCCACCTCCTCTTTCCTTAGTACCCCTACAGGAGTTCCACAAGGCTCCATACTGGGTCCTCTTCTCTTCAATATTTTTATTAACGACTTCCACAAATCAATCCCACTCTCCAGCATCATCCAATACGCAGATGATTCAACTATCATCTGTTCTGCCTCTTCGATCACTACACTACAAAAACTCACTCAAGATGCCTTCTCTTCCACAGAGCAATGGATGCTAAGTAATCATCTAGCTCTCAATGCTACCAAGACCAAACTAATGTTATTTACTCCTTCGAAAGTCACCCCTCCCAACATGAATACATTCTTAGTTACTAGTCAAAACAACTCACCCCTTGAAATAGTGTCAGAGACCAAACTACTTGGGGTCCTAATAGACAACCAACTTAAATTTAACTCCCACCTGCAAATAAACATCAAAAAAACTCATCAAAAACTTGGCATGCTTTATAGACAGAATGCCTACCTCACAGCTGCTACTAAAATTACTCTCTCTACTTCCTTCCTTATCCCCTCCCTTCTCTATGGTGCCCCACTACTAACTAATCTCCAGTCCCTTATTAAAAAACAGCTTAGCTCCTGCTATAACAAAATCGCAAAATTCACCACCAGCCATAAGTCCTCCACTCACCACTGTTTATCCCTCCATAAACTAAAATGGCTAGAACTTCCCAATCAACTAACTTATACTCAACTAACTCTAGCCCATAAGCTTATTCTAAACCCCTCCCTCTGTCCCTCCCTTTCCTCTGCCTTTAAAATGCACCTACCTAATAGAGTTCTAAGGTCAAATAATCAAAATCTACTAGAAGTGCACAAACCTACTCATCCCCCAGGCAAAAACCTTCTTTCCTTCAGCCTCGCTCGTCTCTGGAACTCCTTACCTCAACTCATCTGCACCACCTCGAACCACTCTACCTTCAAAAAGTCTCTTTTCTTACATCTAGCATCACAGTGGGAATGCTCTTGCAACCACCCTACATAACTAACATTACCTAATATCGTTCAGTACAATATCTTACTTTTATTTAGTTTACTTTGTTTGTTCTCTAATCTGTATTAATGTTTACATTTGTTCTACTAACTAGTATGTCTCTTCTCAAAGTATTTACTGTTATTACTGATATTCCATAATTGATAAGTTTTACTCTTAGTCTGCCTTCATACTATTAATAACTGTCTGTACCTACATTGTCACTGTCAAATGTTGAATGTATATTTTGTTTTTGGAGCTTTTCTCCCCAGGACTCCATTGAAAACGGGTTCTTTATGGCCCAATGGACTATCCTGGTAAACCAACTGCAATAAATAAATAAATAAATAAATAAATAAATAAATAAAAGGTAGGACCCAACATGTGAAGAACTAGTGACCAATCGTATCACACACACTGACCCCACAGAGATAGCAAACCTGCTAGCGGATAGGTTTGGTGAAAATTTCCTTCCCCCATCCCCTCCAAACCTATCACTAACCTTGCCCCCCCTACATATCTGAAGAGCAGGTCATCAAAGCCTTGTCTGAGGTAAAAAACACAGCCTCTGTTGGACCAGATGGCATCCCAGGCTGTCTTCTAAACAGGCTAAAATATGAAGTAGTATCACCACTAAGTCCCCTTTTCTATCACAGTGTAACCACAGGCTTTGTTCCTATGGAATGAAGAACAGCAACAATTATTCCCCTCCCCAAAGGTGGCCTAGCAACAGATCCAGGGAATCACAGACCCATAAGCCTGACCAGCCTTATCTGTAAGGCCATGGACTGTATCATTATGGACCTCATAAATAAAGACATAGGCGACCTCCAAACCCTGGATCCCACCCAATTCAGCTTTGTCAAGGGCATATCTTGCTCATTAAATCTGGTGAATTTTTTTGAAAATGTGACCAGGGCCATTGATGAGGGCAAATTTGTGCACACAGCATACCTCGATTAGCAAAGTCTTTTGACACAATTCCACACTCAGGCATTACTGATAAATTTAGCAAACTGAATGCAAACCACTTTGTTGTAAGATGGGTTGCCAACTGACTCACAAACTGGACACACAGTATCAAAGTGGATGACTCTACATCAACCAGCAGATTTGTTACCAGCAGGGTGCCACAGGGGTCAGTTCTGGGCCCCATAATGTTTGGTATATACTTCTCAGAAGTTGAGGTCAAAACTAAGGGGTTGTGGCTGACCAGGTTTGCAGACAACTGCAAACTTGGTGCATTTATTAAATCCCCAAATGATGTCAGTATACTCCAGGAGCATCGTATGCAGACCAATGACTGGTGTTTGAGTCATGGTCTCAAACTGAATGCAAAGAAATGCATCATCATTCACTTCACCACAAACAATGTCCCTTCACACTATCAAATCAACAACAGTACCCTAAGTACCCACGACGTGGTAAGGGACTTGGGATCACAAGTTAACCGTGACCTTAACTTCGACCACCATGTGTCTACTGTAGTAATGAAGGCTTTCTATGTAGCACATTTGATTAGTAAAGGCATTGCCTCTAGAGCAAAAGAAGATATAACCCCTCTATACTCGACACTAATCCAGCCCACAATTGAGTATAACACCCCATTCAGCATGTACCGTACAAAGCACCTGCAGCAATTGGAGAGACCTCACAGGTTTCTAACAAAGAAGATTGAGGGACTCCAAAATGTGACATATTCAGATCGATTAAAGTCCCTGTCACTATAGTCTGTATTGTATAGACTTCTTAGGATAGACTTATGTCTGGCTTACAGAGCAATCTCAGACCCAAACCTAATGAACTTGCTGCATATACATAAATCAAACAGGACTAGGGCCACCCATTTCAGGGACCTAAATATGGTCTGTGACTTAAACAGGATATTCTGGAAGGACAGATTTATCTCCCAGCAACTGCCACATCTTTGGAATAGGCTGCCTATTCATTTGAAACAGAGCACCTCTATGACACTGTTCAAAAGGAACATGTACGAGTGGATAAGGCACTGTAAATTCTTAATGGGAATAGCACCCACAACCCTCCTGGACATGGGCAGCCATTACAAAATGCAATTTTGAATATTAACTAACATTTCTATGTATTACATTAGGATGGAATGGCTAGGATTGAAATGACCTCTGGGTCGATAGGGTAGTAATCTCCTATGATCCTGTGGTTGCATAATCAACTGCGTTGCATTCTAATGAACCAGGAAAATCATGGTGTTGCAATTCCTTAATTGTATAAAACAGGTGCAAACATATGCCACCTGCTTTAGCTCTGAATTTCAATACTTGCTGTAATACAGACTCATGCTAATTTTTAAAAATGTCGGTGAATGCTACAAGGATTGTAAATCTGTATATGCAACAGGATCTCATACAAGATGATGTTGCCAAATGTTGCCTTAGAAGTTATAGGGTTTTTCGGCCACATTTGACTTATTGTGGGTTATATGAAATTGAAGTAATAGAACACTACAGGATGAACAGGAATACCATACAAGAAGTTGTCATCTTCTGCCAGCACCATCAGAGACTGTGTAGGAATCATGGAGAAAGCATCTTGGTAGATATTAAGGTATGTGTAGCTTTATATATTTTAGCTGCAATGATTTTTCTGCAGCCTACAGGGAATACAGTTGGGATTTCACAGGCTAATAACTCAAGAATACTCAACCAGTTGCTCAGTGAAATGCATCAACAGAAGAGAAGGATATCTAGTTTCCACATACAGCAGAAGAAAGAGCTACCATCATGCAAAATGTATTTGCCATAGTCCTTTAATGGGGGTCATAGACTACAAACACATTGAAATAAAAACCTGATATGGTAAACTAAAAAGACCATACATGAACAAAAAATGGTATCACTCCATCAGCTGTCAGCTAGTCTGAATGCATAATGTATCATCTATAATGTGTATGCAGGCCACCCCGGCAGTTTCCAAGGCTCCCATATAAGGCAGGCCTATGACCTGTTCCTAAGGTTTCAAGGGACAACTTCCTACAAGGACATCTAGTGGATGATGATGCAGGAAATGCATTAGAGCCTTGGCTCATAACTCCTATGTGAAACCCATACAACCCCCGCTGAACAAAGTTACAAAACTGCACATGCACAGATTAGAAAAATCACAGAGCATGTATCTGGACTACTCAAATCATGGTTCCACTGTCTACATACATCTGGAGGTGCAATGCAAGAACATCTGGAGGTGCAATGCAAGATGACCCCACTACCTCTTCCAAAATACTGAACGTGTGTGCTTTTTTGTATAATATTATATTTAAAATACAGTTGCAGCAGACTACAAGTACCACAGTTCTCAGCATCTCAGCCAATGGCAGCTGACACAGAAGAGGTAGGCAGATACTGAAAGTAATACTAATGCATACAACCAAACCAGACATTGCCTATCCATGCAATGCCTGGCTACTTTGAGTATCAGACACAGGCAACATTTTCAAGGGAAGGAAAAAAAGTTGAGCGATGAACCTGTAATGAAGAGATAATACTTTTTTACATAAAGAGAAGTAAACATTAAGTAAAAATCAATGATATCTATACAGGAATATCATAACAATGACTGCGACTGATATATCCAATATAAAGACATCAGTGGTGATGCATTCAGTGTAACACACTTATTATGTTCTTGTGTATTTCATTGCCACCGTCTGCATCAAGCATAATCAGCCCATGTCAACCAAACATGCCAGTGACTGGGCAATGTCAGCATCATCTACACAGGTAAATGATCAAAATATGTAAGAAACCTTATGAATACAAATAATGTAAAGACACATTAACCTAAGTTAATGCTTTTTACCTTAAAAAGTTGCCAAAATGAAAAGCAATCTTTTACCATAAAGTCAGCAAATAATACTGACATCAAAACTGTTGCTCACATCAAAATTCTAGACATTATAATAGATGACAATCTGAAATTTGACCAACATAAACAGAGCACCATTAAATCTACACACCAGAAACTAGGCTCCCTTTATTGGATTAATGGATTCCTTACAGATGCTACAAGAAGAACTTTAGCCACCACCTTCTTAATGCCAACTCTCTTATATGCCGCTTCTATCCTAACAAACTTAAACAGTACTCAAAGAAAGAAACTTGCTTCCTGCTACAATAAAATAGCTAAACTGGTTACCAATCTCCCTCACAGGACCCACCATTGTCATAGCTTAAAGCAATTAAACTGTCTTGAACTCCATAACTGCCTAACATATAACATATTCACAACTTACTACAGCACATAAACTCGTTCAAATTCCAGAACAATGCCCTGCTGCACTACAAAACTCATTACCGCCCTACTGCCCAGAAGAGGTCATCTGTTCTAATAACAGATTCTTACTACTCACAGATAAGTCAAATAATGTTGCAAGAGACGTGCTATCCTCGCAACATGTTGCTAAACTCTGGAATAGTATCTCCAGACAAACAAAACTCTTCGACAAACTAAATACCTCTAAACAACTGCTTAAATAACATCTTAACCAATCCTGGACCTGCTCATGCTCATCGCCTGGTTAAGACTTTGTGCTCACCATACAATATCTCCCAATACTCTCCATAAACAGAATACTCTCAACCTCTCACTGAAATGACAAAGCAATTTATATACATAACTGTTGCATGTACAAACCATTAAGTTGCACATGGGCTTTCTATTTCTAACTTCTACCTCTGTAAAAATCGTAGAATATATAAATGTAACTATTGTATGTTTATAAATGTAAATAGAAATGTAACTGCTCTGTGTTTAACTGGAAATTAGTATAATGAATGTAAGCAAATGGAGCTTTCCTTCCTGGGCCTTTGCTAAAAACGGATATTGCCCAGTCGAACTTTCCCAGTAAACAAAGACAAATAAATAAAATAAATAACACACAAATGACAACTTGCAGTTCTACAGTAGAAAGAAACATTCTTCTTAAAACATGCTTTGTCGGCTCAATATGAGCATCAGTCATAAACAGTCCATGTCAGACACCACTATAGAGGTCACAGCACTCTCAACATCATCTTCTCAAAGAGATGAGCAAGCCATCCTATGCAATTACCACTGCAGTTACTACTACTACAGAAGTTAATTAGAATGTACAAAGTAAATGTTAGCATGCATCCAAATGAAAACATGACCCTTGATTAAACAAGCATCAGCTGGCTACTCTGTGCATCATATGTAGGCAATCATAAATCACAGACTATGCAAAGGACAGGGTACAGCCATCATCATTTGCACAGATGGTGGGTGGTCAAAGGAGGGCAAGTCTGACATAGTGAAAGTGTGTTTGAAATTGAGAGATGAAGTTATAACAATTGTGCACTCAAAGGAATAATATCTCCAGATGTAATGAAGTCCATTGTGAAGAAAGTGTGTGTGTGTGTGTGTGTGTGTGTGTGTGTGTGTGTGTGTGTGTGTGTGTGTGTGTGTGTGTGTGTGTGTGCGTGTCTGAGGTGTCATGATCAATGTGTCTGCAGGGATACAGCTACAACAGTTGTGCCAGTGTTACTCCATGTCTTCCTATACATGTGTGAGCTGTACATGACAAATAATCCAGGTCATCGTGGACACCCCTGACCACATGAACTACCTCTGACAGGAGATGTACAGTTGCTTCAATGATCTGGCTTGAAGTCGTGATGCTAACTGAATGTGAACAATATCTGCTGGATGTGTTGTCATCATAACTACATCTACAACCATGACCATGTGGATGACCACTTCTGGATGTGAACACATCTTCCAGAACTATATCATTGGAAGTAGCACCACTACAGGAGAAAAATCTGGCACATCCATGGCCGCTTTGTCTGAAATTTGATGATGTACCAATTGACTGGCTACATAGATGCTGTGCCTCCTCTAGCAGCTGATCCAATACATACATAGCATGGTCTCACTGTTTTTACATTCTCCAATTCTTTTGGGTTTCTAATACTTTAACAAGAATGGACCCCATTCCTAAGTAGAATTATGATTAAAATTCATGAAATTAGTATTGTTATAATCGTTGATGTTAGCCAAGGTCTCACTGTTTTTAAATTCTCCAATTATTTTGGGTTTCTAATACTTTAACAGGAATGGACCCCATTCCTAAGTAAAACTATGATTAAAATCATGAAATTAGTATCGTTATAATCTTTGATGATAGCCAAGGTCTCACTGTTTTTAAATTCTCCAATTCTTTTGAGTTTCTAATACTTTAACAAGAATGGACCCATTTCCTAAGTAAAATTATGATTAAAATTCATGAAACTAGTATTGTTATAATCTTTGATGTTAGCCAAGATGTTCGCACCACCCAAAATGTGTTCAGAATCGACTCTTTCTATACTTCATATGGAGTTACATGTATTGGTAGCATATCCAGGTACAGCTGTAAATTCTTTTTTTATGAGATGCAGTGCTCCTACTATGAATGGAGCTGTCTGGGTATCCCTCTTCCACTTTGCCCTCAATTCTGCCTTTAAATCCTGGTATTTTATGACTTTGTGTTTCTCTGTATGTAAGACACTGTAATCAATGGGTATAACAATTTCAAGGATCAATGCTATTTTTTGTCTTCTTTTTATGAACTGCCATATCTGGTTTTCTCACATCTAATTTTTTGAACTGTTGGTAATGGGTGATCCTATGTTATATAAACTTCATCATGCTTCATAATGCTTTTGACTCATGTTTCCAATGCTTTTCGGTTACTTCAATATTGCAATGTTTGCACAATTCCAAATACAACATTATTATGCCTTTTGGTATAAAGGCCCTCTTCCATTAGTGTATCACACCCAGCAACAAGATGTGCGACGGTTTCTAGTTCAGTTTTAAAGAACACACATTTGTCTGTTTCACCAACATGTTCAATGGACTTTGTAAACCAATATGTACGTAGTCCACTATCTTGAGCTGTTAATATTAAACTTTCATCTTTTAGTTTAATTTCACCTCTTCTTAACCATTCCTTCATCAGATCCTGATCAGCATATGGTTGTTCCAGGAGTTTTATGTACTTGCAACTACATTTATGCCTTTTCCACATTTCTTGCCTTCTCATCTGATCCTTCTCTTTATATTCTTTCTTTTGTTTTTTGGCACATTCAGTTGCTGCCTGATTTTTGTCTACTTCAGGTTTGATTTCCACTCCTGCTTGATACTGATATGCTTCTGCTAAACTAAGCAGGGAAGTCGTCATGGATTTGTTTTTTTCATGTTTTAAAACTTTCACTATGTTTGGACCTAATGAGATCAGCAGATATGTATGGAGTCCTACGACTGCAGATCTATACATGTAATAAATTTAGAGGACACCCATAGTTCCTTAAGAAAGAAGGTATATAATCTTGGTACAATCTAATTTTTATATATCATTTGATAAGAGTTAATCATTTTTCTTGTTTTCCTGTCCAACAATATATTTTGGAGCCAATCAATCACGCCAAAGCTGTAAGTTAAAACAGGAAAAGCAAATCAGTTTATAGCTTGGAGTTTGCTCCTAGATGTCAGAGCTGTTTTCAGTATTAATTTTAGTCTTTGAAAGTATTCTTTACTGAGTTTTGTTCATTTTATTATCGATCCTTCAACAATTCCCAAATATTTATGCACTCCCTCCTGCTCAAGTTCCTTTATATCACATTCCTGTCCCAAACTGATATTTTCTTGGTGCTGCAGCTTTCCTGCTTTAAATGTTGCTTTTACACATTTATCAAGACCAAATGGCATTCTTATATCATCTAAGAAAGTTTTGATCACTTGCAGTTGTGCTTTCAGCTCCTCATCTGATGAACTATACAGTTTTAAATAATCCACAACAAGAAGATGGGAAGCCTTTACACTTTGTTGTTGTCTGGGGCCAAATTGTAACTATGAACTAATCTGTTAAGTAGACAACTTAATGGGTTAAGGGCAAGACAAAAAACAAAAAATCAGCAGTGATAAAGAGTCACAATGGAATAATTCCCCTTTGATTGTTTATCCCTGGGATAATAATTTGCCTTTCTCATGGCTTATCTACAAAGTAATTAGCCACAGTTTTGTGGTCACTGTAATATAATTGATCTATGTAGGGTATATCTTTTACATCTGTAGTCATTCCTTTATCCATAAATGTGAGATGCTATCAAATGCTTTTTTTTAATCCATTCATACTATACATTGAGTTTTCCCCTTTTTACGATTCTCCATTATGACTTCATTTCCATATGGCTTTCTTTTGTTAGCCTTTTATTCTATTGCTTTCATTGAGTTTTCTGCTAATTAAATATAAACTCTGCCAGCATCAATTCCAGTACATAGTTTATACCTCAACAGAAGGCAACTTATTGCTCTATATGTTTTAGGATAGCTTTTACATTCACTCTTAAGTAGTAGTAGTATCATTTTTCCTGTTGTTAAACAGGATGGTGTCTGTTTGGGTTTCACATATAAATAGTTCTTACTCAGGGCTAAATGTTCATCTAAAGATGTTAATACTTTTAGTCAGAAGTTAAGTACTACATCTGGTCCTTGAGTTTTCTATTTAGGAGCTTTTCTTAATTTTGTTTCAATTTCTCTGGCCATTACTTCATCCCATTTCATATCCTGTACATCTAGACTTTTTACTGTTACTTTTACTTCCCATCCATTTAGCATCTTTGTTATGTTCTTCAAAAACATTTCTTCAAAATGTGATTATTTCTTCTTTTTAGTGGTGTTCTTTTACTTTTGCTTTATTTCCCTGTTCTCTATAAACTTTTTTGAGTCATTAATAAGTTGCTTATTTGTGATTTTCCTTTTTATTTATTTGCATATTTTCTAAGTTTTTCTGTCTGTGCTGCTATCCTTAGTTTATTATTTGCAATAGTGTACATCCTGGTCTGTTGTGATACTTCTTGTTGCTTTTATCACATCTATCTTTCTAAGTATTTTTTTATCTGTTCCTTCTTCTATACTCTTCCAACAGTGACACTTCTTGTCTTAATTGTTTTGTAGTTTTCTCTATTCGATACTTCCATGATGGCATTTGATTTCTCCCTGTTCATTCCCTTACTACCCTGTGTTTTTGTAGTAAGACTTTATCTGTTAATTTAGCTGCACAGTAGTGCATCCTATTTAAGTTTCTGTTAATAGTCTTAATTACTGTGTTCGTTTGTTTTATCAGACTTCTAGCATTTTGGGTCTTACTGACTTTCCTTAATCTATTTCTTTCATCAGTATTAATATGTCTGACCATATCTATTAAATCAAGCAATTTTCCCTTAGAAATGTTTCTTCTAAATTGAGAGCACATTCTTTATTTTCCATTTCCTGCAGGCATTATACAGAAAGTTCCAGATAGTCTTCATGTGACATATTCTCTTCAGCTGCATCCTGGTCTTTCATATGCAAAGTCAATGGTCTATCACTCCAAAACAGTTACTTTATCAGAATTGCCACTTTTTCCTGCTCCTTCCCTTGTGGCGCAACTCCAGCTGAACTTTTGTACTGGTTTCCTACTGAAGGCTCCAGAGTATTTTCGTATGGCAACTGATGAGATGCTTCAAGTTTCACCTGTTTCTCCTTAATTTGAAAATTCATTGTTCTATCATGTTGTGACATTACCAGAGTTGATTTTTTTACACTCAATCCTTAATTTCATGGGTAATCCATAACTTCAGTTTCTATTTCTTTAACGTCTCCATTACTAATACTGTGTTTCACAGGTTCATCGGTGTTTACTAAGCTAATGACCATAAAGACCTTTTTAAGCCTAGCCACATATCCCAAATCTCTGACAAGTTCTGGAACCCTTGTAAGTGTAAGCAGGGGCTTGGGATATGAAATATTTACTAGCAGTGCCCTGGGGGATGAACCATTTTCAGGCTGACTGTGTCCACTAAAGACACTGATGCCAAACCAGGTATGAATTTCCTGTTCCCCATCCAGTTGCTGGATTTAAACATGGTTGGTGTGGTTTGGCCATGAGGATGAAGCCTGAGTAACCAAACAAAGCCAACCATGGGTAAATCAGCATTGCCCACTACCAGCCGTGGGTTATTGCTATTATATAATGACATTATTTAAGAAACAAGTTTCTTACTTTTCATCAATAATGTCCTTGTATAATGGCGCCATGTTGCTCTTCTGCAATGTTCCCCATGTATCCTGGGGCTTTCTTGATGTACTGCCATGCTTGCCTTCCCATGCTTAAGTAATATATCAGTGCTATATAAAAGAAGCAATGCAGAAAGGAAGATCTCCTTTGCTTTTTCCTGTTGGTTTTTAATTAAAAAGAAATGAAATTGGGAGACTTCAAATGTACAAGAGAGACAGAACAGAGAAAATATAAGGAAAATCAGGTATGTTTCTCTAGTTTTGCTTAATGTACTTGATTATCCTTGTATTTTTCTCTGTCCCATCTGTCTTGATTTTTTGTAAGTTTATTTTTTTTTAAATTAAAGAAAAGTAGAATTTTTGTACCATATATTAATAGAAGAAACTCTGTGTGACCGGACTTTTTTCAATTGATATATGCTCAATTTACAATGGGCACGCTGGTTGAGATGACCAATCAGCGTGCTCATTTTTTAATGTTAATGGCCAGTCATTGTATAATATCCAATATACATTAAAACCTCCTCAATGGATGAATGTTATAAACTTATATATATATATATATATATATATATATATATATATATATATATATATATATATATATATATATATATATATATATATATATATATATATATATATATATATATATGGGTCTATCTGATATGGTCGACAGTTCATATGGCCAAAACTCATTTGGTCGGCGGCTCATTTGGTCGACAACCAGTATTCAAGGCAATTAACAGGGATTTGCCCCCTCCCCAAAGTTGTGCAATCCTGGAGTTGATATATATAGTTAGGGGAGTGTGGGGGGGCAAAGCCCCCACTAATATTCGTTTAATAGTCATTTAAAACATGAAAATACAACAAAAACTAAACATTTTAAATGAAAATGGGGGGGTTGCCCCCACACACCCCCAACTATATATATATATATATATATATATATATATATATATATATATATATATATATCTTCTACACGGAAAAATTATCATAAAAAACAACATAACTCATTCAAGTCAGGCACATTTCAGAACTTATAAGTAAGGATGTTACAATAATCATAAAGAACTCAACACATGAATATATGTGATGTCTGACAATGATTTAAAAAAAATAAGGTAACTAATTAAAGCTATTTCAAAAGCACTGCCAGATACACTACACACATTGCAAATAAACTGCAAATAAATTATTAACATATATTATGAAGAATTCGTTTTATGGAAGAATGCATACCTTGAAAGATTTCAGACAGTATCCTATGGAATGCCAATCAAAACTGTTGTCAGTAATTTGTTTGGTAGCAGTTGGGAAACCAGTCTTCATTTTCATGATTGCAGTTCCATAGCCCCATAATCTGCTTATATGTTGCACATTAATTCCTCTGGGTGTGTGGAATAAGTTAAATAGCTCTTAATTTATTATCCTTTCTGGATCACTCAATTTGCATGAAATGCAGTGGAGATAAACAGTGTTGGTTCCTACACAATGATGTGCCCTTGCTTGAGTAGTACAAGAGCAATTATTGAGAGTTTTGCCAAGGTTATGCCTTGCAAGTGGGCATCATTAATAGTTTTGGTCAGACAATGACATGTTCAACATTCCTACTAATGAGAAGGATATGCAAAGAGGGTGTATCAGGGAAAAAAAGGCCTACAAAGAAGTTTTAAGTTATATTAACAGAGTTAGGAGTGAACCGTAATATACATTTTTTTGTCAACATTTTATAAGAAGATGAGGTTCCTGTTCATATATGGAATGAAGATTGCTAACAATGTGGCTGAAAACTAAAGCATATATTCAATGTAAAATGAAGGATTTATACTTATGACAACCCTTAGGACATTCCTTGCACAAAAGTTAAACAATGAAGTAATGCACAACAGCGGATTATCAGTTTCTCTTGCTTGCCAACAGTTGTTTGCAACCTCACATCTTTATTATTCTCATGTCTCCATTAATCACAGTCACACAATGATATTGTGGAAGGAAAAAAATATAACAATCTAATTGCACAGGCACAGTGCAGAATATATGCAAAATTAAGAAGTACAAAGCTAATAAGCTCATGTACTTCACATTCTACTTTATTTATTAAAATGGTCAGGTGGTACTACATGTTCATCATCTCAGTGTGTTATTGTGATACCACTAACAGAGTATTCCAACCTTGTGAAGATGATGTTTATATGAAAATAGGGATCCTTACTGTAAATATTTCACTTGTATGAATCCACAAAGGTGAGAACTCATTATACTCATGTATGAGTAATTTGTTTGGCTTCTTCTTTTGTGCGATGGTTGGCATTGCGCATCAATGCCTGTCATTGATGGCCTGTACTGAATGACAGTTCTCATCCAATGACAAAAACTCAAAATTTATTTTTACATGTGCAAATAGCCACCAGTCTCAAAAATCAGACTGGCAAAGGTGCACCTTACTTAGCACTTTAGACATTACTGCATGCAGAAAATTATAATTGTGTTGTATCTTCCCGAATGGCTCTATGTGTTAATGAAGTATGTTCTGAATAGAAGCACAGGAGATGCGCGGTTTAAATGCATAGTAGGAATGGTTCACTTTTATGTGGCCTAAATAATATGATCTTTTATTTATTTATTCTTTTTTCATTTTTTTTTATTTTATTCTAAAATCCACATTCAATGTATATAATGTTAAGTTTGTGATATAATTGTGTACAGTGGCTACTAAACCTCATAATGTATTGCTCAGATAAGTATGTGTAATTAGTAGGTTAGAATACCATGTACTCAATTCACATATGTATTTAATGACATGTTCTGCATAAATAAACTTTCCTTCTAAATGTTTATAATAGTGAGAGCCATGAAGAATAACCTTATCTGTAACAGAGTTTTATGGCCTCACCGTCATACTTGGATGTAAAATTTATAAAAATGTGGAATGTGTAGTGACTGGAATATATTACAATTAAATAACACTTATTAATATTATCTTTTGTCTTTTCCCTCGCCTTCTATCTCATTAAGAATTTTCTAAAATATCATTAATGAAGAATAACCTTGTCTGTAACAGAGTTTAATGGCCTCACCGTCATACTTGGATGTAAAATTTATAAAAATGTGGAATGTGTAGTGACTGGGATATAATACAATTAAATAACACATATAAATATTATCTTTTGTCTCTTCCCTCACCCTCTATCTCATTAAGAATTTTCTAAAATATCATTACATTTGAATGACCACTCTGCATCACCCACACCAACACATGGAGTTAGAACAGCCACAGGGGCACTGACCACCATCCTTTCACAGGTGGTTGTGGTGTTGCCACCATAGGCAGCAGAGTAACCCAGCACTTCTGGTTCACATCCTGCAAGCATTACTTCCACAACCACTGCACTACCTGCACAACCTGTGTTAGGCAGAGCCAGTCTTGGGGAGGATGTCATCATACCCATCATGCACAGTGCCAGTGGAGGTGGCATTATGTCACCTAACAGGAGCTGACACAGCTGGTGGCAGAGATTATGGAGAGAGGCTTTGCTGCCTGCATCTGCCATATAGAAAGGTTGATGGAGTGAATCACCCAACTGTTTCCCCATCTGGCACTGGTCCAAGTGCCTATGAAAGTAGACGGTGGTGACAGTTTTGGGAGTGAGGAATAGACTCCCACAGTATTCACAATTAGACAGGGATGCACCATCAAAGTTACATAACTAACCCCAACCATGGCCTCTCCCACTCTCTTGTATCCATCACCATTCCTGTCTGTCTTGTATAACCTGTATGTCTGCACTTGCTACCTAACCTACTCTCCATACCCACCCCTCTTATTCCTAGATACCTTCCTAACTTTATCTCTCTTAAAACAAAATGAAAATGGCACCTGTATATATTCACCATACATAACTCTCCACATTGCATATGTATGCGTATGACACATGATTTGGACCAGTTGGTCACACTACATTATTAAGTTGCTGTCATGCATCCTTTGGGATGTGACTATCCATATTTCCCAAATTCCTGGTAAAAGTAAATTACTAGCTTGTGAACAAGTGGATAATTATAGTACTTTCCCACTGCCATGCATCACATTCCTTAATTATTCCACAGTGTCTTACATGCTCTCTCCCTTTTTAACCGCTGTTCTGTCAACCCCATTGCACACCTTTAATCTGATCAAAAATTATGTCTCTCATATCATACATGGCCTGACATGGCCCATAAGCAAACATCTCTATTTCTGTACTCTGCATTTGAGTGACACTTGACATTGAGCAACACTGCTGACCATGCTTACATAATATATATATATATATATATATATATATATATATATATATATATATATATATATATATATATATATATATATATATATATATATATATATATATATATATATATATATATATATATATTATTCTCTACCACAGCAATTAATGTGAAGCATGTCATAAGTACCGTACTGCTACAGTATGTTGTGAACTGTAATCAACACATTGATGTTGTCTTTTTTTTTTTAAATTTCTTTTTATTGACTTTTAGTTATATCATAACAAATCATACAAAACTATAAAACAAAATAAAATATACAAACAGAAGTCACTCTACAATAAACTAACTATATACAGAACCCATCTATGTGAGGTCCCTAAAAAGAAGGTATAAATGCAGTGTATTTATGTTAGTATAAACTCATACACCTTCCTCCATGTATCCCTCTGTGTAGGATTTAGCCTCATGGAATACCATAAATATTTGTGAGCAGAAATATGCTTCCCAGCAATCTTTTGGAGTCCTTCCCAAGAAAGAGTCGATCTATCCTTCCAATTTAAGGTGATATAGTATTTTATCAGCATAAAAGACGTTATAAGAAAGTGTATATTCTTAATATCCTTCCTTTCCGGGGGTATATGGAGGAGGGCGAATTGCCAAGAGAGCGTAGATTTTTCATAGCCCATTATTTCTAGTTTGACTCTGAGGGCACACCAAAGCCTGTATGAACATTTGCAACTCCAAAAGATGTGAATGATATCTGCTTCCATCATAGGGCAGAATTGGCAAAAAGGGGGGGATTTCATTGCACATCTTGTTTAGTAAAGCTGGGGTATAGTATGCGTTATTTATTATCATAAGTTGGGTATATCTGAACTTTAGCAGGGGAATAGCTTTGGAAAATTTCCGAATGGCTTGGGCAATGGACTCAGAGGAAATCGAGGGGTCTTGTTTTATCCAAAAATCTGAATGGATAGCATCTTTCGAGCATCTGATTGCAGAGATTAGTTTATAAGCGTGAGAGACCATTTTCTTTTTACGAGTTAGTAGATTCCATAATACCTTACATAATTCTATTTGGTATTCATGAATGTCAATATCTATCCAAAATCTACTACAAATGTCTTTTAATTGTCTAATCATGATGGTGTACTTGAGCGGAAGCTTAAGTTTATTTCTGATGGAAGACGTATCATCCATCTTTAGTGAAAAGAAGTCAAGAACGGTTTTACTTTTGATCAGGGGGAATGTATTCAAATTAATCAAATTCTCGTTTAGTTTAATGTTAGGATTAAGGTGTAAAGGTTGGAGAAGAAGAAAAGGTAAATGTAGATTTAGGGATTTAAATAGGTTTTGCGTACATTTGATTTGGGACCATAGGTTTGATGTTGTCTTTTTGACAAACCACACTGCCCATTGCCATAAATATATATATTGTATACCCTACAACTATGTGATGTCCGAGACTTGTTATAAGATTTCTCCTGTAGCATCAGTGCTAAATACACAGTTTTAGAGGATGTGGATGCAGATAGGTTACTGTTCAAATTCAGAATAGTGTACTTAGTATGAGTGTGTTAGAATATATTAACAAGCAGGGCGGCTTATCCAACAGATGAGTTGTGTACAGTTCTACTTAGTGGTAACAATTACATAGTTTTGTTTTTTGATGGATGGGCAATCTTGATCCCCTAATTGCTTTACTTACTTTTGAGCATGCCCATTTTAATGTTGTACAAGTTGTACAAAGGTAAATAACTACTCAAGGGAAAGGTTAATTAATGACATCTCTCATTTTGTGGCAAAAATGCAGAGCATATGCCTTTGGTAGCATGGCTCTGTTGATTGTCATATAATGGATTTTAAAGATGATGCACGGAAGACACGAACAATGTCATAGGCCTGTCTAAAAAGTTGCATGGCAACAGTTCACTGACAACCTGATGGGATGTAAATATCTATGAGGTATGTTCAATGTTGTAATCCAGGTATTACTATTTGACAAACAATGCTGAATTCTCCTTTCATAGGTATGTTTGCTCTGACATTTTAATCATCTCCATATTCCTACACAAGCATAAAAGTTGCTAATGAACTTCCTCTGCAAGATTGTCATCTTAGCGCAGGTTTCCTAACATGTCACACGTCCCCCATGCATGCATATCGCATCTGTTATGGTTGACACATCTGTAGCAATTTATGCATCATAATAATTTATTTTCTTTTCCACATAACAGTTTTTAGTACTTAATAAATAAGAACCTATCCTGACATGTCCAAGGGTCAGCTCCCAGTGTTTTCTCCTGTCTACATGAGAACATCAATATTTGTACAGTGACATCTTAGGGCAATGCAGCAATTGCCTCATATACACAGACAACCCTCTCCTCCTACCACCCAACACTAAAACCTGTGAGAGATGCACTTATATAGCCAAACTGGAAGCAAAGCTTTCTTCACACAAGACTGGACTAGACAGTCAAGAGGAGAAGGTAAACACTTGCACCACACCACACTCGTCCCTCAATACCTACACCACCAAAACACACACATAGAAACAAAAAACACACACCTACATTTGCAGAGGCTCTCAATAAAAATCTGCTCAAAGAACAGAGACCTCCAAGCAATGTCCACCCCCCCACAACACAACCCAAATGACACATAGCCCACAAACTCAGTGTGCCACTTAACCACAGCCCTTAAGGCACAACAGCATACCCAACACTCTAGTCATAGGTGACTCTGCATTCAGGCACACTGATGTTCCACTCATCAAGCTAAACAAGGAGAAAGTTACTGTCAGCTGCTTGTCGGGTGCCAGGATCTGCCACATAATGCATGCACTCAGGTCACTCCACAACAAGTACAAGTATGACTATGTCATTGTCCATGTTGGTGTGAAAGACCTGAGATGTACCTCCCTGGACTACATGAAAAGAGACATTGAGGAGCTCTCCGATCTTGTAGCCCAGGTAAGTATGACCCTAGCCCTGAGTAGCATCCTGCCATCACCTAGAATGCTATCACAGTACAAGGACAAAATGATTGACTTCAACAATTGGCTAAGCTTCTGGTGTCATTCTAAGGGGATCCAGTATCTGTCTGCCTGGGATGACATGATCGATAGACCACAATGCTTTGCGAGAGATGGCCTGCACCTGTCGCCCTTGGGATTCCGGATACCAGCTAAGGCTCTTGCCACCCCTATAGTGCCTTTTTTAGGCAAGGTTCAAATGACAAATTCACCACTGTAACAGGTACAAGCAAGCAAAATCTGAGGGTAATGCTACTCAATGCTAGAAGTTTAAACGTCAAATTGCATTCACTTGAGGCACTCCTTAAAATGGAGAACATCGATATCTGTACAGTGACAGAGACCTGGTTCAAGTTGCAGAGAGCATCCCTGCATTTAATTCATACCACACCTTTCGGCCACCTAACCTGGACCAAAACACTAAAGGCAGAGGCGTGTCCATATTCATTAAGGATATCCACACCTCCAGGCTAGTTGCTCAGCATAATGCATCCGAGATTATCCAAGTGCAACTAACTCTGGGCAAGACTGCAGTCCAAATTGTAACTTGCTACAGATCCCCCACCATGGCCCAGGATTCCCACTCCTCATTTCTTGATACAGTGGAAAATAATAGGGTACAACCCAACACCCTAATAATGGGTGATTTCAACCACCCCACCATTAACTAGGAAAACTACTCATGTACCAACTCTTTTGCTCAACGTTTTCTGGAATTCATAAATTCTAATGCCTTGGATCAACTTATCCACACCACCACCATGGGCAGCAATATCCTAGACCTGGTCATTACCAACATGGGTTACCTGGTGTTCCACACCAGGGGTCAATTCCTCATTGGTCAGCTCCGACCACAAGCTAATCACTCAAGACATCCACAACCCACCCACACCCCCCCCCCCTTAGGGAAACCACAGTAAAAGATTTCAAAATTCCAAAGCCAACTTCATGCTTTTTAAGGCAGAAGTGGCAAACTTCATGACACCCATGCAGACGGACAATAGAGGTATGACTGCTGAATCCTACACAAATGCACTTTATAAGCACTTACATGAGTGCATGGATCGTGCTATCCCTAACAGAACCCAGATGCTATCCTCCAAAAAAAGGAAGCCTATCTGGTGGTCTCCTGCCATAAACAAACTCTACAACAGAAGAGTAAAATCCCATGATTGGAGAAACTCGCTGGTCAGCCTCAGTAAGAAGCTGAGATCCCTCATAAAATCCTCCAAAGCTAGTTACTAAAGCAAAATCACCACTGATTCTAAAGACAACCACAAAGCATTATATAGCTATGTCAAGAATCTCAATGGCAACACTCAGATCTGCTCTGAGTTACAGCACAATGGCACTAAATATACAGAACCAACTGATATTGCCAACATCCTGGCAGATAGGTTCAGTGCTTACCCCCCTCTCACCACCTAAATGACCCATCTATATGCCAGAAAAATGCAAAGTTCCTGTAATCATTGCTGCACAGGTAAAAAACACACTCTCCAAAGCCAAGAACACAGCATCCATGGGACCTGACAACATCCCAGGCTGCACTCTACATGAACTATAGAATGAACAGGCACCCCACCTAAGCACCATATTCAATCATAACCTCACCTCTGGCTTTGAGCTCACTGAATGCCGCACAGTGATGGTTATCCCACTCCACAAAGAGGGAGCCATCACAGACTCCAGGAACTACCACCCCATTAGCCTAAAAAGCCTGGTCTGCAAGGCCATGAAACATATCATCATGGAACTTATAAACAAAGACATTGGTAATCTCCAAACTCTGGACCCCACCCAGTTCGGGTTTGTAAAAGGCAGATCATGTCTACAAAACCTGATAGACTTCTTGGAAGCAGTCACCAAAGCCATAGACGAGGGCAAGGTAGTTTGCACAGCCTATCTAAATCTCACCAAGGCTTTTGGCACCATCCCCCATTTGGAATTATGGATTAAATAAACTAGGTATAAATCCCTATGTCACAAGATGGGTTGCCAAGTGGCTCACTGTCAGAACCCACACTGTGAAAGTAGCAGACTCCAAGTCCAACTTCGGACCAGTGACAAGTGGAGTACCACAGGGTTCAGTCCTGGGTCCTCTCCTGTTTGGTTTCTACTTTTCTGAAGTACAAGCTAACACAGAAGGTCTTTGGCTAATTAAGTTTTCAGATGACTGCAAACTAGAAGCCATAGTCTAAACTCCTAATGATGTGGACATCCTACAAAAGGGCCTCACTGTGACAGATGCCTGGTGGCAAAGCCATGGCCTCAACCTCAATGCCAAAAAGTGCATTGTCATCCCCTTTGGTAAAAACTCTGTACCCATGAGCTACCATATAGGTGGTAGTCTACTTAACACTGAAAGTGTGATAAGAGACCTTGGGACACAGATGAACAGTAGTCTCTCCTGTGACAATCACATTGCCACAGTAGTCAGGAAATCCTTGTACGTGGCACACCTCATCACAAAAGGTTTCTCATTCAACAAAAAAGAGGTCACTGTTCCCTTCTACTCATCTCTCATTAGAACCATTATAGAGTACAACGCCACTTTTGGTATGTACCTCACAAGACATCTACAACAACTGGAAAGGCCACAGAAATACTTCACAAAGAGGATTACTGGCCTCAAACAGATGCCCTATGCAGACTGTCTCAAAAAAACTGCAGCTTTACTCTGTCGCATATCGACTACTCAGAGGCGATCTCTGCCTAACACACAAAGCTATGTCAAACCCAGAGCTTTTGGACATGCTCCACTTAAAGAAATCCCAATCCCTCCGAGCTACATGCTCTAAGGACCTAAACCTTGTCACCACAATAAACAGAACATGCTGGAGGATTAGATTCCTGTCCCAGAGACTTCCCATACTCTGGAACAAACTACCTATCTATATCAAACAAAGCTCCTCCTTAGCACTCTTCAAGAAAAATCTTGATGATTGGATGGGAGATAGGAAATTCACCCCGAGGATCACCTCTGTGTCTTTGCTTAACAGAGGCACAGGAAAATAATTTTCTTGGGTGGCGAAAGCCATGGTACCTTTTTGGCTTGGCTTATATAGGCCCTAAGGCCAATAGCCTAGTACCTACCTATGAACCTATGAACCTTGAGGATTGCAGTATGTAATGACTTTGGCCTGTTCTGTGTCTCCCCTTCATTCTGTCCCCAACATGCATATGCCTACCATAACTGTTATTGGATCCACTTTCACTACTTTTTGGAGTAGTTCGTGCAAGTGGTCTTTAACGTTTTGCATTGTTCACACATTAATGTGTTTGTTTTTCTAGTATTCCTGCACTGGGAGTTGGAACCATGCCCATGTGAAGTTATAAACTTTTATTACTTGTACATCTTTTCAAGCAACACATTTTTCCTTCTGAACATTTAATGGCTGCTTATTAATATGAATAAGAATGCCAGAAATGTTACACATATCCATGAATTCACTCTGTGTAGTGTACAGTAGTATAAACCTTCTTTCTCCACTTGTCGATGGGCTTTTCCTTGTTTATGCATTCCTGATGTACCTGTCTGTTGTTGTGCCATGTGCAGGGAATCTCTTCTAAATCTTTATTTTTTTTGTTGTGCACATTATTTTGTTCTTCTTCATTTACATCATTTGCACACATAGGTTGATAACTTTCTCACTTTTCCAAAGCCATACGCCTGTGTTATTTGGTCAAGCTGAGGGTACTCATAGTGCCATGTGCCTTGGCTTCCTACATATTTGCTTATCAATGCTGCACATTAGGCACAGACAACCAATCAAATTAGCTTTAGCTTGGCATTTACATGGTGTTAATGAAGTCGCAGGGCAGACATTTTAAAACATACACAAGCATACATTATTATTCATGTCCACAGCAATTAAACTAGGAAGATATTTAATCACTTACTAAGAAGAAAAATACAAGCTTTCAATCCTTTAGGCTATAAAGGAAATCTAGTTAGTGTGAAATGGAGAAGAGGAAAGGAACAAAAAAAATAGAAGAGAAGGTACACTTGAAACAGTAAATTCTTCATATAATCACCTCTGTAGATTTATTCTGTGGATTATGATAGAACATCTACCTGGGTTTATATTATCAAGTGAAAAGTAATTTCTCTAAGTTAAGAACATCTAAGCACACGTGCCAACTTTTAAGCATTAAAACCTCCTTACTTAACTATGCGGCAATGCTTAACTCTGCCCAGTAAATGGTATGGAACATTTGCTATTATTCTGAGGTTTGTGATGGGATAGAATCTTGTTTTTGCAATGTAATGGATTTCTTGGAGGCCAGAATCATTTTGAAAATAATGAGAGGGTAGTCAGATTCTAGTGTGAAGGCATATGCAGCTAACTCTTTCCTATCCTGGGCAATTAGGGAAACCACCATTCTGGCTTGCTGCAGGAAATCAACTCAGAATTGCTTAATCAAACTCTATTCCCAAACCACATTATCCCACGTGGCTATAATCCAATTAGTCTGACATTGCCAGCATTCTGCAATGACCCTGAAGCTCTTTTAAATACAGAATCTGAGGTTAGATAAAGTTGCTGAAAACATTTTAGGCAAGCAACCTCCACTGGAATGAATATTTGGTAGTGAAGTGAGTCTTCATATTTTAGGAGAGTTGCTCTCTTTGGAGTGCTGACCCCCCCCCCCCTTCTGCCTGGAAGTTAGAGTAAAAATCCTGAACTGGGTTAAATACACATTGCTGATTATTATATATTTCTTAGATATGTTTGTCTGGCTAACTAAAGAGGTGTTGTGCATGATTAAGAGAAAAAAACACAGAATTTGTAATCTCTCAAGCTAATTGCCCATCCCGGGCATCTTATCGTAGTGAAGTAAGTTGATGAATTATATGCTTGGGAGAAAAATCAAATTCCATAGATAAGCTAGAGAATGATTTGAGGAGTGGTCTATTGTAGAGTTGAAAGGAATAAAAAAATAATCCTCTCCACCTCCAATCATGTATGGGATGGGAAAAATGAAGAGGCATAAATTTGGGAAGTGCACAAAATGGTAAAATAAAAGAGGGATACTAAGACGTTAGCCATGTCCATTGTTTGGTGGATGCATCTGATGACTCTAAAGGGAGTATTCGCATTTTCTGAGCTACCAATACAAGGAAATGTTTTTATACCATCCTTTGTTGATAACATAAACCAATCCTAGGCATTTGCTCTCTCCATTGTCAACTGTTGCAGTCCCACTGAAATGAGAGAATGATAATTGGTTTTGTCATTAATTCAATCCAGGAATGAATGACACCTGGCTAATAAGTATCACTGAAAATTCTAACCATGACATCCTTATCAGCTAATAACAGGCTAGGTGTGTGTTTGTCTATTGATGTTAAAAACTGTAGTCATTTATTAGCTGTGATACATTCTTCTTTAATCTGTCAACAAGTATAAACATAATCATTTTATAATCTATATTCAGTAATGTTATGGATCTATACCATGAGCATTTTTTTGGAAACATTTGTTTCAGTATCGGAGTGGTTATTGAGTATCTGCGTAAGGGGGGGAACAATATTATTGTTTTAATCATAAATAATAATTTGTATTATATGTATTAGATATTACTCTAATTAATTACTGGAAATAATCTATACATTTCTGCTGTTAGTTCAATCATACCAAAAATTTTCTAACCATTCATTTTTTTTTTTTCATTTGTTGATTAACCTTTTATCAGTTTGTTTTAATAATAGGTTATTATCATGGTTTTATAGTCTGTTAGATATGCTAATCTTAATAAATGTCTGTATCATATAATTGTGTAAATGCAATATTAAATGCTCATAATATTTTAAAATTAATTTGAATACTTTCTATGCATGTTGCTTTTTATTTCTCTCTAGACCTTTAATGGATTCATCTCAATTTGCTTATTTAAGGATTAATGTTATATAAAGTATGTTTCCAGTGCTAGTAAGTGTTGATATTTTTGTTTATTGTTTTATGTCCGAGTTCCTTTCCCCCTTTTTTCATCCTATGCCCAAAGTGATTACACACTGGCAAGCCATTTGATCTGAGACATGAAGACAGCTGCTCATGCTTACTATCTCAAACACTTTATCTGTAAAGTCAAGGTTGTGGACTGAGCAATAGCTGTCCAAAATGTTGTTATCCAAAAAAAAAACTTTTTGAAAATCAGAATAGTAAAGACATTGTTAATGTATATGGAGAAAGATCAATCTTCAGTAGGAAATGAACAAGTCAGAGACAAATATAGTCTAGCAAATTAAGGCAATCTTGTAGGTGTAGGATTTGATATACCTGTAGTCAGGCATATAGATCAAATTAAATCACTAAGCTTGTCATAATTAAAGACAGTCAATCTCAATGCTCTTTAAGTTCAGCACCAACAATCAACCATGCTTAACTCGCATATGCTTGGTGAATGAATGCTTTTTACTGAAGTCTCATTTGAAAGAAAACCTTGTGGCTACCTTGCAAACAACTGAGAAAACAATATCCAGTTAGTCAGATAGGCTGTGTTATAGATCTTACAAAGAAGCTGGAGAGGGAAGCTGCACAATTAGATACCTTAGAGATCTCTTTTAAGATTAAAGCAGGCATCTTCCAAGAGATCTTCATCTGGAATAAATGTGCAGTTGGAAGGTTCATGAGACCCTGTTATACATTCTGTCCTTCATCTAAGTCTTTGTGGTGACAACAGGCCATGATGAAACCATGGTTTGTATTGAATGGCAACCCTAGTGTACTCTCCAGGTGAGGCAATGAGGTTCAGTTCATTTGTGATAGTAGCATTACTATAAGCCACCCCACACTACAGCTACGTAATTCACATCGGTCCACTCAAGGAAATAGTCAAGAGATGAACACAAGCTATGTGACTTTGCAAAACAAAGGTCCTCATGTTTGACAAGCTCCACTGAAGTTGTAAAGGCTGCGCTTGAGATAGACTCTGTAATGGTCAAACCAAGATATAGTTTTTAGCCTCAAATCTCTGCTATCACTGACAAGCTGGAGGTCTAAGTCCAAGACAATGTCCAAATGTATGGGTCACAGTAGAGAAAACCGAGTTAAGCAGAAACTCTTCATTAAACAAAGTATTTACATGATAAATTTAAACAACTGATCATTTACTTAGGGATTAAGCTCCCAAAGATTTAACACCAAGGAAATTAACTTTAGGTCAAACTGGATATTTGAGAACTCTTGCAGAAATGCCACTAGGTATCCTGTTATATGCTACAGGAAAGACTGCAATTTACTTTCACCCTTGAACTCATTCAGTGTGTTAGATCATCTTGCATTTACCTATGTAAATTCCAAATTCAGTGAATCAAAAGCATCCCCTCCCCCCTCTCTCTCTCAACCTGGTTCCACTCCCCAGGGCTTCAATGACATGGTGAAATTATGGAATTTAGGACCCATATCATACAGCCAGCATTCTTTAACAAATGCAAATGAATCCTGTGGAACAATGTGGATATAATATCTGACTTATTCCTGATTGACCTAGAAAAATGCATTAATGGGCCAGGTCCTTCTCACCAGGTTGAAGTGACTACTGATTAGTAGAGGTATTCCCAGAAGGCAATAATGATTCTCATCCCTACTGCAATTAACCTTTGGGTTGTATTGAATGACTTACCCCAGGATTCATGAAGCTTGCGCCAGGTGCAGGCGTAGCGTCTGCGTTCTAACACCAAAGATGGCCACCGAGCGATTCAGGCATGAGCTGTTCCCACATGCACTACTTGCATACCTTACGCCCGCACAACTCCTAAGCCTTGTATGCTAATTACTCCATGTGCAGCAGTGTAGCATGCAAATTAAGGTATGTAGCGATTCAGGAAGTGGTGCAGGTGTAGTGTAAGCATGCAAAAATGTAAACCGTAGAAAACGGTTTACATTTTTGCAAACATAAAATCGGAGCAATGACAGCCGACCAAACACATGTATTATATTGTTAATATATGCCAATGGCTAAATATATAGCCATTGACATAAAAAAAATGTACAAAATATAAAATTAACATTTAATATATATAGTCGCACTATCGTGACGTGGAAGGGCAGGGCAGCGGTGCGAAAAGGGAATCACAAGGAATATATAAAAATATAGAATAAAACCGCAATGAAACACATATCACGATTTCCCCATAATAGTCAATGGCAGGCATGCTACACCATACTCATGGCACAAGGGATGCTAAGGGGTAGTGACAGTGACAGTGTTATGTGCAGTAGCTAGGAATTAGTAGGTAATGCCATGCAAATGAGAGGAGTAATAGTGAATCGCAGATGCCACGCTGGTGTAAGGATGCACCTCACAGCGAAACATTATGTTTCTTTGAGCTCAGCACTTGTTCAGAACTTATTGTAAGCACTAAATAAGCAACAAATTACTACAGCACTCAACTTTCCTCACTGTCTAGAGGAAAACAGTTTCTAGCACTTAACAAATAAGCACCTATCCAGGCATGTCTAAGGGTCAGCTCCCGTTTTTTTCTCCTGTCTACGTGATGAATCTGGGCATCTTGGGGCAATGCAGCAATTGCCTCATGTACACAGACAACCCTCTCCTCCTACCACCCAACACTACAACCTGTGAGAGATGCACTTATATAGCCAAACTGGAAGCAAAGCTCTCTTCACCTAAGACTGGACTAGACAGTCAAGAGGAGAAGGTAAACACTTGCACCACACCACACTCAGGACTTAGTCCCTCAAAACCTACACCACCAAAACACACACATAGAAACACAAAACACACACCTTCGTTCACGGAGGTTCTCAGTAAAGACCTGCCCAAGCAACAGGGACTTCCAAAGCAGAAACACAAGCAACCTCTACCTCCCAACACAACCCAAATGACACATAGCCCACAAACTCAGTGTGCCACTCAACCACAGCCCATTAGGCATAACAACGTACCCAACACTGTAGTCATAGGTGACTCTATAGTCAGGCACACTGATGTTCCACTCACTGGGCTAAACAAGGAGAAAGTTACACTCAGCTGCCTGTTGGGTGCCAGGATCTGCCACATAACGCATGCACTAAGGTCACTCCACAACAAGTACAAATATAACTCTGTCATTGTCCATGTTGGTGTGAATGACCTGAGATGTACCTCCCTTGACTACATGAAAAGGGACATGGATGAGCTGTCCGATCCTGTAGCCCAGGCAGGTATGATCCTAACCCTGAGTAGCATCCTGCTTTCACCCAGAATGATACCAAAGTACAAGGACAAAATGATTGACTTCAACAATTGGCTAAGCTTCTGGTGTCATTCTAAGGGGATCCAGTATCTGTCTGCCTGGAATGACATAATCGACAAACCACGATGCTTTTCCCGAGATGGCCTGCACTTGTCACCCTTGGGATTCGGGATACTGGCTAAGGCTCTAGCCACCCCTATAGTGCCTTTTTTAGGCAAGGTTCAAATGACAAATTCACAACTGTGACAGGTAAAAGTAAGAATAATCTGAGGGCATTGCTTCTCAATGCTAGAAGTCTAAACCTCAAAATGCACTCACTCGAGGTACTCCTTAAAATGGAGAACATCGACATCTGTGCAGTGACAGAGACCTGGTTCAAGGCTCCAGAGAGTACCCCTGCATTACCAGGCTATAATTCATACCACAGCTTTTGGCCACCTAACCTGGACAGAAACACTAAAGGTGGAGGCGTGTCCAGATTCATTAAGGATATCCACATCTCCAGGCTATTTGCTCAGCTTACTGCATCCGAGATTATCCAAGTGCAACTAACTCTGGGAAGACCACAATCCAAATTGTAGCTTGCTACAGATCCCCCACCATGCCCCAGGATTCCCACTCCTCATTTCTTGATACACTGGAAAATATTAGGGTACAACCTAACACCCTAATAATGGGTGATTTCAACTACCCCACCATTAACTGGGAAAACTACTCATGTACCAACTCTTGTGCTCAACGTTTTCTGGAATTCATAAATTCCAATGCGTTGGATCAACTTATCCGCACCCCCACCAGGGGCAGCAATATCCTAGACCTGGTTATTACCAACATGGGCAACCGGTGCTCCACACCAGAGGTCAATTCCTTGTTGGTCAGATCCGACCACAAGCTAATCACCCTAGACATCCACATCCCTCCCCCACCCCCCATTAGGGAAACCACAGTAAACATTTTCTCCAAAGCCAACTTCACGCTTCTTAAGACAGAAGTGGCAAACTTCATGACACCCATGCTGACGGACAATAAAGGTATGACTGCTAAATCCTACACAAATGCACTTTATAAGCACTTACATGAGTTCATGGATTGTGCAATCCCTAATAGAACCAAGATGCTCCCTCCAAAAAAAGGAAGCCAATCTGGTGGTCCCCTGCCATAAACAAACTCTACAGCAGAAGAAAGAAACTGTTGCAAAAAAGAGTAAAATCCCATGACTGGAGAAACTCCCTGGTCAGCCTCAGTAAGGAGCTGAGATCCCTCATAAAATCCTCCAAAGCTAGTTATGAAAACAAAATCGCCACTGACTCTAAAGACAACCACAAAGCATTCTATAGCTATGTCAAGAATCTCAATGGCAACACTCCGATCTGCTCTGAGTTACAGCACAATGGCACTAAATATACAGAACCAACTGATATTGCCAACATCCTGGCAGATAGGTTCAGTGCTAACTTTACCCCGCTGTCATCCCCTAAAGGGCCCATCTCTATACCAGAAGAATGCAAAGTTCCTGTAATCACGGCTGCACAGGTAAAAAACACACTATCCAAAGCCAAGAACACAGCATCCATGGGACCTGACAACATCCCAGGCTGTGTTCTACATGAACTACAGAACGAACTGGCACCCCACCTAACTACCATGTTCAATCATAGCCTCACCTCAGGCTATGTGCCCACTGAATGGCTCACAGCGACATTTATCCCACTCCACAAATGGAGAGCCACCACAGACCCCTGAAACTACCACTCCATTAGCCTAATGTGCCTGGTCTGCAAGGCTATGGAACGTATCATCATGGAACTTATAAACAATGACATTGGTAATCTCCAAACTCAGGACCAAACCCAGTTCGGGTTTGTAAAAGGCAGATCATGTCTCCTAAACCTGACAGACTTCTTTGAAGCAGTCACCAAAGCCGTAGATGAGGGTAAGGTGATTCACACAGCCTATCTAGATCTCGCCAAGGCTTTCGACACTATCCCCCACTCTGGAATTATAGATAAACTCACTAAAATAGGTATAAATCCCTATGTCACTAGATGGGTTGCCAAATGGATCACTGATAGAACCCACACTGTGAAAGTAGCAGACTCCAAATCCAACTTCAGACCAGTGACAAGTGGAGTACCACAGGGTTCAGTCCTGGGTCCTCTCCTGTTTGATATCTACTTCTCTGAAGTACAGGCTAACACAGAAGGTCTTTGGTTAATGAAGTTTGCAGATGACTGCAAACTAGGAGCCATAATCAAAACTCCAAAAGATGTGGACATCCTACAAAAGGGCCTCGCTGAGACAGATGCCTGGTGTCAAAGCCATGGCCTCAAGCTCAATGCCAGAAAGTGCATTGTCATCCCTTTTGGAAAAAACTATGTACCCATGAGCTGCCACATAGGTGGTAGTCTACTTAACACCGAAAGTGTGATAAAAGACCTTGAAACACAGGTGGACAGTAGTCTCTCTTTTGATAATCACATCACCACAGTAGTCAGGAAATCCTTCTGCGTGGCACACCTCATCACAAAAGGTTTCTCATCCAGGAAAAAAGAGGTCATTGTTCCCCTCTACTCATCACTCATTAGACCCATTATACAGTACAATGCCCCTTTTGGTATGTACCTCACAAGACATCTACAACAACTGGAAAGGCCACAGAAATACTTCACAAAGAGAATTACTGGCCTCAAACAGATGCCCTACGCAGACCGTCTCAAAAAACTGCAGCTTTACTCTGTCGCATATCGACTACTCAGAGGTGATCTCTGCCTAACACACAAAGCTATGTCAAACCCAGAGCTTTTGGACATGCTGCACTTAAAGAAATCCCAATAACTCCGAGCTACACGCTCTAGGGACCTAAACCTTGTCACCACAATAAACAGAACACGCAGGAGGGATAGACTCCTGTCCCAGAGACTTCCCATACTCTGGAACAAACTACCTATCTATATCAAACAAAGCTCCTCATTAGCACTCTTCAAGAAAAATCTTGATGATTGGATGGGAGATAGGAAATTCAACCCGGGGATCACTTCTGTGGCTCTGCTCGACAGTGGCACAGGAAAATAATTTTCTTGGGTGGCAAAAGCCACGATACCTTTTGGCTAGGCTTATATAGGCCCTAGGGCCAATAGCCTAGTACCTACCTATGAACCTATGATCCTATAACACCGAGGTGATCCCTTGAGATAAAGATGACATCAAGAGAGGGGTGTGTCAACATTGCTGTAAGCACATTGGAGCATTGCTAAACCGGTCTGCCCATAGCTAAGCAAATCTGCAGGATAGGGTTGTGTCGAATTGCCCATAACTATGCTTAGTTGAGAGTACACAAGGTAACCAAGTATGCATGTGAATGGAGATAAAAATGCACGTAAACCTGGTAAATGGGTATGCGCTGCATGCAGGGCAGCTGAAACAGGAAGAATATAGGAAAGAAATAAGGAGATGCTGCAGCAGTGAAATTGGAGTACAAATGACTAATTAACACCTAGGAGCCTACAGTGGGCCACTGACAACAGCTAACAAGGCTGCAAGCAGCTACCTGCAGAACAAGGAAGGGGAGGGGCTGTACTGCAAAGAAAACAGCAAAGTGCCAAAGCAGAACAAAGGTGATATGCAGTATATCAGCTACAAGGCACATTTTGCCATGACTGGGTAGGGAAAGTACACAACAAGAAAGACGGCAGGTGGATGCATGCCTGATAATGGGAGGGGATTCAGGTCTAAAAGTGAGTTAAAGGGCAACAGATTAATCAAGGCAGGCAAGCAGGTCTCCGCATTAAAGGCCCAACACTTGCAGTACTCATTGCAAAACCCATAATTAAGACACGCAGCAGCTGGAATAGCTCATACACACCCACTTACATCAGCAGCATCCATAGCACAATACTATAAAGTGTGAAAGCACCTCATACACATTTGTGTATTCCCTTACACTCTGCACCAGTGGTGTATACAGATGGGGAACTTTTATTATGTACATGTTAAGAGCTGCCATAGCTTTGGTCCACCAGCATGTGTTGGAGACTGAAGGTGGTGTGGAGGATGATGCACATGCCCACTGCAGGCACCAGAGGAGGAGGAGAGTATTCAGATCCAGGGTAACCTACCAGGGGCTACAAGATCTGGATATAGTAGAGCATTACAGGGTGGGCAGGGACAACCTACAGCAACTTGTGGAGCTGTGCAGCCATGCCTCAGAGCCAGAACAAACAGAGGGGAACCCATCCCAGTGGATATGAAGGTATGTGTAAGCCTGAGAATACTAGCTACAGGTACCTTTCAAAGACCAACTGGGGATATCATGGGTATCTCACAGGCATCAGCATCCAGGGTACTACACCAGTTCCTGGATGCCATGTTACCACATGCCAGTGAGCATATATACTTCCCCCGAATGCAGGAGGAGTTGGCCAGCAATATGCGTCTCTTCCACCATGTGGCAGAATACCCGGAGGTACTGGATGCAATAGGCTGCATGCGCATACACATCAAGTCACCACCCGGTGAGCTGGGTAGGCACTACATAAACCACAAGTGATACCCCTCCATCAACTGCCAGGTCATGTGCAATGCCCAGGGCATTATCATGGATGTGTGTGTTGGCAGCCCTGGAAGCTATCACAACTCCCACATCTAGCATGCCTCACAGCTGTATCGGTTATTTGCGAGGGGACCCATCACAAATGGCCACCTGGTGGGGGATGCTGGCTATGCACTGGAACCGTGGATGATGACTCCCATCAGAAATGTACACACACCCATGCAGGAACACCATAATGAGGCACACGCACAAACCAGAATCATCATAGAGCATGTGTTTGGGATGCTGAAATCACAGTTCCATTGCTTGGACATATCTGGTGGAGCCTTGAAGTACTCTCCAGGCACATGTGCCCACATCTTCATAGTGTGTGCTATGCTACACAATATGGTCCTGCGGAAACAGCTGCAGCAGGGACAGAATGGTGAAGGCCCTCACAGCCCACCACCATTACCAAGGGCCCCACAGGCACAGAGGTACTCAGACCACGGACACCCTGAGCCAGCCCAAGTAGGCAGATGGAGGCGTGCCAAGTATGCCCATGCCTTCGCAAAGAGGGGAACGTATAGCACACACACTGAGCGTGTAGCACCTAGGGACTGACACCTTTCTCAACCTGCACACACAGTAAATATGAATGGCACACACACACAAGACTACCTGTAAATTGTCATGTATAGGCAGTCTACTGTGTGCATCCAACATAAGCAGCCCTCAACTATTGCACACACAACAGCCATTGGCACAAGGTAAGTCAGCACCTGAACAGTAAATTAAGCTATCAGCATATGCAGATACTGTATGTCTAGATTCATAGGTAGGTACTTGGCCAGCTGCCAGAGGCCATTCATAAGGCCTGCCAAAATGTGTCAGCTTTTGCTACCCCATTGATTCATTAACCATCCCTCTATGGAGCAGAGCCAATGGCGGGATCCCTGGAGTGCATCTACTGTTCCCCATCCACCCTTCAAGGTTTTTCTTGCAGAGTGTTAGTGAGGGGTTCTGTATAATGTAGTTAGGGATGTTGTTCCAAAGTATGGGGAGTGTCTCTGACAGGAAGCTGTCCCTCCAGCATCTTCTGGTTATTGTTGTGGCAAGGTCAGCTCACTACAGTGTGTGGCTCACTGTGACATGGATTCCCATAGGTGGAGCATATCCATCAAGCCTGAGTTTGACATGGCTGTGTTGGTCAGTGAAGATACATCTTTGGGTAAACGAGATGCCACTGAGTAAAGCAGGAGTTTATTCAGTCCGGCTGCATAGGCCATATGTTTGATGCCAGTATTCCCCTTGGTGAGGTACATTCGTGGACCCCCCCCCAGCTATTGGATGTGTCCTCTGAGGTACATCCCACATGGGTTATTATACCCTATGATGGGACTGATGAGTGATAAGTAAAGGGGCACTATAACCCCAGTATGTCTAGATGGGAATCCTTTAGTAATCAGATGGCCTACATAGAAGGATGTCCTAACTACTGTGGAGATATGATTGTCAAAGGGGAGATCACTATCTACCTTAGTCCCTAGATACCCCATTATCTCATCTGTATTAAAGTGGCTGCCGCTCATGTGTTAATATGTGGGTGCCAATTCACAATGGAATGACCATGCAGTTAGTGGCACTTGGCTGGAGGCCCTGTCATTGGCACCCTGTGATGTTCTCTGTGAGGCCCCTTGAGAAATGTCCGTGTCAGCTGGACTATCAATCATGGCTCCCAGTTTGCAGTCATTGCCAAACATGGTCTGCCGTAGTCCACCTGTATTTTCCTGTACATCTGAGATGTATATGCCAAACAGTAGGGCTCCCAGGACTGAGTCCTCTGGGACACCAATCGTGACTGTTCAAGAGTTGGACCTGGAGACGGCTAGCCATACCATGTGGGTTCTGTGTGTAAGCCCGTTGGCAACCCAACCTGTGATGTATGGGTGAATGTACAGGCTGATGTGTTTATCAATAATACCTGAGTGGGGCAATGTATCAAAAGCCTTGGTGAGGTCCAGGTAGTATGTGTGAACCACCTCCCCCATCATCTAACGTCTTGTGACTGTATGTAAGACATCAAACAGGTTCAGTAGGCATGAAACGCACTCTACCAAGCTTACCTGGGTTGGGTCACGTGTTCAAAGGTTACCAATGTCATTGTTAATGAGTGCCATGAGGATGCGAACCATACCATTGCAGACCAGGCTAGTCAGGCTTATGGGGTGGTAGTTACCATGGTCAGTTGTGATTTCACCTTGATGGAGTGGAATAACCATTGCCACATGCCATTGTATGGGCATTTAGCCTGTGGAGAGGCTGAGATAGGAATGCTTAATTAGGTGGGGGGCAGGTTGTCTTGTACAGTTTGCAAGTTGCAGTCTGGATCAACATCTGCCTCCATTGACGCTGTGTTCTTCTGTTAGAGAGGGCCATTTCCACCTGTGTGTCTCTGATGGTTGGGATACTGTACCTTTTGGGTAGTGTTGTGGGCTCTTTAGGAGGTGAAGTATGCACCGACTGTATCTGCAAGGATGTTGGCAATATCAGTAGGGTCAGCATATTTTGTGCTATATTTCACCGGCACAGTGCAAATCTGTGTGTCACCACATAGATCCTTGACATAGCCAAAGAAGGCTTTGTAGTTATCTTTCAAATCCTTGCGTATTCTCCTGCTGATGTTAGCCTTGGATGATGTCATGAGGGACCTATGTATCATACCAAAAGTGGCCATGGATGTCTGCCCTTCATGGGATTTGCTGTGTGCCTGGAACACTGTCCTACTTCTGTAGTATAGCCTGTTTATTGCAGAGGTCCACCAGACCGGTGGCCTTGTCTAGGAGGAGTGAGTCTTGGTTTACTAGTGATGGCACGATCCATACATCCGTGTAGGTGCTTATAGACTACATTTGTAAATCTGTCTGTATTTTGAGCAGTGTTTCTCCTTAGTGTGGGGGCTGTGAAACTCCCACCTGTCACTAGTAGTGTAAATTTAGCTGTAGGAAAGATATACATTGTGGTATCCGTGGGTGGGGGAGATGCTAGGGTGTGGAAACAATGAATAGTTCATGGTCAGATCTAACCAGTGACTGGTTAACCTCCTCTGTGGTGCACCTGTTGCCCATGTTAGTGATGACCACATCTAGTAGTTTCCACCCCACATTAGGGAGGTTACCACCTGATACAGGGCATATGAGGTGATACATTCCAGGAAGCGCTGGTCCTGGAAGTGAGTACTGGAGTACATTTCCCAGTTAATGGTATGGAAGTTGACATCGACCAATGCCAGGGTATGCGTTAGGACTGTCATGTTCTCCACTGTCTCCAGGTAGGTGGAGTGGAGGTCCTGGTTATTGGAGGGTGATCCATAGCAGGCCACATTCCACATTGCAGTTATGGCTGATGTTAGCTGCACATGGATGATCACAGAGGTATCATGCTGCCCCACTAACCTGGAGGTGTAGATATCCCTGATGAATATGGATACAGCCCCTCCATGTCTGTCAATCCATGTTCTGTGGCTGAAATGTGTGGTATGGGTTGTAGTCTAGTAGTGCTGGTGTGCTCTCAGGAGCCTTAAGACAGATTTCAGTTAATGCACAGATGTTGATGTTGTCCATCCTGAGGAGTGCTGTGAGTGCATGCATGTTGTGATCACAAACCCTGGTGTTGAGTGGTATAATCCTCATTGAATCTGCTATTGTGCTGTTTACGGAGCTCGTATTCACCTTTGAGACTCTCCTAAATAAGGCACCATGGGGGCGCCAATAGCCCTGGCCAGTATTCCAAAGCATAAGGCTGACACATAGGCCGGTATGGTATCATTGCATGCACGTTCCCCATCTGTGCATGTTTTTCATCCCCCCTGTAGGTAACCTACTGTTAAGCAATAGAAAGCCTTAAACTTATACAAGTCTTCTAGCTTCCATGATAGGTTTTTGGAGTGACTAAGTATTAGTGTTCTGTATGTTCTTGCTGTACTCAACTGTTTCCTGACTACATGGTGAGTTCACATTGTAAATTGTGATCTGAAGGTCTGTTTATTCACATATTATGGCTGTGATTGCCTGCACATTAGAGGTTCACAGGCACATAGGCCTACTACCTATCTTCCCAAGGGCAATTAGAAGCATAGCAAAAGTGTGTTGGCCTTTCTCGTACCATTGATGAAGGAACTGAGACTCTGTCAAGCATAGCCAATGAAGAAATTCTAGGCAGAGTTGCTGGAAGCTGTTGAAGACTGGGGTTGTGGAAGGTGATAGGGGCACTTAGTGATCTAAAAAAGGCATGTTAATGTGGCAATTCAACACCATTCAATTCCCCCAACAGGTCTTGCAGCTATCAAACTGGACAGGCTCACACACCTCCTGGCTGTATGGTTCTAGGACACATGATCCCAGGGGTGTATAGTCTGTTACCCATTCACACAACAAGGTTTCCCTTGAAGTGTGTCAATAAGGGGCTATGCCAAATGTAGTAAGGAATGTAATGTATTGACTCACAGTACATTTGTTATATGTTGTTATTTAAAGAGTATGTGAAGTTCAGTGAGTTGGGGGCTCCCGACCTTTGCTTAGCCTAGCTTACACACAGAAACCATCTAAATAGGAAATAGGCGGAAGCAATGTTAATGTCAACAGTGTAATGGTTACAACATCTGCATAGTATCTGTGCATTCGAGGTTACAATCCCGATAAAGGCAGGGAAGTTTATCATTTGTAAAAGTAGACCTTAACCACAGCTTGCATATATAGGTAGTAATCGTCTGTATAATAAACATTCGAATCACCCATACAAACCCCATGTGTGCAGGAAAGCACAGTCAACAGAGAAGGTAATGTTATGTCAGCACATAGTGAGATGTTACGTCACTGACATTTATGTTCATAGGTTCATAGGTTCATAGGTTCATACTAGGCTATCTGCCCTAGGGCATTTATAAGCCTAGCCAAAGTGTGTTTGGCTTTAACTACCCATTTTAAATTAATTTTGCTATGCCGTTTTTCGAGGTTAGTATACTGTGCCTCTGTCTAACAGTGGCACAGAAGTGATACCCGGGGTAAACCTATGATCTCCCATCCACTCATCAAGATTCCTCTTGAAGAGAGTCAATAAGGGACTCTGCCTAACCTGGGCTGGGATTTTATTCCAGAGTGAAGGGAGCCTCTGGGTTATGAATCTGTCCCTCCAGCATGTCCTATTTATTTCAGTGCTGAGGTTCAAGTCTCTCGAGCATGTAGCTCGATGAGATTTGGATTTTCTGAGGTGCAGCATGTCCATTAACTCTGTGTTGGACATGGCTTTATACATCAGGCACAGATCGCCTCTGAGCAGGCAGTATGCCACTGAGTAGAGCTGGAGTTTCTTTAACCGGGCAGCATATGGCATCTGTTTGAGCCCTTTGATCCTCTTGGTGAGGTACTTTTGGGGTCTTTCCAGTTGCTGCAGGTGTCTGGTAAGGTACATCCCAAAAGGGGCATTGTACTCAATTATGGGCCTGATGAGGGATGAGTAAAAGGCGATGACCACCCTGATCTAGATGTGAATCCCTTCATGATTAGGTGGGCTATATAAAATGTTTTTCTAGCCACTTTGGCCACGTGGTTGTCAAATGAGAGATTGCTATCAACTTGGGTCCCCAGGTCCCTAATTACTTCTTCCATACTTAATGGATTACCACCTATGTGGTAATTTGTGGGCACTTTGTTTTTGCCAAAGGGGATGACTATACACTTTTTGGCATTTAGCTTGAGGCCATGGCTCTGGCACCAGTTGTCTGTTTCTATGAGGCCCTTTTGGAGGATGCTTGTGTCGGCTGGAGAGTCGATTATGGCACCCAGTTTGCAGTCATCTGCGAACTTGGTCAGCCACAGTCCTTCCGTGTTGGCCTGTACCTCCGAGAAATATATATCGAACAAGAGATTTCCCAGGACTGAGCCTTGTGGGACGCCACTTGTAACTGGTTTGGAGTCTGACATGGCTCCAGCAATTCTAACCATGTGGGTTCTGTCCTTGAGCCAGTTTTCAACCCATCTAGTGACATAGGGGTTTTTATAAGCTGGTGAGCTTATCTATAATGCCCGAGTGGGGTATTGTATCAAAGGCTTTTGCGAGGTCCAGGTAGGCTGTGTGGACCATCCTCCCCTTGTCAATGGCCTTGGTGACTGTTTCAAAGAAATCAACCAGGTTTAAGAGGCAGGATCTGCCCTTAACAAAGCCGAACTGGGTAGGATCCAGTGTCTGTAGGTCCCCAATATCTTTATTTATGAGGTCTATGATGATCCTTTCCATAGCTTTGCAGACCAAGCTAGTCAGGCTTATGGGGCAATAGTTTCCAGGATCCATTGAGGCACCACCTTTGTGGAGAGGGACCACTGTTGCTGTACGCCACTCTTTGGGTACATATCCTGTAGTAAGGTTGAGATTGAACAGTAGTTTTAGGTTTGGGTTTAGCTCTTCTTGGAGTTCATGTAGGATGCAGTCCGGGACACCGTCTGGTCCCATTGATGCTGTGTTTTTTGCTTTGGAGAGGGCGGCTCTTACCTGAGCATCTGAGATGTCAGGGGGGCAGCACTCTGCTGGGATAGATATTTGCCCTTTTGGTGGGGGGGAGAAGTTTGCGCTGAACCTGTCAGCTAGGATGTTGGCAGTGTCTGTGGGTTTGGTGTATTTTTTGTTATTTTGGACTAAATCTGAGCATATCTGGGAATTCCCACCCAGGTTCCTAACATAACTAAAGAAAGCCTTGTGATTATCCTTAGTGTCCTGTGCAATTTTTCTCTCTAAGCTGGCCTTAGATGATTTTATGAGTGCCTGTAGTTTTTTGCTAATACTGATCAGAGATGCCTTCCCTTTTTGGGATTTTGCTCTATCATGTAGTAGCTTCCTCCTTCTATTGTATAGTTTGTTTATGGCTGGGGTCCACCAGACAGGACGTCTGCCTTTGGAGGATTGGGTCTTGGTTTTATTTGGGATTGCATGATCCATGCATTCCTGAAGGTGTTCATAGAATGCATTTATAAAGGATTCTGCGGTCTAGGCCATATTTTCCACAGGCCCGGGGGCTTTGAAGGATTCCACCTCGGATTTGAGGAGTGTGATATTTGCTTTAGAGAAGTTTTTCACTGTGGTTTTCTGGGCAGGAGGTGGGGTTGGGATGTGAATATCCAGTGAGATTAGTTTATGGTCTGATCTTATCAGTGAGGGATACACTTCTGGTCTGGAGCATAGAGTTCTCATGTTGGTGATGATCAGTTCCAGTATGTTTTTCCCCTCTTCTGGGAGTGGTAACAAGTTGTTCCATAGCATTTGAGTTTATAAATTCTAGGAACCTTTGGGCTAGGGTGTTGGAGCTAGAGTAATGCTCCCAGTCTATGTTTGGGTAGTTGAAGTCACCCAATATAATGGTGTTTGGAGAGACCTTCATATTTTCTAGTGTTCTCAGGAAAGCCGAGTGGGGTTCCTGGGTTTGGGAGGGTGGTCTGTAGCAGGCTATAAACTGGAAGGCAGTTTTACCCACTGTTAGTTGCACATGGATAGTCTCTGATGCTTTGTGCTGTGCCACCAACCTGGAGGTGTGGGTATCTTTGACGAATATTGATACTCCCCCTCTTTTGTGGTTCGGTCCATGTTTTGGGGCCGAAAAGCATGGTATGAGGTATAACCAGGTAGTGCTGGGGTGCTCTCAGGAGCCTTGAACCAGGTTTCTGTTACTGCACAGATATCAATGTTCTCCATGCTAAGGAGAGTTTCGACCGGAGTGGTTAGCAGATGTGGCCGTGTTTGCGTGCACAGGTTATACGTTACAAAGATTGTTTAACTATGTTTAACCACTGCTATAATGTCACACAAACATGTTTAAACATGCTTACAACTGCTTAAATGAACCTTATTCTGCAGTAAAAAACATTCGTAAAGCATCGCAGGTGTCGAACCCTGAACCATGCATACTATAGTCATGGGACATATCACTAAACCATCCGAGGTTTGCACATGTTTCATGGTCTTGAGACTACATCTTATACCATATGCTTTTCACTGTAATGATCACAAATGGGACAGTGACTTTGTGTACATATGTACAGTACATTGTAATGTACTGTAGTTTGTGAACCAACATATTCCAGTTTACAGATGTTCTACTGTTACAAACTAATACGAAATATATATATATATATATATATATATATATATATATATATATATACATGTGTGTGTGTGTGTGTGTGTGTGTGTGTGTGTGTGTGTCAGTGATGTCTGCACATATATATATATATATATATATATATATATATATATATATATATATATATATATATTATACAGTTACATCAATAGCCATATATATAAACATCTA